>NC_090747.1:82509687-82539687 GCF_036898095.1 Palaemon carinicauda
GACTTTTGCGCTGTTGTCGGACCACTGAGGCTTTCTCGAATAACCGGATTGTTATTTTCCTTTAAGTCGTATTAAGCGGAATTTTTGGAAAGTTAATTTTGTTAATGAAAATTATATCAAGGAACATAAAGTTCATGTCAGTGTAGATTTGATACCTAGATTAGGCTTAAGTTGAAATATATATTTTAGCTCTTGTCAGAGGTAATAAATGCGTTACTTCTGAGGATGGAAATATTTCTTTTTGGGGCAATTAAAAATTAAGTACCGGGAAGCAGTATTTGGATTTTGATAGTTAACAAAACTTAGTGTACCGAACAGTGATGCAGTGGTATACTGGTAGGCCTAAGATCTGCCAGCTTATCTCCATAGCAAGATTCATTTATCTTTTAGTGTTTTGATATTGAAAATCGAATTATTTAGAAAAATTGAAATGAAAATTTCACATAACTTGACTTATGATTGTTAATGTAGCCGGTTCGATTTTACGAAGCTGTGGCAAAATATTTGGTTTGGACTTAGTAAACTGTGTGTTTCTGGTATTTGGGAAACTGAAGTAGGCTTATCTTTTGCCAAAAAATTGGATAAAAGGAGCAACCTTTTGTTGGAAATAGAAAAAAAAAAAAAACTGAAGTAGGTTTACGGCCGGCGGGCGAGAGAAAAGCAATGGTCCTATTTCGTCTTCTGAGATACATCCTATAACCTTATATGGGTGCTGGGCGCCTCGGGCTTAAATATTTGTAAAAGTGATTGGGATGCTAAAGGAGGCTCGTTCGTAACCAATAGAAAATAGATGGAACTTGTTTTGCTATTTGAAATTATCTTTGGTTTTGTGGAAAGATGGAAATTTGAATATTGTATTTCCTGTGAGAAATTAGAATATATGATTTTAGGTGAAATTTGGAAATCGAAATATTGTATTTTAGGGGAAATTTGGAAATTGAAATATTGTATTTAGGGGAAATTTGGAAATTGAAATATTTTCAGGGTGGGATTTGGAAATTGATATAATTTTCAGGGGAAATTTGGAAATGGAAATATTGTATTTTTAGGGGAAATTTGGAAATTGAAATATATTTTCAGGGTGGGATTTGGTAATGGAAATCTATTTTCAGGGTGAGATTTGGAAATGGAAATATATTTTTTAGGGGAGATTTGGAAATTGAAATATTGTATTTTTAGGGGAGATTTGGAAATTGAAGTATTGTATTTTTGGGGGAGATTTGGAAATTGAAATATTGTATATTTAGGGGAGATTTGGAAATTGAACTATTGTAGTTTTAGGGGAGATTTGGAAATTGAAATATTGTATTTTTAGGGGAAATTTGGAAATTGAAATATATTTTCAGGGTAAGATTTGGAAATTGAAATATATTTTCAGGGTGAGATTTGGACATTGAAATATATTTTCAGGGTGAGATTTGGACATTGAAATATATTTTCAGGGTGAGATTTGGAAATTGAAATATATTTTCAGGTTGAGATTTGGAAATTGAAATATATTTTCTTAGTGTGATTTGGAAATTGAAATATATTTTCTTAGTGTGATTTGGAAATTGAAATATTGTATTTTAAAGGAAAGTTTGTAAAATTAATTTGTAGTTTAATGAAATTGAGATATCGCACTTGTGGCAATTGATATCCAGTCGTGTAAAATTCGTTATTGAACCGAATTAATTTTTTTTTATTATTATTGAAATTCAAATTGATATACTCCGTCAATGTCAAATAGATTTACTTTGGATGCCAAAGTAACCTGTTCCCGTCAACTTCCTGATCGTCTCGTTTCCATTTCGTACCTATCCTACCTTGTCTAGACGCCCTGTTCACAAAACGTACCATTATGAAACACTTCCCTGAAAAAACTTGAAAAAAAAATAAAGGTTTTGTTTTAATCAGTTTTCGAAGCCCGATAGTACTGTCAGTGGAAATGTAATTTTGTTTCTGTAGGATATTTTGAAGAATTGTTAGCGTAAAAACTTCACGTACTTAAGCCTATTATTATTATTACTAGCTAAGTTACAACCCTAGTTGGAAAAGCATGATGATGATAAGCCCAAGGTCTCCAACAGGGAAAATTAGACCTGTGAGGAAAGTAAACGAGGAAATAAACAAACTACAAGAGAATAGATATCAATCAAAATCTCTAACAATATTGAATTATATCTGTCATATATAAATTATAAAAACTTCATTAAAACAACAGGAAGAGACACGAGATAGAAATAGTGTATACCATTAAGCCTGGGCCGTACAGACTTTTATTTGATGTTTCCCTGGTGGATAAGGTCACGCCCATCATAATCAAGAGTTATTAGCTACTATTAAACCAAGAATTGGATGTAAAAATATAAAAACTTACAGAGAGAGAAGCCACCGAAATCAGGAATTAACTTGAGGCACAGTCAGTTATAGCGCAATGGAACCAAAATGCAGAAAATATAGGTTGTAGTAGGAAACGTATTTTTGAACATGTAGTACCCATATTTCTGAGTGATTTATTCAAAAGAACTGAGAAGCAAGAGTTTGGAGTTTCCGTGTACCTAATGACATTTATTGTCTAAAATATTGTTAGGCAATTAATATGTCGCGAAAGAAACTCTTGTTTTGAGATTAAAATGAGGCAATGTTTAACTTGTATTGTGGGCCCAAATGGTCTTGTTAGCTGTTCAACATTTTATATGAACTGTAATAGCGTGTGTTATTGTATATTTTCAACAAAACCTTATTTTTAAAATAGCACTGAAAAGTTGTATGCATTTTAACGTCATTATAATTACTACATAATAGAAACCAGCATTGGTTGACATTTTCATTTTGTGTTGTAGCGTTACCAGTTCGTATTTATTATGCCGCCAGTGTCACTAGAGCATTTGGTCTAGATGACCTTTGCCAAGGTTATTGTAATTTGACTGGACGACCTTGTGTCGAAGTCCATAGTTGTCCCTGTGAATTCTCCATTTGTGAAGATCGTTCGAAGTAATCTAGTTTTTCGTTTCACTAAATATTCCTTGTATGTTTGTGAGCCCCCTACTTAGTCCATTAGGCTTATCCCTTTTTGATATTATTAGACTTGAAGACATATTATTCATGTTTAGTTTATGCATAGAAAGTTTGTAGTGTATTTTTCTTGAATATCTACTTTCTGAGGCCTTGACTTATTTGGATCCTTTGGCTAATGTTCTTCCATGTAGTTATATGTATTACTTTTTGTGTTTCAAGTTAAATTTGGCTTTTATCAACTACGTTACTGCACTGTAATTGTTCAGTGGCTACTTTCCTCTTGGCAAGGGTAGAAGAAACTCTTTAAGCTATGGTAAGCAGCTCTTCTAGGAGGAGGACACTCCAAAATCAAACCATTGTTCTCTGGTCTTGTGTAGTGCCATAGCCTCTGTATCATGGCCATCCACTGTCTTGGGTTAGAGTTCCATTTCTTGAGATATTTATGTTACAGTTCTTAAAATGTTATTTTTCCGTGTTTCCTTTCCTCACTGGACTATTTTTCCCTGCTGGAGCCCCTGGGCTTATAGTATCCTGCTTTTCCAACTAGGGTTGTAGCTTAGCAATTAATAATATTAATATCCCAAGCGAATTTTTTCTCGTACACGTTTCCTTGACGTAGCCTACCTCGTTAAATTTGGCACCATTAGTTCGTCCATTTATATACCGTACCATATGACTCTAGGGTCTCTCTTTAATGTTTCGACTTAGTACGGTTTATTTTTAGCAAGTTTATTTTGGAGTTAACCTTGTGACGTTGTCTTGGGGAAGGGATGACTCGTCGCTAACGTGCGTGTTTTAATCATTTCTATCGGTACTATGTTTGTAGTATAGTGGGCGTGGCTTGTTCGGTTTTTGTCTAGTTTTCCATGTACTTTTGTTTGGAAATATTTTGAGCTTTGGGATTGGCAAGTTTATTTCAATTGTATGGAAAGGGGAAATTATCTGCTTGGTGTATGCGTAACAATTTAATGTCTCCATAGAATGAAAGATGTATGGAGGCACTTAAGTTTTATATATCAATGATGCGTGACATATTTACCATGCGTAAGATTATAAGTAAAATACTTACTATGTGGAAAGTTTATAACCACTGTAAACTACTATTTTACTCTAATGCTGTGTGTTTAACAACCTGGTAGTAGTAAGGGAGAGAGAGAGAGAGAGAGAGAGAGAGAGAGAGAGAGAGAGAGAGAGAGAGAGAGAGAGCTGACATTAACTGCTGTTGAGAAAAGACTTAAATATAGGATACCTCGCTACTTTATGCATTATAACATGAATTATATTCTGACCACGATTATATGTATTTTACTTCTATCTTAAAGATCCTTGACGTACTCGTGATTGCCTGGGAAAATTTCGTCATCAGCTGAGAGCGCACTTAGGAGACAAAGAAATGTAGTCATTTTTATTTTCAGTTAGCCTAATTATGGTGATTTAGTCTTAAGGGAAGTATAATCTTTTATTGAGTAGTTTAATTGCTGTTATTTATAGTACGGTATTTATTCGCATACTGTACAGTATATGCAATTAAATCTCCTACAAAAGTAACTTATAAATTTCACAGTTCATTCAAATGTTTTCTTCTTGAAGTATGAGGAAATCGAGAAGTTGCTAAGTTTGTTGTATGTCAATTTTAGATGCATTGAGATAAATAGATGAAGGCAGTAAATACAAGAATAGCTAAGTCAACCAATTCAAGTCATGTGTTAACACTTGTTCTATCTGAATATATTTTGGCTGAAATTATTTTACTTTAAATCAGTAGCTGATATAGCTATGCATTATTCAAAAGAGTATAGATTTTGTGTAGGATTCTTGTAACAGTTCAATGCTTTTTATTATTAGATAAGCTACAGCCCTAGTTGGGAAAGTGAGATGCTATGAGCCCAAGGGCTCGAACGTGGAAAAATAGCAATGTAAGGAAAGGAAATAAATAATCGATATGAGAATTAATTAACGATAATTAAAATATTTTAAAAACAGCAACGTAAAAAAGGACAATGTTTTTGATGATTTATTAAAACATAGTTGAATAAAACATAAGGGAAAAAAGGCAAGTGTTCTTCCAATGGATCCGTAGGCAAGGGAAATCGAACCTTATACGTGGAGGCCATATCTTAGCACAAGGGTTAACTTTGGACATTGATTAAATAGTAAGCTGCGTCCCTAAGGCAACATATTGTGCTACCTGAGATGACCCACCAGTCACAGTTACCACAACAGGTGCTCTAATCTAAAGAAATAAAAATGTTTTCAGAATACCAACTTTAATTATGTTTTTGGTGAATATGTTTTTTTAATTGAAATATGGGCTCCACAAGGAACTAGAAGAGTTGGAAGACCCAGGCCTATATGGATGAGAACTATGAAGCGCGAAGTTGATGATGATGAATGGAGAAGTATTGAATTAAAAGCTCAAAATAGAGACTACTCGGCAAAATCTAACCGAGACCCTTTGCGTCAATGGGCTTAGGAGATGTTGATGATGAGAAGTTCACTTGGCATTTAACTACTCAAGTCCTTTTATAGTTTATATATCTAGTAACTGTTTTGATGTTTTTATAATTTATTTTAATTTTGATTACTTCTTATATCGTTTATTTATTTATTGCCTTTCTTCGCTGGTCTAATTTTTCCCTGTTGGAGCCCTTGGGCTTATAGCATCTTGCTTTTCCAACTAAGGGTTGTAGCTTAACTAGAAATAATATTAATGTCTAAATTCTACGCCTCTCAGTCATTATTGTTCAGTGTCGAATTGATCATGGAACTACGTCAGCAGAGATAAGGTTGCTGTGTCATTATGAAGGCCACATTAGCTTTTGGACTTTCCGGATCGGTTATTGTAACACGCACCGTTGAACAAGGAAATTGAGCACCAGGACCCCATTGGCCAGTTCCTGAAGCACACAAGCACTCTAAATGAATTTGCACTTTTTAAACGAGCTTGAATGTTTAGGAGTTCTCTCTCTCTCTCTCTCTCTCTCTCTCTCTCTCTCTCTCTCTCTCTCTCTCTCTCTCTCTCTCTCTCTCTCTCTCTCTCTCTCCCTCCTAGTGAAGTATAATATAATCACTTTTTTCTGGACATATTACAAAACTGAAATTATTATTCACAAAATGTAGTTTTCCTATCTCTCTCTCTCTCTCTCTCTCTCTCTCTCTCTCTCTCTCTCTCTCTCTCTCTCTCTCTCTCTCTCTCTCTCAATTTAGTATACCCACTTTTTCTGGACATTTTACAAAACTGAAATATATATTGTTCACAAAATGCAGTCTCTCTCTCTCTCTCTCTCTCTCTCTCTCTCTCCTCTCTCTCTCTCTCTCTCTCTCTCTCTCTCTCTCTCTCTATTTAGTATACTCACTTTTTTCTGGACATATTACAAACTGAAATATATAATGTTCACAAAATACAGTTTTCATCTCTTAAAGAAAATTCCTTGACGCTGAGGAATCGTCATTTTATCTACGTACGTAATATGTTAAGCCCATCACTTTTCCTTTGTGTTGGACAATGCATTTTGTTCTGGATGATGGTGATGTGCAAGTGTTTTTCCTTGGCTGTTATGCTTTGTTCTTGGTGTATATTTCTCTCTCTCTCTCTCTCTCTCTCTCTCTCTCTCTCTCTCTCCTCTCTCTCTCTCTCTCTCTCTCTCTCTCTCTATATATATATATTATTTGCTAAGTTACAACCCTAGTAGGAAAAGCAGGATGCTATAAGCCCAGTGGCTCCAACAGGGAAAATACCCTAGCTTATGTGTGCATTTATTTATGTGTTTGTATAGTGGAGGTGTATAAACACACACACACACACACATATATATATATATATATATATATATATATATATATATATATATATATCATTCGCTGAACCATAACGGTAAAGACTCCTTAATTTTTCCAAGAACCATTAAATACAACCCCTTATGTTTAATTCACGAATAGTTACGAGTGCTAAAATTTCTCCCGTTGAATGAGATGATGTGGGGGGCGGGGGAGGGAAGGATGGGCTAGGTCATTGGTGTTTTCGGTAGCAGGTTTGGTAACATTCCTGAGAATCGACGAGGCGTCGATGCTCCTGTTGTTTCAGCCTTTGTTCGATTAGGGATAAGACATGGTGAGAATTTCGCACAGTGAGAGTTTTTTCGCTCTGGTGAGTTGGATGTAGTTAGGCTATGTGCGTTTCCTAATTCTTTATAACACATAAGTTGTGATATGGGTTTAGGTATCCGTAGTTCGATTGTAGGATTTTGTTGTTATTATTATTATTACTACTAGCTAAGGTACAACCCTAGTTGGTAAAGCAAGATGCTGTAAGCCCAAGGGCTCTAACAGGGAAAAATAGCCCAGCGAGGAAAGGAAATAAGTAAACGATATAAGAAGTAATGGAAACTAAAATAAAATATTTTAAAAACATTAACAACATTAAATCAGATAATTGATATATAAACTATAAAAGGACTTATGTAAGCCTGTTCAACATATGTAATGAAAATAGTGTACAGTATGACAGTTTCCTGTAATCTTAGGAAACTTTTGAATTTCTTAGTTACCCCGTGCAATTTGATATATGTGCCAGCCTTTATTTATATGGTAAAGTAGTTTTTTTTCTTATTTAACCTATAATCGCACTGATAGTCAGATCATTACCTCGATTTCACTCTTGGTGTTGCTAGAGGCCGAGGGCAAGACATCTTTCTTCGTGGCCAAGTGGGTTAGTCACTGTCTATACAAGCTTGCCGACCAGGGTTCGATTCCCGGCCGGACCCAAGCTCTTGTCTTTGTGTGATTTCGCCTGGGGCTCTGATCCCGAGGTCGTTAAGAGAATCCAGACATTAATGTATCAAAAATATATATGGCTTATTTGAATGTTAGGTTGTATCTTTCCTCACTGGGCTGATTTTCCTGTTGGAGCCCTTGGGCTTTATAGCATCTTGATTTTCCAACTACGGTTGTAGCTTAGCTAGTAATAATGATAATAATTACAGGTGATGGAGCAGGAGGTTAGTAATGTAGCTTGCATTGTATTGCAATCGGTTGTTGTTGTCTTTAGCTAGACACTGGAGACCCTATTATGCTAGTGTATTATCATACTTATCTTGATGGTTTAATGTAAATAAAATAGGATTTGAAACTTCTATTAAGAAAATATTCACTAGATATATTTTTTATATAAAAACATATTTAGATATAAGTAAAAATTTCAATTGTAAAAACACTATATGTAAAAAAAAAAAACATTCATGTAAATATGCTATGATGTATATACATTATAATTCGGAAAAATTGTAAATATGTATTTCATAATAGAAGATAAAAAGAAAATCCATAGCTAAACAGAGAGAGTGTGAGAGTGTATGTTGGGGGGGAAGGGTGTTGTCGAATTCAATAGCCTACCCACCGGTCTTGGCGACATTCCACGCTGTGGTAATGACGCCGCCACGGCCATGCCCCGAAGCGCCCCCGGTGGTAACGTCTTGCGGTCCAGCAGCCCCTCTTCTTGTGTCTCTCTTCTCTCTCTTATCTGTTCCAGGCTGCCTTTTTCTACATCGCATTTTGGTGGTGGTAGGTTACAGTGATGCCAACTCTCAAGGTATCGTTATTATGTATATGAATCGATATTTCTCTCTCTCTCTCTCTCTCTCTCTCTCTCTCTCTCTCTCTCTCTCTCTCTCTCTCTCTCTCTCTCTCTCTCTCATACAATACCCAAGAGATTGTTTGCGGTGGAGTCGTGGTTTTTAGCCATATTGAGAGAGAGAGAGAGAGAGAGAGAGAGGGGGGGGGGGAGGCGGACGTTAGCAGAGGCTGCACAGAAACTTTTTGTTTATATTTAATACGTGCTGTGCACGCTAACTCTGGATCATTTTCCGATAGAAGCATCACTGAAAAACTTGAATCAAGGGATACATGGAGGTACCCACATGTGAGAAGCTTTACCTTAATCTGCAGTTTTTACCAGCAAATTTTGAATTGAGCTCTTCAAATGACACAAACACACACACACACACATATATATATATATATATATATATATATATATATATATATATATATATATGTGTGTGTGTGTGTATATATACATATATATATATATATATATATATATATATATATATATATATATATATATATATATATATATATCGAAAGTAACATCCACGGATAAACAAAACATAGGTTTCAGGAAAAGATGGGAACCAACTTATAATTATCCATGTAATAAAGAAATAGCTATTCAAAACAGCCGTCGGCACCAGATATTAAATTGAATGAAATAGTTCCAGTTCTCGTCTTTTCATAAAACTCTACTGGAATCTTTATCCCCCGGAGAGCTGTTATCTAAGATTTTTGGACGTTGCAAATAACTTGATTTTATAAAAAAAACACATTTTGTATGTGTGTGTGTATATATATATATATATATATATATATATATATATATATATATATATATATATGTGTGTGTGTGTGTGTGCGCATGTATATAATTAACTACATTTTGCACCCAACCTTTTTAATTAAAATGGTCCATATTTTCCCTTCTGGCTCGACCAGCTTTTTGGCCACATTTCATTACTACAAATTATGTATTGGCAAAGCTAAACCTCTGTGATAAATGGAAATGAAAACTATATAGCAGAACGTATTCAAAATTAAAATTTTAAAATCATCTATGAGGTTATCGACACCCTGCCTATGACGAGGCATTTTTTGTAACCCTTCCTTCCAGGTTTTTTTTTTTTTATTGTGCTGTTCTCTATGGAAAGTTATTCTGGCCACAAAAAATAATCCTGTTCTCGAATAAGTCTGAGGTGTCAGTCATTACTTTGTATTTTGAAGTTGAGGTGAATTATGGGTGACTTTGGGGTTAGGCTGTGGGTGGGAAGGTCTTGCCAGACAATGGGGTCTCTTAAGATAACGTGGCCTAAACTCCATTGACTTTTGCACGCTGTCATTACGCTTCTTATCATTAACCACCGTGTGTTCCCTTGACCCCGACTGTGAAGTCTTTTAAGGTCTCGATATGAAAAGTGGTAAGATGGCTGCCCTTTTCTTCACTTGTTTATCATTCTTCTCATTTAGATAGGAAGGGATCTTGCAGTGTGTTACTTTTTGTTTTACCATTATTTAACACATAGGTAAGGAGATGAAAGTGTAAAATTATTTAACGTTTAGGGAAAGAGATGAAGGTGAAAAATTATTTAACATATAGGTAAGGAAATGAAGGTAAAAAATTATTCAACATTTAGGGAAGGAGATGAAGGTGAAAAATATTTAACATTTAGGTAAGGAGATGAAAGTGAAAAAATATCTAATATATAGGTTAGATGAAGGTGAAAAAAATATCTAACATATAAGTAAGGAGATGAAGGTGAAAAATTATTTAACATATAGGTAAGGAGATGAAAGTTAAAAATTAGTAAACAACCATAACTGCTATAGGGAGAGTGCTGGGAAGGATTCATTCATGATGTCTGAATGAATAATTAGAATCAACTTATTCATATATAACGGAAATGAGAAGTTTCTTGGGTTTAAGAAAGGTTAAATCCTTAGATTTTATTCACTTTTCAAAAGTGTGATGGAAAGGTAAGGCTAGTTTTATATGATGAGAGAACTTCACGCACTGATCATTTCTTCAGTAAAAATTTCGCCAAAAGTCTAATTTTATTTGCAGTTTCATATTGTTGGTAATATTGACAAAGATTTTGCGTGACTGTACAGATCAAATGAGACATTTTTAGGAATAGTTTACTGAAAAAAAACTTTTTCAAAGTCAAGCTTAATCATATATGAATAATCTTACCTAGGCTATATATACCAATTTTGAACATTGGTAAAATCTTAGGCTTTTAACATTAGGGGTTGGGGTATTAAGAAATGACCCCCCCCCCTAGGTAAACCACAGGATTGCACAAGTAAAGACGTCTCAGACGTCTCATTTCCGTTATGGCTGTAAAAGTTGATTCTATAAATATCCTGTACTCAATATTATGAATAGATCATTTCCAGCTCTTGAGTACTACTTTAAGGTAGAATGATACTTTTGTTCTTTTTCCTTGGAACTGTAATGTGTCATATCTTTGTTATTTAGTTTCACATAATAAATTATCAATTACCGTTAGTAACCTATTTAATATCATTTCCTAGAATGTTGGTAGAAACCATTTGGATTGTGAGTGTTTAGATAAAAAGGACGATAGATTCCTTATGGCAAATTTGAGCCCATAAAGCTAAAGAAAATAATTGTAAATTTGTGAATAAATTGGGGTAAATAAAGTCAAACAGATACCTTTGATAAATGTGTATACAGTATATATATATATATATATATATATATATATATATATATATATATATATATATGTGTGTGTGTGTGTGTGTGTGTGGTCCTAAGGAATTGAGGGGCTACTGTTGAGTTGAACCCCACAGTGATACGTCAGTGATATGGTGAAAGTGACTGTCATCTGCTTTATTCTTCTTTGAAGCCACCCCTTCTCCATGTGCACACCTTCCTTTAAAAAAAAATTTTTTTTAGCTTGAAGTAAAAGCCCCCACAGCTTATTTTAAAGCTATTTTGTTTGATATAAAGGCCCTCTTTTTGTTGAAGTCTTTAAATCAGGATTACTGTATTGTAATCTTTGTTACACGAATGATATATATTTACTTAATCTGGATTATTATATTGTAAATTTTGTTACACGAACGTAATGTTTTGACTTAATCTGGATTATTGTATTGTAACCTTTGTTACACGAATGTAATATTTTGACTTAATCTGGATTATTGTATTGTAACCTTTGTTACACGAATGTAATATTTTGACTTAATCTGGATTATTGTATAGTAATCTTTGTTACACGAATGATATATTTACTTAATCTGGATTATTGTATTGTAAACTTTGTTACACGAATGTAATATAAGCCCTCAAATATGACGCATGGTCTTTAGTCATTATAGATTTCTTATTTCCAAAGCTCTTTTGACCAGTGTGAAAAGCTAAGAATTGTGGTACTGTTGTGTTTGTTTTTGTCTACGACGGATGCAGATTGCCTGTAGGCTAAATCTTATTTTTCCTTTTCCAGTTCTTCTCTGAGAGAGAGGGGCTCTTAGGCTTAGTGATGTTTGTCGATTCCAGAGGAGGCGTGGGTTTGGTCGTCATATTTTTTTTTTCACTTAAGCCTAAACGAATGTTTTATTTTTTTAAGTGTAGCCGGCTATTTAGGTGGGATCAAATGAAGTTATATAATAATCTTACTATGGAAGTACCTGTCAGATTTAGTTTTGTAGGTGTTAAAGTCAGTTAATGTAAATAGGAAAGAGACGAAAAGAAACTGCTTTATTCATTCTTGCATTGATTATAGACTTTTCTGAATTATTATAAAAAATATTTAGTACCTTAGTTAAGGCTTGTTGAGTTTGTCGATGTTCTGTAGTGTGTTCGTCTCCTTGCTAGCTGTTTGATATGTTTTTTTTTTTTTGAGATACATCTTTCGTTATTTTTGTCAAAATGCTTTTGTATTTGCTTATATTTTTTCTTCAATTGGTGGATGATCTCTTGGGAGGTATTGTTGGCCAAGGTAAATTATTTGATTATGTAGCCTAAATAAGTATTGAAAAATAAGAATTTAAACTCAACTGATCCCACTCTTACTATTAGTGATGTCAAAGGTCATGGAGATCAGCATTGTTCCTCCCATTCATATGATTCCCGAATTCTCTCCCTTGATCCTTAGTGTCAATTCTATTGTCAATTTCTCTCCCTCTCCTATTATCTCCTTTCAGTGGGCGACCTACATTTGGATTGTTTCCCTGGCTGATTTATTTTTACCTTGGGAGACCTCGTTAAACCTCAACATACTATGGTGTCCTTTGACTGGCCAAACAGTACTACATTGAATCCTTCCCTCTAGTTCCAGTTCATTTTCCCTTTGACTACACATACACCGAATAGTCTGGCCTATTCTTTACATATCCTCCTCTGTCCTCATACACCCGACAACACTTAAGATTACCAAACAATTCTTATTCTCTCAAGAGGTTAACTACTGCACTGTAATTTTTCAATTGCCACTTTTCTAGGACATTCCAAAATCAAACCGTTGTTCTCTAGTCTTAGGTAGTGCCATAGCCTCTGTACCATGGCTTTCCACTGTCTTGGGTGAGAGTACTCTTGCTTGAGGGTACACTCGGGCACACTTCTATCTTATTTCTCTTCCTCTTGTTTTGTTAAAGTTTTTGTAGTTTATATAGGATATATTTATTGTAATGTTACTGTTCCTAAAATATTTTATTTTTCCTTGTTTCCTTTCCTCACTGGGCTATATTCCCTGGTGGAGCAACTGGGCTTATAGCATCCTGCTTTTGCAACTAGGGTTGTAGCAAATAATAATAATACTGAAAGTTGAAACTTGGTCAACAAGAAGCAAAATATCAATGTTGGCCCTACTTCGATATAGGTTAGTCTGATAATCTTAAATTAATCAGAGCATAAATAATATTGTTTGGCAAAACCTCTTGTTTATGGCAAGTCACTGAGTACGAATTGGTTGCTTGAATTAGAGGCAGGTGTTCTTGAATATCAATGTGACCAAAATACAACGACGATGGTAAACAAAAGATTAGACTCTTACAATGAAAAAGGTAATCGTTGATAGTAATCAGGTGGAGTGAAATAGATTTGCTATGTGAATATACAATAACATGTTTACTTTGGGGGAGGTGTTGACTTTTAGAAACTAAGTAGCTAGGTAAAAGCTACAGTGTATATCTCTAGTTGAGCAATGAATCAAGTTGACAGACCAAAACACACTTCCAGGTTGCAACCAGGATAAAAGTGGAAGTACCTCTGGGTGGCTGCCAAGATTGCTGATTGGATATAAGCGTTTTAGTTGTTACTGTCGACAGATGCCATTGCTGGGGTTTCTCTCTCTCTCTCTCTCTCTCTCTCTCTCTCTCTCTCTCTCTCTCTCTCTAACACCACCAGTTGGTAGGCTAATTGTAATGGCCAATAACAAAATTACAAGTCAAGTGGGCATTTGGCACTTTCTAATTGTGAGAAATAATTTGGAAAGCATACGTGGAACAATCTCCATACAGAATACTCTCTCTCTCTCTCTCTCTCTCTCTCTCTCTCTCTCTCTCTCTCTCTCTCTCTCTCTCTCTCCAAGCCACCAGGTGCTAATTTATAATGGGTAAACCCATCAACAAAGCTTGAGGGCACCTTGAAATTGTGATAAATAATTTTAAAAAGCATCCTTGGAATAATCTCCATAGATAAAACTTTAAAAGGAAGTAAGAACAACCTCAAAATAAAAGGATGTTCCCAGAATACCTCAACGCCCTGTTCAATCTATGAAACATTCACTGATTGTGCAGTGCACCGAGAATAGGATTCCCTTTTTTATAGTTTAGTAATGATGTTCATCCAGACATTATAACTTTAAGAACACAATACCTACCTCCCCCCCCCCCCCCGTTCCCCATCATTGGCGTCTCTTCCTCCCATTCTTCTATCCCCTTTCCCTTCAACGGCCTCTCCTCCTCCACCTCCTCCTCCATCCCCATCCCCGCTATTCCACGCCAGTTCTGCTGAGCCAAAGGTTAATTTCCATTATGGTAATGCAGTGATGTGTTTGTGTGTTTGTCGCCGCCATTACACCTCCTCGTGATCCGTGTTTAAGGACGGAATGGTGTTATTTAACTAACTTTTAATCTCTCTCTCTCTCTCTCTCTCTCTCTCTCTCTCTCTCTCTCTCTCTCTCTCTCTCTCTCTCTCTCTCTCGGCTAGTTGTTGTTGTACATATACTGTTCTGCGTATGTCGTATGTATATATATATATATATATATATATATATATATATATATATATATATGTGTGTGTGTGTTTGTCTATAAATGTGTTGTATTTACCATCATTTGTCTTCTACTTGAAAATGATTGTGATTGTTGTACATACATATGTACTGTATATGCCGTGTGTATATATATATATATATATATATATATATATATATATATATATATATATATATATATATATATATATATATATATATATATTCATGTGTTACCTAGATATCAGATTTTCTTCTCAACTGTGGGAAGCTTTGCTTAAGACAGCATTATTTAAATCCCCGAATGACCATCTTATCTTCTCCCCCCCCCCCTCTCTCTCTCTCTCCCTCTCTTGGTCTCTTCCCCAGCACTATGCTTTTCTTTTTTCTGCTGACGACCTTCAGTTGCTCCGCAGTGACATGTTGTTGGAAGCTGAAATTTGTTTCTGTATGTATTTTTCTCGAGTGAAACACTGGGGTCTCTCCCGCATCATCGAGATTAATGAAGACACTCGTGGTTGCTTTTTAGATGTTCTCGTTCTGAAATGTCATGAGATTTACTTGCTGTTTTGAGAAATTTGTATACTGTCCTTTATTGAATCATGTAGATTTACACAAATCTAGTAGATTTGATCAATATCATTGTGTAACTTTTCGTGTTTGTAAGTAAAAATAAATTGTGAATTGGGAATTTTTCTACCTTTTCCCAGATTTACACAAATCTAGTAGATTTGGTTAGTATCATTGTGTAACTTTTCGTGTTTGTAAGCAAAAACAAATTGTGAATTGGGAATTTTTTTTTCTATCTTTTCCCACTATTTGCTGTTTTGAGAAATTTGTATAGCGTCCTTTATTGAATCATGTAGGTTTATACAAATCTAGTAGATTTGGTCAATATCATTGTGTAACTTTTCGTGTTTGTAAGCAAAAACAAATTGTGAATTGGGAATTTTTTCTATCTTTTCCCACTATTTGCTGTTTTGAGAAATTTGTATAGCGTCCTTTATTGAATCATGTAGGTTTATACAAATCTAATAGATTTGGTCAATATCATTGTGTAACTTTTCGTGTTTGTAAGTAGAAACAAATTGGGAATTGGGAATTCTTTCTATCTTTTCCCACTATTTGCTGTTTAGAGAAATTTGTATAGCGTCCTTTATTGAATCATGTAGATTTACACAAATCTAGTAGATTTGGTCAATATCATTGAGTAACTTTCCGTGTTCGTAAGTAAAAACATTTTTTTTTTTTTCTAATTTGGGATTTTTGTCTACCTTTTCCCACCATCTGTATAGAGGTGGATCATGCGCCCCAGGTGAGAAATCGTCGAGCAGCGATTGCAAGGTGCTGGCATGTAGTATTCACGAGTCTCTGGGTATTGCCAGGGCAGGGAATTGTTGGGGAAAGGCCAGGTAATACTTCCGGTGAATGGCGGGGAGTCTTGCCAATACGGATTGATTGAAAATGGCATAGGGCACGACGTTAAGACTGTGTCTGGAGGGAGAAGGTCATTGGTACTAAGCTATATTAAAGGTAACCTGATGGTTGAACAAATACTGGCAAAAAAAAATTTCAGAAAAAAAAATAAAAACAAGTCATGTGGATATCATTCTACAACTCTAACCCCTTCAATGGGTTTGTTGCTTTACTGGAACAAATCGGTACAACATTAATCTTCTAATACATTTGTTGGTTTACTGGAACAAATTAAGGAAAACTCCATCCGGAACTAATTGGAAATTTATTTCTTAGAATGACTTGGCAAAATGCAGCACCGCGAACGAGGTTTTTCCTTACGGAATTAATCTCACATTCACGCTGTCCGGGTGATTTACGGTGACTTTCTGGATTAGTCAGTCCCGTAAGAATTATGGTTGTTTGATGAACGCATGGATTGTTGGTAAACGAATGACTTATTGCTACAGGTATCCGTAATTATAGCCTTTGATTCCCATCCTGTTGAGTCCACCTCTTGAGGGTTTGAAATGCCCCCCCCCCCCCCTTCTCTGTAACTGGTGTTGGTTCTCATACCTTCCGGATATGGAGAAATTACAGGAAGGAAGATATCATTATTTTGCACATCATTTACACGATAAGGGTTATCCGATTGTGTGTGAGAGAGAGAGAGAGAGAGAGAGAGAGAGAGAGAGAGAGAGAGAGAGAGAGAGAGAGAGATTGTCAGTTCTTAAGTAAAACAGGCCTAGGCCTATGTGTTAAGGACGAAACCTTCATATTGCACTAGTTAGTTTCCCCAGAGTAAGTAGGATTACCATTAGAAAAAGATAATCTAAGATGTGTCTGTTCTGTTCTTATTATTCTATTATAGCATTCTTATAAGCCTACTGAATATCAATAGAAAAGAGAAAATATGAATCATTGATCGTTTCTCTTGACTATATTTAGAAATGAGTTAAATGGCCTGCATGCTTGTCCCTGGTATTTTGGCAAGGCTGTCTGAAAATGGATAATAGTGTTGGAGAGAGAGAGAGAGAGAGAGAGAGAGAGGGAGAGAAAATTTCACTGTTGGCAACTTTTGAGCTACATTCCATCAGGTCTGCTCTGGGATTTCTTTTTCTCGTGTCTCCTTGAGGTTAGTAAATTGACTTGGATATTTTTTCTTTCAGTTTAGTAATTATAAATACTGGCCATTTCAGTCAGTGAATTCGCATTTCTTCTGAAAAATTTTCAAATACATTTACTAAAAAAAGTCGTGTTTTTTAACTTGTATTTAGATGTAGAATTTTGTTGCCTTTGCTATTATGAATATGAGAAAATATGCATCAAATTTAGTTGATAGTATATTCTGATAGTAAGTTGATGATTTCCAATAAGTGCCCTGAATCAAGTATAAGAGATTTGATTTTGACACTGGTGGGTTCTTCTGCACTTCCAAGTCTGTCTGTCTGTCTGGTCCTGTTCTGTCATGTTAGAGTTTGTCCTTTGTAACCTGGTGTTCATCCTGTCTCGGAATGTCTTGCACTATTTGGAAATTTGTATTTTTCTGGTTCAACAAAATCTGGAACTGATCTGTATACATAAATGTGCATTTGAGTTTTGTCCATTTGGAACAAACTAGAACACCAAAATCCTAAAGCGCAGCCGAGATCTTTATTGTGGAAGAATTACTGATATAATCATGTCCTTATATGGGCTTATAGTATTTTGCTTTTGCAACTAGTGTTGTAGCTTAATTAGTAATTATCATAATAATAATAATGATAATTAAATGTTCTGTCGATTAGAATGGTGAAAAGGACTCCGGTTCAACTTGTGGAAAGGCCAATCTCCCGTTCATCCAACTGCTGGTGGTTACGTCATCTCGTGTAATTGAATATTCATAATACGGGAACGGATCTTTGTTTAGAGATACCCAGTCCCAAGTACATACGGCATTTCATACAGGTCTTATAGAGATGTGGAGAACCTCCAGTGATAATATGACCCATATCGAATCTTGAGTTTTTTCTCTTTATTTTTACTGTGAAAGTTAAATTTCCAGATTTCCCTTAATGTCGTGTGCATTTTGAGGTGTATTGACCTGTTTCCTGTGGGTCAGCTGTGTAATGAGGTTTCCTGTTTCCTTTCAAAAGTAGTTATTGGGAATAAATTTCTTTTACGTACGTCATCATGATGTATAGCGGTTTCCTGAAATCGAGTTCCAGAGAAGTAAAATAACGAGCCTTTAAAAAAATGCTGCTTTTCATTTTGTGCTGTAGAGAATGGTAAATCTATAACTGTTGGTTGAGAGTGAGTAAGAGCGATCCCAGAATCCTAGGCTGAGTCAACATCTAGCTCCTGTGGCTATGTAGTCCCCAGAACTATCCTAGCCTTAACTCCCTCCGCTCCCCCTTGCCTCCCTCCCGATAGAGCCAGCAAGGAGGACCGTTTGGCTGAGTCACAAGGGATTTTGCTCCTCGCACACGTGATAGAATCTGTGACGTCATGGAGGTACTTGGTGACATACCAAGGGCATAATATAGGCCGTCCCACTCATAAGCTGCAGGTTTTTACTTTATTTCCGGATGAGCTCGATGTTATCAAGATAACAGTCAGCTCTTTCTCAGTTCGTCTGGGCTTTGTTTAGTGTTTGTCTGGCGCTACGTAGAGGAGGTTGTGTATCTGCTTCGGAGAGATTGTATGCTGGATATATTTTTGATTGAAAAAAGTGTGAGTTGATCATAAATGTATATATACAGTATATGTTTGCGAGTGCTTTTGTTTATTTTTATACTCTCAAATGGTGTAAGTCACTTGACTTTAAATTTAGTGAATTATGGCACGATAGACTGTAATAGACAATGATGCTTTTGCAAAGGCAATAGGCCTACATACATTGAATAAATTTCCTTTGTTATATTGTGGTCGGTTCTGTGTTAAATTTTACCTTATTATTAAAGATACTATATCCAAGAAAGTTCTTCGAAGGAATTTTGTCTTCACGTTTAATATTCTCTTAAATGACTCGTTATTGGTTTAATAAAAGACCACCAATAGTAAGTCTTTAGTTCTGAAGCCATTTGTCTCGTCCTTCAGACAAACAGACGTCCATTGGCTTCCATAAACTGGCCCAACAGGAGATAATGGTGTTGATTGTCGGGTTTCAGAGATAACAAACAATTTCGACCGGATTAGAAAACGAGGTAAAGTGGATCCGGGTCTGGGATGCCCAGAAAATAGTTCTTTTAATGGTCGCTGTTGTGTGTGGAAGATTTTTTTTTCTTTTTTGGCGTTTTCTAATTGAGGTTCAGACTGTATACCTGATGTTACAAAGGGATCGTAGTATACCCATTCCCTTGTGTTTTTAATTTCGCTCTAGTTATTCAAATGAAAGACCATCAAAGCCTATTATTATTATTATTATTATTATTTGCTAAACTACAACCCTAGTTGAAAAAGCAGAATGCTATAAGCCCAGGGGCCCCAACAGGGAGAATAACCCAGTGAGAAAAGGAAACAAGGGAAAATGAAAAAAAAAATTAAGAACATTAACATCAAAATTTATATTTCCTACATAAACGATAAAAACTTTAACAAAACAAGTGCAGGAGAAATAATATAGAAAAGTGTGCCCGAGTGTCCCCCTCAAGCAAGAGAACTAATACCGTAGGCCTAGTTTTGTAGCCCCCCCCAAAAAAAAAATTTAAAAAATCTCGCATAGTTTGGCTCAGAATCATCTATCCAAGTTATTTCTTTTGACAAGTTATAGGGTATTCGCTTCTTACCAAATGTGACATACAGTACTGAATATATTTACACATAATTCATGATGTTTGTTGTTATTAATGAGTGGCTGTGGCGCAATGACATGATTCATGATTTACTCAGCAAGACTCAGTAATGAGGCTTCTGTCGTCACTCTGGTCACCCGTTATTTTTAGACTCTTGTGAGCTTTTAATTGTGTCCTTTCAGTTATTGGGTTTGTGAAATCAGTCCAATTTAAAAGAAAGGTTTGAAATATAATTGCCTTTGTATGTTTTATTAACGAACGGGTATATTGATTATATAAAATTGTACCGAAGCTTTACACGTATATTTGGCAAAGCAATTAATGGACTAAATATAGAATGACATATGAAGGGCATGTGATTAATATTTTTTGGCTTCATTATCCATGGAAGGTCTGTCTCTAATCATGTGTGTTGTAAATACCTTGGCTGTGTTTGTCTCTCAAGCCAAATATGTGTTGCAACTGCAGATAAGAGAGAGATCTCCCCCGACAACTCGTTTGGAAATCTAATCGTCCTACCTGGTCAAGAGTTCATTCGTGTTGTGAAATAGATTGCAATTGGGATTTTTGAAACCACTGACTGGTATACGCTTTAGAGAAAGCGTTCGTTTGTGAATGCTATTCCGGAAAGAGTTTTTATTTTATGGCTGCGTTCATTTGAAGCATTCGAATGGAGGAAACGTTGCAATTAGCCGCCCGGCGTGCTTTTTGATCATCCAAACGGCGGAGTGCTGTTGCAGCAAGAGTTATTTATATTTTATATAGATAAATGATTTCTTGGTAATTTTATATTTGTCTATCTGTGTTTATTTTACTACAAATATCGCAAATGATACGTAGACTTAAAGGTAATCCAATATCTGAAGCTTTTAAAAATTTCATGTGAAGGGACTGTTCATGTCAGTGTTGCTATTCTCTCTCTCTCTCTCTCTCTCTCTCTCTCTCTCTCTCTCTCTCTCTCTCTCTCTCTCTCTCTCATATCCTGGCATTGTCAGGTTAACACAGTAGTTGAGTTCATTGCACAAGGTTATTGCTTTCAATCTTTGAAACCTCAATGTCTTCATGACATTGTGTTTTTCTTGAATTGTGGTTATGAAAATCGACACAATGAACTTTGTGCAATAGAGAAAGGTCTTGAGAACAAGAAGCTGATGAATATTTATCCACAGTATTTTTTATTCACTAGAATTTACCTTGAGTAGTGTGCGAAGAAATTTTGGGATCTCTTACTGTCTTGGGCTGTCCAAAGTCTTTAAAGGGCTATCCAAAGTCTATAGAGGCTATGGCGGAAATCTAAATTCTCATAAATCTCGAGTGATAGCCCTTAAGGTTTCTGAGATTTGGGAATTATTCCCAAAGGTTTTTGAATATTTTTTAATAATCATCAGTGACAGTTTATTGTCGTATGGGATTCTTACATGAATTACGAAAGCACGACACCATTGTTGTTGTTATTACCTGGTAAGCTACAACCCTAGTTGGAAAAGCAAGATTCTAAAAGCTCAAGGGCTCCAACAGGTAAAATAGCCCAGTGAGGAAAGTAAATAAGTTCTTTGCTTTTTGAGGAAATTGAGAAGTATCCTGGTGGGGGTGGGAGTTACTAAGATGATTATGATTGCGTTGATTAAAGGGACTGTCAGTATT
Organism: Palaemon carinicauda; assembly: GCF_036898095.1. Taxonomy (NCBI): domain Eukaryota; kingdom Metazoa; phylum Arthropoda; class Malacostraca; order Decapoda; family Palaemonidae; genus Palaemon; species Palaemon carinicauda. The sequence goes on from NC_090747.1 coordinate 82,531,394, forward strand.
GAGATATATGGGGGCCATTGGGGCATATCTGTCTTGGGTTTTTATATGTATCTAAGGACTGGGCAGGGCACATTGCCAGGATGACAGACAACCGATGGACATCACGAACAACCGATGGACATCACGAACAACCTTCTGGACACCCCGAGGATACACAAGAAACCGAGGAAGACCAAAAACCCGCTGGCGAGGTGACTTAGACCAACATAAGCAACAGTGGCACAGAATAGCTTGCGATAGAAGTCTGTGGAGAAACCTGGGGAAGGCCTACATCCAACAAAGGACTTTTGAAGGCTGAAATGATGATGGTGATGATGAAGGACTTGTTACATTTCAGTTGGGAGAGAGAACTAGTATATACTTCAATGATAAGCCAAAATCAACATGTGTTTATAGGCAAAGGTACCTCTCTATTTTTGGACAATGAGGGCTCTGGTTATTTCCTTCCGTGAGGTTCTCCCAAAAATCCCCTTCGCTTCCCTCTCTCCCTTACTCCTGATTTGCCTCGTGGGCTCTCCCCCTCCCCTCTCCCTCCAGCTCCCCTCCCCCTCCCCCGGTGGCCGTCACACCGTGACATTTGTTAAAGTAGAACTGTATATCACGTGACGCATGGCACCGGTTTTTACATAGGCAAAAAAGTCACCTCAGGTCACGGCCATGTTTTTTTTTTTTCATTGACCTTCATCTCCCATTCGGGTAGTGTGTTTAGAATAGATTTTTTTTTCATGTTGATGTCTCTTATGTAATGGTCTGTTTTTATAGTAGATTTTAGTCTCTAGTTTTTGTATGTTATCAAGAGCGTGCTGTTATGTTTTGGGAAATTGGTAGTGACTAGCGATTTCTTTTTGTATGCTAGAATAAGTAATTTATTCTCCCAATTTACTATTCTATCAGACATAATTAATCAGTTATTATATATATATATATATATATATATATATATATATATATATATATATATATATATATATATATATATATATATTTATATATATATATATATAAACCTTATTTTCGTATACTATTTTAAATGATTTCCTACTAGTTTTTGAGAACTCCATTGTGCATTCTGGTAGAAAAAAAAATGTCCTGTCAGGATATATTTTATGGCAAGAATACTTATATATTTTATTGTATTTTTACAGAAAATGTTTTGACAATTCATTATTTGAAATCATTCAAAAGTAAAGTTTTAAAACGATACGTGTTGTGAGATTGTCCTACTTTCTGAAGATAGTGTATTTATGTTCCCAAAAAATCTTCCTTTTTTTATTCCAGGTCTTTTTCAATCCTCGTGTCGTTCGCAATCTAGCAATAGAAAGTCCCATTGTATTCTGGTTGATCGGCCAAAGAAACATTTAAATGGGTAGCCCTTTGAGTTTTTTTTTTTTTTTTTTTTGTCCTTTGCTGTCTGTCCTGAATTTTCTGAGCGCGCGCGCGCGCACACACACATATACAGTATATATATAGATATATATATATACTTGTATATAGATTTCAATATATATATATATATATATATATATATATATATATATATATATATATATATATATATATATATATATATTCATATATATATATATATATTCATATATATATATATATATATATATATATATATATATATATATATATGTATATTCATATATATATATATATATATATATATATATATATATATATATATATATATATATATATAGTATATGTATATTAGGCCTGCTCAAGTACCAACCAGTTGTGTCTTGTAGTTTATGATGTATTATTGGTCAGTAGTAGGATAATTAAAAAAAAAAAAGTATATCCTGTAGAAATTACAAATAGATAAAGAAGTAGGATAGAAGGAGTTTGTGGTTAAACTTCTGTCGTTTTAATTGCTTCGTATCCTGAAGCTTTAGTTCATTGTGTGTCACTTGCCATGAATTCTGGGAAATCTGAACCCTTGTGGTTTGACGCATTTACATATATGTATATATATATATATATATATATATATATATATATATATATATATATATATATATATATATATATATATATATATATTGTGTGTGTGTATTTCTCAGATGAGGTCATAAGTTATGTTATATGGGTTGTTTAAATCCTAGTTTACATATTTACGTATCAGGGTAGCTGGTATCGTTAGTATCAACTCCAACAGTATTATGTCTAAGTGTTATCCCAATAATATATTGCAAAAAAAAAAAATTATAACTCTAAATATGGTTAAAGTTTAAACTAGTCACTTTTTATTGTAATGTAAAGCTTTGCGAAGACCCCTTTTTCCATAAAGATATAACATGCATAAAGATTCATGTTGTGATTTCATTAGTTCCAGACATGTATTGTTGATTTAAGGTTTTGTGAATACTTAACCATTTTAGCTTTATTTCCAGCATTTGTATGCTTTTATTTTCACTTTATATTAGTTTTATAGTTTTACGAATTCTCTACTTATGCCCCAATGGGTCTTGTAACCAATATCAAACGTTTTTATATGATACATTCCCTTTAGCTTTTGGTGGGGGCGATGGAGTGCTAGAAAATGCCAGGCTTGTGCAGCTCTGCCTATTGTTGAAAGTCGTGATATCCATTGTAAATTCTGGATTGCCAAACTCGCCCCTTTCACCGTTCGAGAAAGGGGTGTTAAGCCCCACTTATTTTAGAATTGTTTCGTCTTGTTTTATTAGTTTGCAAAAGGGACAAGGTTGGGGAGGCGGGTAACCTGTCTTTGAGGGGGACCTTTGTATAGGGTGAAAAATGGAGTAGGACTTGGTGGGACTTTGGTTTTATTTTGTTCCTTTCGGTCAAAAATTGATTGAACATTGTTATACGTGGTTCACTGTCGGCAGTTTTGATCTTCACACCATGGCCTTTGTTTCCTTTAAATTTAAATTTATCTTATGCTTTCATTTAAGTTATCTCCTGGTACGGTTTGCCTTTGATGTATCATTTATATTAATGTTGGATGTTTTCAGATGCAAAGAGTCTGTGTAGACCACTTTTTCTATTAAAACACGACCAGTTGGCATGACTTTTTTTTAGTGATACCATCGTTTATATATATATATATATATATATATATATATATATATATATATATATATATATATATATATATATATATATGTGTGTGTGTGTGTGTGTGCGTGTGTGTGTGTATTAAATGCTTTGTCTATTTGATTTTAAGAATAAGTTGTTTGATAACTTGTGTATGATTTTTTGTTTTAACAGACGGGATAGGTTTCGATTGTTTATCTTTATACTTTACCGTGGTCTTGGAAATAAGTCTTGATTTTTTTGTACTTACTTTTAAAATGCTGTTTGTCTTTCTAATACATTTGAAATAATCCGAATAGGAGCGTGATTCTTATAAATCAACGATGAAATAAAACAGATGGACTGTAGAGAGTCGCCATTTCTTCTCTTGACCTGCTGTGTCCGCCGGTTTGTGTGAAAGGGAAATCGTCAGTGACTCATGAGGCTGGGTAATCAAACACCGAGTCTCTCTCTCTCTCTCTCTCTCTCTCTCTCTCTCTCTCTCTCTCTCTCTCTCTCTCTCTCTCTCTCTAGAGTGCACTTGTCATTTGCCTAGTTGATTAGCATAGCCTACAGACTGATCAAGTTACGTAATAAATCATGTAACATTGTCTTGCTGTATGAACTGCCATGAACGGAAAGTGCCTTTGATGATACAAAGCAAGCTTAGTACAGCGAGAACAACGATAACAGCAGCAGTAGCAGCAATATGAAATCACTTTGTCGCAAGCCTAATTGATTTCCCATGCATTAATTGATTGAATTCAACTCTCCATCCGACGACAATCAGGTGCTGGGATAGCACACTGCCCTTTTTCTCCCCCCCCTACCTTCCATTAAGGCAAACTTCAACGAGGCGTTTTATTGGCTTTGATACCAATGTATGATACAGTGGCCGAGCTCGGCGTCATTATTGCCTTTTTTTTTTTTTTTTATTATGACTACCCTTGATGGTACGGTCTATGATTGGAAATGAAAATGAAAGAGAGCCAGCTAGACTTGTACAGTGAAATAGATTGTTTATGATGTTAGGGTTATTTTATCTTATTATATATCCTGAACTTTTATGTGGACGTGCGTTTCTTCCTAAAACAATTTCAGACTTGAAGGATGGATATATATATATATATATATATATATATATATATATATATATATATATATATATATATATATATATATAATGTGTGTTTACGTACGTATATATGTGTTTGAAGGGTACATGATGCACATAAACGCATTTCAGACTTAAACGATATATATATATATATATATATATATATATATATATATATATATATATATATATATATATATATATATATATATATATAAAATGTGTGTGTACGTACGTATATATGTGTTTGAAGGGTACATGATGCACATAAACGCATCGGCATCAATTTATATTAGATAATACATAATTACCCTTTCAGTGGGGGGCAGCGAGTTAATTTCTTAGTGCTGCTAATATAAAGTATTTGTGGACGAATTTCCCAGCTTCGGGGACTTGTTTGTCCACCTTATCTGTTCTGTGACTGTTTACACTGTTTGCTATATTTAGCCTTTATTCCATAGTGGGTGACTTGCAGTGACTGATAGTTCTTATTTTATAGTAAAACCATCCTTTAGTAAAGGAAGAATCCTATTCATGAAATCATGTGTACGTAGGATGTACAAGAAAGCTTTATTTTAATTTTAATCCATTAAAGCATTAGTCTTTACTTACTTAAGAATTGAATTTATTGTAAATTTGAGGAAAACTATCTACGGTATATAGGATCGTATTTACCTAACCATTAGTTTCATATCTCCATTACAAATATGCACGAAAAATTTATTTGTATTAAGAAAATTGAAGAAAATACAATTTTTCAGAGATAGCAAGTTTTACAGAAAATTAACGTCAAGGACACCTTCCAAAGTTTTGAGGAAAAATATCTTTGCGAAGACTGAAATTCCAAGCTCTGGATGACTTGGGGATACCAATAGAGAATTTATATTTGATGCAGGATATTAACTTTAAACTGGAGATTTGTGGATAAAAGAATGCTAGAAATTCCAAGCCTTGTAAGAAATGAACTGGAGAGAGAGAAGGGTTTTTGTTAGAATAGAAGACAATTAAGCATATTACCACAGCACTAATCAAATGCCATAATACGGAAACTTTCTAGATAGGGGTGTAGTTTTCTAGAACGCTATGTATAGCGATACACAAGAAGACTTACGCTATTGATAATTTCATCGCCAAGATATAAACAATCGACAATATTCCAATTTGAAAGCGATTTTGTAAGCTTGGTTTTGACAAGAGAGTGAATGTTTGGAAGAAAACACCTTGCGAAGTATTATCCAAATAGTGTAATGTAATATTATGGTGGTTACTTTCCTCTTGGTAAGGGTAGAAGAGAGACTTTAGCTATGGTAAGCAGCTCTTCTAGGAGAAGGATACTCCAAAGTCTAGGGTAGTGCCATAGCCTCTGTACCATGGATTTCCACTATTAGGTTAGAGTTCTCTTGCTTGATCGTACACTTGGGCACACTATTCTATCTTATTTCTCATCCTCGTGTTTTCGTTTTTTTTTCTTTTAGTTTATATAGGAAATATTTTAATTTTACTTGTTTCCTTTCCTCATTGGGCTATTTTCCCTGTTGGGGCCCCTGAGCTTATAGCATCCTGCTTTTCCAACAACGGTTGTAGCTTAGCAACTACTACTACTACTACTACTACTACTACTACTACTAATAATAATAATAATAATAATAATAATAATTCGTTGATGAAAAATGTTACGGTCCACCCTAATTCGAGCAAGGTCATCTGGTTACCCAGGGATTCCTTAAGGATTAACCTGATACCTTAAAATATTGTTGTAATTTCTATCTAGAGCGGAAACAAGTCGAGTTGACCATCAACAAGATTAAGAAGATTTATATTTTAGATATTTTAGGTAAAGAAATCGAAAATGTGATTTCTTGTCTGGGCCAATTACCCAGTTAGTCGCAGACGTGTTTGCTGTCTCGTGGATCGAATCACAAATGGGGAAAAGAGCAATTTCTTATTTGCTCCAGCCGACAGACTGTAAGACGGATAGGTAGTCGGGAGATTTAATGTGTAAACAGCTGCTTCCAAGAATTTTTGAGAGCTCATATGGCGACCTTGAATGGCGAGACTTTAGGGGAGTTCTTGTTAACTGGTGTTTACTGACTTTTTGTGTTTCAAATTCATTCCCACGCCTTCATTGAAATTGGTTATTATTATTATTGTTGTTGTTGTTGTTGTTGTTGTTATTATTATTATTATTATTTCTTGCTAAGCCACAACCCTTGTTGGAAAAGCAGGATGCTAAAAGCCCTGTGGCCCCAACCGGGAAAATACCCCAGTGAGGAAAGGAAACAGGGAAAAATAAAATATTTTAAGAACAGTATCATTAAAATAAACATTTCCTATTTAAACTATAAAAACTTTAACAAAACAAGAGGAAGAGAAATTAGATAGAATAGTGTGCTGGAGTATACCCTTAAGCAAGAGAACTCTAAAGACTCATTTCTTTTGTTTGGTATACGTTCATGTTATTCATGATGTTCTAGAGTAGGTCTTTTTTAGACAGACTATTAGATGAGTACTACATTGTTGATGGTTTGTTGTTACCATGGCGCAGACCGAAAAAGAGAGCCCATTTCATTATGTATGTTACATAGTTTCCCTAAACTGTTTTCCTTTCGAGCTAATGAAGGAACCCAGTCTTCGCTTGAGAAATCTATAGAAATGCTTGCAGCTGATTCGGAAGATGAGTTTATGATTTTTGAAGGACGGTTTTTTTTTTTTTTTTTTTTTTTTTTTTTTTTTTTTTTTTTTTTTTTTTTTTTTTTTGTTCCATTTACTCATGGCTTTCAGCCAACCAGAAGGAATTGATATAAAAAAGTAAATTAATATAGATACATCACAAACCGAAGTGGAGAAATTAATGCACTGTGTGGGGGGTAAAAATACTAATTTCTGTTCGTTTCTATATAAATATGTTTATTGTGTTAATTTGTGTCCGTTTTAATGGTCATAATGGCATCTTAATTTTGCAACATATTTACCCTAGCGTAAAATGTAGTTTCAAATCTCCCACTGGTAGTAGGAGGGGTTCTTTATTAATTTTCCTAATTGGATCCAACGCTTCTAATTATTGGTTATAGGCTAATCTAGTACGAAAAAAAAAATACATGGAAATCTCAAAATTATGAGGCCACCTTGTTATGAAAAACTATATATATATATATATATATATATATATATATATATATATATATATATATATATATATATATATATATATTGTTATTGTTACTTGCTAAGCTACAACCCTAGTTGGAAAAGCAGGATTCTATAATCTCAGAGGCCCCAACAGGAAAAATAGCCCAGTGAGGAAAGGAAAAATAAAATATTTTAAGAACCGTAACTACATTAAAATTATTATTTCCTATATAAACTATTAAATCAAAAGAAATTAGGTAGAATATATATATATATATATATATATATATATATATATATATATATATATATATATATATATATATATATATATATATATATATATATAAATGAAATGCCCATAAATGCAAATTTATACACACCTTAGTCGTACAAAGGTGTATTTTCGAAGCTGTAGAATTTGTTTAATCCGTGAATTCCTTATTTATTAGTTTCCTATCAGCAAATTGGGGCAGGAATATAGCTTTTCCCCTTCTTGCTCCTGTGTCCCTTCGTCGCTTATCTTGTCATGATAACACAGCCTACACGGTTGGTGGAATTTAAATCAAATTTTGAACAAAGATTTGTAACCAAGTTTGACTATCTTTCATGAATCTGCATGGAGAGTTAGTCCGTTGGTCTTGTCTGTTTGTTCGTCCTTGTGCTATTATCCATATTGTTACTCTGTTATTGTTACTTTTATTGTGCTACTACTTTCGCTTGAAAATTAAATATATTGATAATATATGCCGGAATTTTCCGTGGAAGAAGCCCATTGAGATGACACAAATGTTACCGTAGTTAGCTTACTAAAACTATGTTAGTGGTGGCACCTCTCCCAAGGGAAATTTCTGGTGTTAATAATTACCTCAGTCATTTGAGAGAGAGAGAGAGAGAGAGAGAGAGAGAGAGAGAGAGAGAGAGAGAGAGAGAGAGAGAGAGCGCTCGTGCCTATGTATCTTTAAGTTTATATTGTTGCTGTGGGCTTTGTTGGTTGTACGTTCAT
>NC_090747.1:82544687-82549687 GCF_036898095.1 Palaemon carinicauda
TTTTCTTATTAGTGTAGGTGGTTTCCCCTTTAATGATATGGCTTTGCTAATGTTCTTGCTTAGTATTTTAGAGTGAGGTTGGTTATGCTTTCCGTCTGCTTGCCTGGAGATAATTCACTATAGCTATTTTGGCTTGTAATGGAATTTTTTGTAACGTCTTAACTTGCTAGGAAACCGAATAGGTAATGTTATGTCGTAGAGCAGTATGTACAGTATGTAAATGTGTGTGTGTATATATATATATATATATATATATATATATATATATATATATATTATATATATATATGTGTGTGTATACATATGTGTATGTGTGTATATATATATATGTGTGTGTGTGTGTGTATACATATATATATATATATATATATATATATATATATATATATATATATATATGTGTGTGTGTGTGTATATATATATATATATATATATATATATATATATATATATATATATATATATATATATATATATATACACATACATACATACATACATATATACATATATACATGTATAAATGCTAAAAACTATTCCATGGCCTCTCTGTAAATATTTTTGAATCAATACCGCTTCTTTAGTAATTTATTCAAGAATTCTCAAATGGTGATATCGTATCATTTGCTTATTTACGTATGTCAGGATGCCTGAAAACTTTATATCAATCAATTTGCTTATTTACGTCATTCCAGTCTTTGTTTGAATGTTTACATTTGCGAACCAGTTTCTTTTACTCTTTAGTCAGTCGTATCCTCAAGGACTTCCAGTACCGGTATTATTCATAATGAGAAATTGCTTAAGGTCATGACCTGTTTTCCCCTAAAGAAACGAACCTTTCGTTTTCAAAAAAAAAAAAATTCTTGATTCCGGTTGACCACAAAGGAAAGGGAAACGAAGAAAGTTAGAAAGGATGTATTTTTTTCTTATTTTTTTTTTTAATCCAGTTTGGCCACATTTAACATCCACAGACGCCTAATTTGTTTCTTTATTTTTCCTCATGATAACGCATGAGTGTTTAGGTATTTTCAATTTTCTCTTTAAATTTTTCTTTAATTGCATCTAAATGTTTAGCTGTGATAGTACTTCTTGCATTATTCAGTTATTGTTTCAACTATTTCAGTATATAATTACGAAACTGTAAGCTGCTCGTGTCAAGTGATTGCGTAGTAGACTGTGTGACATTAATATTCACGAAAGCAAATTCCCTCTTCAGACATGCATGGTATATACTATCCGGGCGCCATTTCTGGTCAGGGAATGACTGGTCATATTGTCAAGTTCATTTCTAAGCATATCACGTGTTATCTGGTCCTTCTCTTGAGATAGGTCGCTCCTTTGTTCATAAAGTGTTCCGTGCATAATGTATCCCCCAAGAGTTTCAGTTGGCAACTGCTCAATGTGTTACGTGTCGTATGCGATCGCTGAATAAAACCCCCCACGGATTTCAAGTTCTGACAAATCTGTGGGTTATTGTTGCATTGTCTTGTTATGTGTGGTTAGTCGTATTCCTGGTTTTTGTGTTCGACTCGAAGTTGGTTTTTGTAGCAAACGAGGAATTACGAGAAAGTTGGTGTGATGTAGGCTTTTCTAGTTTGTTTTATCTTTTTATTTAAAAAGTTAGATTACATTTTTTACTATCACAATATTTACAGTATGGTTACAGTATACATTAGCAATTTTTTTTTACAAACACAAACCTTCTAGATTAACAGTTTACACATCTTGATTTTAATTTTTAGCTACTCTAAAACAATAATTTATATACTTTTATGCAAATATTTCATTAATTTCCCTTTATTGTCCATTTTCTTTCCATAAATGATTTATCAGTTTTTTCACCTTAACTGTAAAGTGACTATGCACAAAGTGAAATAGTTGATCATATTTTGTTCATTTGTAACGAGTTCCGGAACAAAATGCTATATTTTCATGACAATTCAAGTTGCCCTTGTTAAAGATTTGGTGTTTTGATATGTAGGTTTCCTCTAAGGACCTCAATGATTTCCACGAATAAATACTTTGGTTTTTAAATTTCTTGAGTAGCCTATAGAGTAAATTGTCCCACGGTGATTAACTATATAATAGACGAACGACCTTCACTGACATTTTCTACTCTGAAAGTTGGTGATATTGTGGTAGAAATAGATCTTTCGGTACTTTATTGGAAACTCTGTATTCTATTTTTGGAAATTTTACCTCTGAACAGATCACCTTGATTTTTAGTCTTACATAGTTAGTGTATTCATTCGTTTTGTCTTCGAAAAGGAGAAAACCCATAAGAGGCCAATTGCTTTTCACCGGGTAAGCGCTGTTGTTTTGGTTTCGTCTTGCAAGTTTAATTCCTATCATTACTGAAAGGCGGAAGGATTTGTCAGGAGAAAGCAGTAGGTTATAGTTGACTTTTTTAGAGCCTTCCTTGGTGTTTTAGCGGTAATTAGAAACCTCGCCAACTCTCGGTTTAATGTCTCCAAAGAACGCTCTTGGTTCCTGTTCCACGATCTGGGAATTAATTGAAGGTTTTCCTGTTTCACCTGTGGTAAAGCAAGCTTTTATATATATAAGTATATATATATATATATATATATATATATATATATGTATGTATGTATGTATGTATGTATATATACATATATATATATATATATATATATATATATATATATATATATATATATATATATATATATTTCTATAATTTATTATAAAAAAGTTTGCAGTAGACTAGACTCTTGCTCTGGCAAAGGCCTTCCTGTGTTATGGCCGGTGTGTAAATGGTATTGCATTCAGTTGGGGAAAAGCACTGGGCAGTCCTTTTTTTTTAATGTAAACAAATGTGTGGTTGCAAGGTGAAGCAGATGCACGATTTACAGTTATGCCAACAACATCGGCTGCTCTAGGTGAAGTCTGATTGTAATATAGGAAGAGTTGAAAGAATTTTAAACAGATTATGAAGTTTATTTTGATGCTAGAATTTGTGTTAATGCAAATTATTGCAAGTACCGTATTAATTTAAAGTAACAAAAAAGGAAAGAATCTGTAGCTTTAGTTTGTAAAGATTTTACCGTACTCTGCAATATATATATATATATATATATATATATATATATATATATATATATATATATATATATATATATATATATATATATATATATTCTTTTGTACCGCAAGTTGATAAAGTAAAAAGCTGCCTTTTAATATAATACTCTACCCTACGACTGTGCTCCCAAGGGTTTATTGGAGAGAGAGAGAGAGAGAGAGAGAGAGAGAGAGAGAGAGAGAGAGAGAGAGAGAGAGAGAGAGAGACGCCTACTTGTCTGGAATAGCTTTGTGTCTAGGTAGTATGGTGAGTATTATTTTAAAGAGGCTTAGAGAAATGCTCTCTCCCTCTGCCAGAGTTTGCCCTGTGGAGATTCTTCCACACCACCCGTGATTCATGGGTGGCCAAGGATAGTCATCGGAGGTGCGGGCGAGTGAATGAGGCTACTATAACATCTGGCATAGTATGGTCGAGGATGCGAGTGTTGCCAATTTGTATATATTTAAGTTAATATTAATGTTAATATCATTATAGAACCGCCTCCCCTTATTTTATATCGTATTGAAAAGGGGAGGAGGAAGATAAGGCTTCTAAAACAAAAGGTCTTAGAGAGGGCTTATATAGCCGGGGGGTCGTGTGTGACACCTCATCGCATAACGTGAAACCTGAGACTCGTTTTCCTTTCTCCGTTGTCAGTGTTGCCGCAGTTATACCCCCTTCTCCTACTTTCTCACCCCCCTCCTACCTTCTCCTCACCTACCCCCTCTCCATTCTTCTCTGCTTACTCCTCTCAGGCCATCTTGTATGTCTACTTGCCATGGTTCAGCAGCTCTATTCCCTTTTCAGGAGGTTTCTACCCCTGGTTTCTTTTGTCTTGCTGGCGTGTGTGTGTGTGTATGTGTGTGTGTGTTTCGGGGATTCAATGTCCTCTAAATAGAAAGATTCGTGGATGGAAAACAACACGAAAATATTTCCTGAATATGGTTCGTAGTTTGCTTTAAAATGGATGTAGGGGCTTCAGCCTTGACACGTAATGCTGCACTAGTTAGAAAATAGTTCGTGAAATTAATCATATTTTCCCCCACATGATATGGAAGAATTGAGAGAGAGAGAGAGAGAGAGAGAGAGAGAGAGAGAGAGAGAGAGAGAGAGAGAGAGAGAGGTGAGTTCAATATCAGGCCTAAGCTGATTTTTTCCTCCAACCCACCTGTCGTGTGTGAGAAGACTTAAATGGAAAACTACTTTCATATGCAACAGTAAATTTCTACTTTGTTTCATCCATTCGAAAACCTACCTCATTTGTAAGCAATATTTTCCTCAATTTTCAATTAATTTCTTATTCTTAACGTGTACATCATTTATTGTTTAGAAAGTACAAGTAACAGGGGTCACAACCCCGGAGCTTATGAACTCCGACTAAATGCTACTTCCCCTTTTAGAGAAGGGTCTCTTCATTCATCCATAATGGGATTCTGTCTCGTTCGGAGAGTTATTATAGATTCTAATTTAAAATCTGATTGTTTTGTGTCATTACTGTATATTTATTCAAAAAAAATTGATTTATTTTCTTGAAAGTGTTGGACGTACAAATTTATGATCAGTATTCCAGCGACACACACTTCTGCTTTTTATAGCATCTTGGTCAGGCTAAACGAAGGAGGCCTTCCTTTTTTTATTTTAGGCCTATCAGTTCCCAGTGGAACCACTTTACTCGAGATCCCTTATTTTTTTTAAAGAGGGAAAGTGGTGCGGAGTGGAGGTAAGGGTATAGATTTATGTACATCGTTTGTTATGCGGAGACTAACGTTGCTTCCAGTCATATTTTTTGGCTGTATAGTGTGAAGTATGCTCGCATATGACCCCCCCCCCCTCCCTCCCCCACCCACTCTTCATACTAAGGAAGGGAAGGGAATTGAAGTGCCTGGGCTGGGAGAGTTTGGTTATCTTGGAGGTAAAA
>NC_090747.1:82554687-82555877 GCF_036898095.1 Palaemon carinicauda
CCCAAAGTGCACCATCCTAATTACCATACCTGTAGTCTCAGCGAGAGTTCGAAGCAGCATCGGGTGATCTATCCAGTTACCCGATGCTTTAAACGATGAAAGGAATTTGTTTGAAGATAGTATGCTTGCCAAGTAGTTGTCATTTGGAAGGGGGCACTGGGTTGAGGGGGTGGGGTGGCTGAAATGAGATACATTATTATGCAGATTTAGCACTGCGGGAATAGAGGAGAGGGAGGATCCAGGAATTAACTTTGGGGCTGGGAATGTAGTAAAGTACACTTGGAATTGGAATTGTGTTAAGGTAGGAGAGACGAGAACCAGTCTTGGTTACAAGGCATTCTAACTATTTGTGTTGGGTAATAGAGGTTCTACTTTTATCTTTACTCAGCAGTATTTGTAGTACGTAATTACGTTTGTGTAGATAACATTAACTCTACAGAATTTATATGATTACGTTGCGGTTTCTTGTTTTATTAAATTCTATAAAATTGCCATTAGTTCTATTCATAAGTTTTTTCTTTTTATTACAATTTTTCTTTGCTGCTGTTTTTCTGGATTGTAGTTAAAGATTGAAAGCCAGAAATAGTGTATGCTACAACTGTAATGTTTAATCTGTATGAAAGTAATAGTTAATTATACCATGTTTTGTTATTACGGCATAGTAATTTCAATTGCTTCCTAAATCAAATGTTTTTTCTTTTTTTCTTTTGATGTTCAAATTGAAAGGTAGTTATGCGTGTGAATAGCCTATACTCACGAGGATTGTGTTAATAGACTGTTATTTCATCTGGTAATGTGATAATATGGGCTTTACACTTTTTATCTGCTTACATTCAAACCTTGTAACATTTCTCAAGTTTTCTACTGTCACCTTTCTATCTTCTCCAATCTGTTTTTCTTTACTCAAGAATATATACATACATGTGTATATGTATATAAATTATATAATTTGTATTTTCCAAATTATGGGGTCATGATTTTAATTTAGGGATTTAGATTGGTAGACTGAAATATACTCCAGTTTAAAAAATTGTCGTTTACCATACACACACACACACACACACACACACATATATATATATATATATATATATTATTTATAAATGGCTACATTGACATAATTTAAGCATTTTAAAGGGACGTGTAGAAGGTTAGGAACGATTTATGATGAAGGTATTGTTGTGATTTTA
>NC_090747.1:82556377-82558877 GCF_036898095.1 Palaemon carinicauda
GCATGGTATATACTATCCGGGTGCCATTCTGGGCAGGGAATGACTGGTCATATTGTCAAGTTCATTTCTAAGCATATCACGTGTTATCTGGTCCTTCTCTTGAGATAGGTCGCTCCTTTGTTCATAAAGTGTTCCGTGCATAATGTATCCCCCAAGAGTTTCAGTTGGCAACTGTTCAATGTGTTACGTGTCGTATGCGATCGCTGAATAAAACCCCCCACGGATTTCAAGTTCTGACAAATCTGTGGGTTATTGTTGCATTGTCTTATGTGTGGTTAGTCGTATTCCTGGTTTTTTGTGTTCGTCTTGAAGTTGGTTTTTGTAGCAAACAGGGAATTGCGGGAAAGTTGGTGTGATGTAGGCTTTTCTAGTTTGTTTTACCTTTTTATAAAGTTAAATTACATTTTTTACAATCACAATATTTACAATATGGTTACAGTATACATTAGCAATTTTTACAAACACAAACCATCTAGATTAACAGTTTACACATCTTGATTTTTATTTTTAGTTACTCTAAAACAATAAGCTATATACTTTTATGAAGATATTTTATTAATTTTTCTTAATTGTCCATTTTCTTTACATAAATAATTTATCAGTTTTTTCACCTTAACTGTAAAGTGACTATGTACAAAGTGAAATAGTTAATCATATATTGCTCATTTGTAACGAGTTCTGGTGAAAATCCTCCATGTGTTAATTACAATTTAGGGAACAAAATCATATTTTAATTCTGTATTTTCATGACAATTCAAGTTGCCCTTGTTAAAGATTTGGTGTTTTGATATGTATATTTCCCAAGGACCACCATGATTTCCACGAATAAATACTTTGGTTCTTAAATTTCTTGAGTAGCCTATAGAGTGAAATTGTCCCACGGTGATTAACTATATAATAGACGAACGACCTTCACTGACATTTTCTACTCTGAAAGTTTGCGATATAGTGGTAGAAATAGGTCTTTCGGTACTTTATTGGAAACTGTATTCTATTTTTGGAAATTTTACCTCTTGAATAGATTACCTTGATTTTTAGTCTTGCATAGGTAGCCTAGTGTATTCATTCGTTTTGTCTTCGAAAAGGAGAAAACCCATAAGAGTCCAATTGTTTTTCACCGGGTAAGCGCTGTTGTTTTGGTTTCGTCTTCCAAGTTTAATTCCTATCATTACTGAAAGGCGGAAGGATTTGTCAGGAGAAAGCAGTAGGTTATAGTTGACTTTTTAGAGCCTTCCTTGGTGTTTTAGCGGTAATTAGAAACCTCACCAAATCTCGGTTTAATGTTTCTAAAGAACGCTCTTGGTTCCTGTTCCATGATCT
This sequence comes from Palaemon carinicauda, assembly GCF_036898095.1. Classification (NCBI taxonomy): domain Eukaryota; kingdom Metazoa; phylum Arthropoda; class Malacostraca; order Decapoda; family Palaemonidae; genus Palaemon; species Palaemon carinicauda. The sequence goes on from NC_090747.1 coordinate 82,557,698, forward strand.
GGGAATTAATTGAAGGTTTTCCTGTTTCACATGTGGTAAAGTATGCTTTTATATATATATATATATATATATATAAGTTTGCAGTAGACTAGACTTGCTCTGGCAAAGGTCTTCCTGTGTTATGGCCGGTGTGTAAATGGTGTTGTATTCAGTAGGGGAAAAGCACTGCACAGTCCGTTTTTTTTTTTTTTTTTTTTTTTTTCTAGTGTAAACAAATGTGTGGTTGCAAGGTGAAGCAGATGCACGATTTACAGTTATGCCAACAACATCGGCTGCTCTAGGTGAAGTCTGATTGTAATATAGGAAGAGTTGAGAGAATTTTAAACAGATTATGAAGTTTATTTTGATGCTAGAATTTGTGTTAATGCAAATTATTGCAAGTACCGTATTAATTTAAAGTAACAAAAAAGGAAAGAATATGTAGCTTTAGTTTGTAAAGATTTTACCGTACTCTGCAATATATATATATATATATATATATATATTCTTTCGTACCGCAAGTTGATAAAGTAAAAAGCTGCCTTTTAATATAATACTCTACCCTACGACTGTGCTCCCAAGGGTTTATTGGAGAGAGAGAGAGAGAGAGAGAGAGAGAGAGAGAGAGAGACGCCTACTTGTCTGGAATAGCTTTGTGTCTAGGTAGTATGGTGAGTATTCTTTTAAAGAGGCTTAGAGAAATGATCTCTCCCTCTGTCAGAGTTTGCCTTGTGGAGATTCTTACACACCACCCGTGATTCATGGGTGGCCAAGGATAGCCATCGGAGGTGCGGGCGAGTGAATGAGGCTACTATAACATCTGGTATAGTATGGTCGAGGATGCGAGTGTTGCCAATTTGTATATATTTAAGTTAATATTAATGTTAATATCATTATAGAACCGCCTCCCCTTATTTTACATCGTATTGAAAAGGGGAGGAGGAAGATAAGGCTTCTAAAACAAAAGGTCTTAGAGAGGGCTTATATAGCCGGGGGGTCGTGTGTGACACCTCATCGCATAACGTGAAACCTGAGACTCGTTTTCCTTTCTCCGTTGTCAGTGTTGCCGCAGTTATATCCCCCTCTCCTACTTACTCACCCCCCTCCTACCTTCTCCTCACCTACCCCCTCTCTATTCTTCTCTGCTTACTCCTCTCAGGCCATCTTGTATGTCTACTTGCCATGGTTCAGCAGCTCTATT
>NC_090747.1:82563877-82593877 GCF_036898095.1 Palaemon carinicauda
AATATTTGTTATACAGACTAACTTTAAATAAGATATTGACTACATACTGAAGAAACAAAAGGCTGCACGCTTGGTAGTCGGCCTCCTCCAGCCTTCCAGGTCGGTGTTCACTGTCCCAGGTGTCGGTTCCATTCCTAAGGGCTAATAAATTCTCGTTAATGATTACCAATTTGCTTAAATCCTAGCCCGTTGAAGTGTCCAGGACGAACTGGTCCAGAATAGAGCATGTTTATTTTGGAAAATGGGAATTTGGATCAGATTTACGAACATTTCCGACTCGGGTTTGGAAATTTTTCCCCTCATTTCTGCTCAAAGTTTAGTTCATTTTTTTTTTTTTTTTTTACTGAGAGAGAGAGAGAGAGAGAGAGAGAGAGAGAGAGAGACTTAACTGCAAGGTACCGTTGTTTTTATTTTTTTTTTGGGGGGGGGGGGCGGAGGCTAAGCCAACCAGCTACAGCAAGGAACACTGGATTAATTAAATTAGAATGCAAGCGACGTTTGTCACCCGTGCCCTAATGGCGTGTGAAAACTCCACTCCTCTGGTGTCCACGGGCTGTGTGGAGTTGACCCGTAGCAAGTGCAAGAGGGCCAGGTACAGAATCAGACTGGTACCTAACGGTATCCCAAAGTGCACCATCCTAATTACCATACCTGTAGTCTCAGCGAGAGTTCGAAGCAGCATCGGGTGATCTATCCAGTTACCCGATGCTTTAAACGATGAAAGGAATTTGTTTGAAGATAGTATGCTTGCCAAGTAGTTGTCATTTGGAAGGGGGCACTGGGTTGAGGGGGTGGGGTGGCTGAAATGAGATACATTATTATGCAGATTTAGCACTGCGGGAATAGAGGAGAGGGAGGATCCAGGAATTAACTTTGGGGCTGGGAATGTAGTAAAGTACACTTGGAATTGGAATTGTGTTAAGGTAGGAGAGACGAGAACCAGTCTTGGTTACAAGGCATTCTAACTATTTGTGTTGGGTAATAGAGGTTCTACTTTTATCTTTACTCAGCAGTATTTGTAGTACGTAATTACGTTTGTGTAGATAACATTAACTCTACAGAATTTATATGATTACGTTGCGGTTTCTTGTTTTATTAAATTCTATAAAATTGCCATTAGTTCTATTCATAAGTTTTTTCTTTTTATTACAATTTTTCTTTGCTGCTGTTTTTCTGGATTGTAGTTAAAGATTGAAAGCCAGAAATAGTGTATGCTACAACTGTAATGTTTAATCTGTATGAAAGTAATAGTTAATTATACCATGTTTTGTTATTACGGCATAGTAATTTCAATTGCTTCCTAAATCAAATGTTTTTTCTTTTTTTCTTTTGATGTTCAAATTGAAAGGTAGTTATGCGTGTGAATAGCCTATACTCACGAGGATTGTGTTAATAGACTGTTATTTCATCTGGTAATGTGATAATATGGGCTTTACACTTTTTATCTGCTTACATTCAAACCTTGTAACATTTCTCAAGTTTTCTACTGTCACCTTTCTATCTTCTCCAATCTGTTTTTCTTTACTCAAGAATATATACATACATGTGTATATGTATATAAATTATATAATTTGTATTTTCCAAATTATGGGGTCATGATTTTAATTTAGGGATTTAGATTGGTAGACTGAAATATACTCCAGTTTAAAAAATTGTCGTTTACCATACACACACACACACACACACACACACACACATATATATATATATATATATATATTATTTATAAATGGCTACATTGACATAATTTAAGCATTTTAAAGGGACGTGTAGAAGGTTAGGAACGATTTATGATGAAGGTATTGTTGTGATTTTAAGTGTAAAACTGTACAATTACTCGGATGAATGCAGCATCCCTGCTGGAACCTGAATCATAGTACCATCTTACTAATCAGACATGCCATTGAACCGAACATATTTTGCAGGTGTTATTGGCGTTGTAATTATACTGTATTTTTTTTTCTTAGATAGAAGTCCATATTATAGAAGAGTGGTCTTGCCAATCTTAATCTAAATAAGACTCGATGAGAACCGAAATACCATCAATTGGCATGTGCCCCTATTACATCTACAGTATGTGCTCTCTCTCTCTCTCTCTCTCTCTCTCTCTCTCTCTCTCTCTATATATATATATATATATATATTAGCTACATAGGAGTTTTGTTCGCTTGTAGTTAAATTATGTACTTGAGATCGTCCAATGAAGTTGTGTAAACTCTGCCATCTGCCGTGTACATTATTAGACGTATGATCATAAACTGGAATTAAATTGCCCCTCCTCAATTTTGGAGCTGCAAGAAATGATGTGACTTTAATTTATATTACACCATGACAAGAATGGGCCCGATTCTCTATGTACACGGCCAGCATTGCAGGCGAATAGATTGTAGCCCATTGCCTGTGTCGTAAATTCTGGACTGAAGCTCACCTCCCAACTCTGTATAACCAAGTCTCTCTCTCTCTCTCTCTCTCTCTCTCTCTCTCTCATTGCAGAAGATTGCATAGACGTAGAATAGAGAATGGTATTATGCCGATTGATTGGTCGATAGGCACTCGGTGGCTACAGATTTATATATAATTCACTTGATTAATAATTTTATTAGTCGAATTTTCATGATAATTTTCTTCAGTCATGTATCTTAAATGTTGTTTAGTTGACATGGATGGTTTAAAGTGCGACATGATAATTTCTTAACGTTTTGAGATTCTTTTAGTATATACACATTTAATTATTTATAGTTACTTCCGTTCTCTTTGATTACGAAGAAAAAGAACATTGTTTGCATTGCGACCCTCAATAAAAGCCTCGATTTCCTAGTCTTGGGTAGTGCCATAGCTTCTATACCATGGTCTTCCACTGTCTTGGATTAGAGTTCTCTTGCTTGAGGGTTCACTCGGGCACACTATTCTTCTAATTTCTTTTCCTCTTATTTTGTTAAAGTTTTTATAGTTCACATAGGAAATATTCATTTCAATGCTGTTACTCTTATTAAAATATATTATTTTTCCTTGTTTCCTTTCCTCACTGGGCTATTTTCCCTGTTGGGGCCCTTGGGCTTATAGCTTCCTGCTTTTCCAACTAGGGTTGTAGCTTAGCAAGTAATAACAAGAATAATAATAAATCTAACTGTGCTTTTGGTGTCGTAAGAAGCAAATTGTGTACATGGTAGTTAGTCGACCATAATGGGTCAAAGCCAGTGTACCAACCGTGTGTCACACAATTGTACATAATTCCTTTTGTATTTATTATGCTTGTATCTTCGCTCTTCCCTCGCACTAAAACGAACATGAAAATTCATATCTGATTTTCTCTTCTGTAACATTGTCAATATTTGAACATGAAAATTCTTGTTGCTTTGAGATTTTGTATATAAAGGAGAGTGTTCTTTAATAAACAACTCAGTTGTTTGCATCCTGCCTTTGAGTCATAACCTCTCTCTCGGCACCGTCACACCAGGGTAGAGAAGGGTATGTGACATGCTTCCGTACAACCACAATGGTAGCTTTTTTTTTTTTAAGAATAACCATCCTTAAAGGAAAAAGATTTTCTGGAGTGGATGTGTTTGTCTGATATCTTTCCGGTTGTGGCTTATCAGAGGCAGGGCTAAATTGGAGTTGGTTTTCCTTCCGATTGGCCTATCCCTAGAAACATAAGCAGTTACTTATAACTTGTATTTTCCCCATGGTTTAATGTAGGATAAAGATACATTAACTTGTTAGAACTTGAATCTGTTCGTGGAAAATGTTGTATGCTTCTTATCCTTACAATTTTTGTTATGCGTAGCCAAAGTACAGGTTTGGTTCGTTAACGTATCTATTTTGTCTTAAACCATTAATGGTTTTCTTGTAAAATATCTGTAAACATACTCTTCATTAATCAGGAATGATATATATATATATATATATATATATTATATATATATATATATATATATATATTTAGTAAGTGAAGTTATTGGAATAGAAGCTTAAGGTTAATGGCGAGGAGATACTAATAATGATAGTAATAATATAAACAGCTGGTAAATTCCAACTTGATTCAAGCTATATCGTCTCACACTACTGTTTTTTGCCGTTAGTGAAAACGCCTTTGTTCTTTGTTGTAGCCTATGTGCTCTATTTTACCCTGAAATACGTTTTGGTCATATTTACTTTGAAATACGTTTTGGTCATATTTACTTTGAAATACGTTTTGGTCATATTTACTTTGAAATACGTTTTGGTCATATTTACTTTGAAATACGTTTTGGTCATATTTACTTTGAAATACGTTTTGGTCATATTTACTTTGAAATACGTTTTGATCATCTTTACTTTGTTGGTTGGTGTTGTTTCAGGGAGTTTGCCTCGGAAAGTCCTTTATGTTTAGTGTGAAATCTGTATCTAGTGAAATTTTTTTCTGATTTATTCCTGCTTCCTTCATAGTGCATCTTCTTGGTTTGTCCCTAGATGCACTAGGATGCTGAATGTACTCTCGCCAAAACTTTATAGATACTGTAGCACAAATCCATAAATAAAGAGCCATAAGATTTATGTTTCTTTTACTATACATGGAATTATTTAATTTTGAATACTCTCGTGTAGATGTATAGCTTTTTGCACATTCACTTTTCCCTTTCCCTTTCCCTTTTAATTATAATCCTTTTTGTATTTTTCAAGAAACAATTTTATGTATATTTTTATATTCACGTTAAGTAAATACCTCATTACTGTTACATATAAATGGGCATGTCATACTTTTAATTTGTTTGTTGTCTTTATAAAAGAGCTTCTGTTAGTGTGACAGTGGATGGGATTTTATATAATAAACATGGGATAATTATGGCGAATATAGTTTTCTTTATAGTTTCAACAATATTCAATTAAGTTTTGTCAACGTTCCCTCTGTGATAATTATTGCCAATATATTTTTCTTTATAATTCCAACAGTAATCTATTCAAGTTTTTTTTTTATGATCCCTCTTATCTCTAGAGGTTCTTGGAAAAAGAAAGTAGTTATTCTACGAATAAATTTGGCTCCCATATTTGGGACATTGCATATGAATCATCATAAATGGCTCGTCAAAGGTTTTTCGTTATAGCTTATTCGATAATATACGTTGACCGCGTGACCCTAAAATCATCTATCTATCTGTCTTTATACTTATCTATTTGTGTGTGTATATATATATATATTTATTTATTTTATTTATATAAATACATACATGCATACATACGGTATATTATATCTACATATATGCATGTATATATATATATATATATATATATACACACTTACAGTATATATGCAATGTCCATAATGTAAATGAATAGATATAAACTCGGTATATATTCTGGTTACTTTCTAAGCCTATTAGTAACCGGTTTATTTTGGCTTTTTAGATAGAAACATCTGTTAATTTTTAGTTGGGCTGACAAATATATAAATATCAATGTCAATGTTCTAAAACTTCATTTCTCAGACATTCCAAACTTTATTCATTTGAATATATGGACTAACAAAAAAAAAGAAAAAACAGAAATTACTAAGAATAAGGGAAAAGGGAGGGTAAAGAAGCAATTAGAATAATTCAGGTTAAGAAGGGGACGAGTAAATGAGAAAAAAGGAATTAAGAAGTATAACAATTTCATAAAGAAAAAGATGAAAATTAAGATTCGAATAAGGAGTAAAACATTAAAGAACACATTTCAGGATGTTTTATTAATGCAAACGCAAAGGAGGAGAGAACTTGAGATACTAAAACATTAATGAAAAGAATAAAAAATCTTATAAAATGTAAGTACAAGAAATGTAGTGAGAATTTAAGCGAAACTTAATATGAAAGCTATTTGGAAAAAAAAGAATTTACAGCCATTTACGATAAAAGAAAGAAACTCATTTAAAATGCAAGTAGAAGTCATCTTCAATATTTAAATTAAAGTAGCTATTACTCAGCTAAATAATCGGTCCATATTTCTCCACTTGCAAATTGTATTGGACGATTGGAATAAGACTGTTTCATAAAGGGATGAATTTTATATCATACGATTGAACTTTCGTGTGTCCAATGGAGAGAGAGAGAGAGAGAGAGAGAGAGAGAGAGAGAGAAGGAAGTTTGAACCAAGAAAAGCGGGAGAGGGATAGTGAAACATCAGTTAAGTACAGAAGAAAAGGGGAAAGAAGATGTAACAGAGAGAGAGAGAGAGAGAGAGAGAGAGAGAGGCGAGCTTGTGTGATAGAAGTTGAACCAAGAAAAGTGAGAGAGGGATAGTGAAACATCATTTAAGCACAGAAGAAAAGGGGAAAGAAGATGTAACAGAGAGAGAGAGAGAGAGAGAGAGAGAGAGAGAGAGAATTCTCGGAAGAATATACCTACATGTTGATCGAGTTAATTAACTAGGTAGCATGTGTGGTCTTATGCTTGTCGATTAATTTGACAGTATGTAAATAGACTAAGAACATTAAATAGGGTGCGGAGTCCTCTCTCTCTCTCTCTCTCTCTCTCTCTCTCTCTCTCTCTCAGCATATTTATACATGTGGGTATGCATTATCTTGGTCTATCCGGGTTTTTCGAAAGTAGACGGAATATCTTAAGAAGAACACGTTTTTTTTATTATGTTGAAGAAGCGGTGTTAGACATACCTGGCCAAATTAAGCTCTGTCATTCCAAGCTAGAAGAGAAAGTGCCTTAATGGACACAAGTCTTAGGTGACGACAAACTGGAATTTGTACAGATTCGGGTCAAATTACTAAGGGAACTTTAAAAGTATTAGACCTGCAAATTATTTTTTATTACTTTCGTTAATGGAGGTAATTACTTTGTATGTCTGTTTCAGGGTAACAGGAAAAGAATTGTAATTTATTGTAATTTTCTTATCGAAGATTTACTTCAGTCAAAGGGAAACTCCAAAATCAAACCATTGTTCTTGGGTAGTGCCATAGCCTCCAAACCATGGTCTTCCACTGTCTTGGGTTAGAGTTCTCTTGCTTGAGGGTACACTCGGGCACGTTATTCTATCTTATTCCTCTTCCTCTTATTTTGTTGAAGTGTTTATAATTTATATGGGAGATATTTACTTTAATGTTAACGTACTTAAAATATTTTATTTTTCCTTGTATCCTTTCCTCACTGGGCTATTTTCCCTGTTTGGTCCCCTGGGCTTATAGCATCCTGCTTTTCCAACTAGAGTTGTAGCTTGCAAATGATAATAATAATAATTGGGTTTGGATCCTGGTGTAGATCTGATATACGATTTGTTTCCCCGGCATGTATATTATTCATGTCACTTACGTTGATATTAGAAATTTAGACTTTTGCTTTTGTAAATGAAAACTCGTATTGCACAAGGTGTATGTGCTTAGTTGGATCACATTGGTAAAGGTTTGTAATATTTGTGAACCCATTATAATTTATTTCTTGATGAAATAGGACTCGCAGTCTCAAGTTCATACTCCTTTTTATTAGATAATTCAGTTTGTTATTATTTTCTAGTTTATTTATGTTGTAAAGCAATGGAGGCTTCGTAAAATAATCATGTCAAAACCATGTATTTTTTTTATTGAAGTATAACATGAATTAGCTAAGAAGTAGGGTGCTTATGAATTGTTACACTACCCTCTTAAAATAAGGGTATTTATAACAGAAATACTTATTGGGAGAGAGAGAGAGAGAGAGAGTGAGTGAGTGTGTCTCGGGTCGTATGGCGAGGTTTTTTTGGAACAGCTGCCGGTGGGGATATACATCACGTTGGCGTTGTTTTATTGTGTAGTTTCTGATTTACTCTCTGTGGTTCCTCTTCCTTCTTGATTTCCCTCGAGGGCGGTTTTGCGGGCGGTGGGTTGCGCCCATTGTGGTGGGTTGTACTTTTGGTTGATGGGTGGCCAAGGCGTTTTGTGGTGCATATTTGTCTTGCCCAAAATGTGAGTTTGGATGTGTGCTAGGTCTCTCTCTCTCTCTCTCTCTCTCTCTCTCTCTCTCTCATCACTGTTATTGAAAAAAATAATCCTTTGTGTGAATATTTTAACTCAACAGCACTGTAGAAATTTCCAGACATGTTATCGGTGCTCTTAACTAAAGCCAAGTTAACGAGAGTTGTATACCCAAACGCAATTTAGCTGCAGCAATAAAATTTCTTTTCATCGCAGGTTTAAAGGAAATTGCCAGGAAGGAAGGCATTAATTTGTAGAACTGCTTTCAAAATAACATCTTTCCACCAAAATAATTTGGTGGTTCACTCATTCAGGCGATATGTATAACAGGTGTTCACGCTAACTAAGGTCATGATTCTAAAGTTGGTAAAGGAAATTGACTCATTATATTTGGATATAGTAAAGCTTTCGATAAAGAATCATATTCTATATTATTCAAGACGTTATGTACCGTTGTTATTATGGTAAGTGCTATTGTTCTAAATGGGCTGACATCTTTTATATACAGTAGAGGAATGACTTACTGCTCTGACATCTTTTATATACAGTAGAGGAATGACTTACTGCTCTGACATCTTTTATATACAGTAGAGGAATGACTCACTGCTCTGACATCTTTTATATACAGTAGAGGAATGACTTACTGCTCTGACATCTTTTATATACAGTAGAGGGATGACTTACTGCTCTGACATCTTTTATATACAGTAGAGGAATGACTTACTGCTCTGACATCTTTTATATACAGTAGAGGAATGACTTAATGCTCTGACATCTTTTATATACAGTAGAGGAATGACTTAATGCTCTGACATCTTTTATATACAGTAGAGAAATTACTTACTACTCTGACATCTTTTATATACAGTAGAGGAATGACTTACTTACTGCACATGAAAAAAGAATTTAATAACCAATAACTGTGAAAAGTGCCTCTAAAATTTGATGAAATGTGGACTATAATGCATAGAAAAAGTTTTCTTGGACGTAATTGATTAGATTTGAGAGATTTCAGAAGTACGCTTCATTTATGGCTATTTTTTCTTTGAAATAGAATAGGTGGATTCAAGGGTAATACATTTATATAAAAGGACTGTTTTAATATGAGCTATACAGCAACAAAGACGAGAAATAGAATGATGGCACTGACTTGTAGTGAGACAAAAATCATGTGCTGATTTTTGTAAAAGGCCAAGATATTTTGTTAAATAATAAGGAAATCTAAGTGAATATTTCTACCCCAAACATCTAAGGTTGGCCAGAATCTTTTAGCTTTCTCATCAACTGGATAAATATGCTCTACTGTTGATTAAAGTAGTCCTAAGGAATTAATCTCAAACCCAACAATTCCAGGGCAAATAAAAGATCATGATGAAATTTTACATTCACATCAAAGACAATTTTTCTTTACATTCAAGTTTAGGCATTTAACCTATAGAATATTGTGAAGTAATAAACTCCCATGATCGGTCTGGTTGAAAAATAGACATAAATGGTTCTAATTTTTTAATAATGCAGGCAAATTCAGTAAGATGAAACACAATTAGATTTATCGTGAAAAGGTCTCTTATTGGTCCGAAAATTATTGGTTTTGGCACCGAAGACCTCAAACTATAATAACTAATTCAGATGACCAGTTGGAGCTGAATAGGTTATACCTCTTGGGAAGAGAAACCTAGAAATTCAGTCTTTCTAACATGTATATTTGATTTAAAAATCAATGAAAACAGTTCTAAATTTGCCTCGACACTCGTAGAAACTGGAGAACCTTGTCCGTCAATTCCATTGTAGTTCTGGACGGGTAATGGAAGGGTACTCCGAACCCGTAATGCATCATAAAACAGTCTAGAATATTCTCCCACCCTCAGACTCTATGTATATTATCTATGATTTGTATTCGTCTGTGAAAAGGCCTGATCACATTAATATCAAATAGATACTTGTCTATCCTTCCAGATAAACTAATAGGTAAAGCTACTGAAGATTCCAGATATCCGAAACTAGTTTTGATTTAGCGCATTGCTTCGATTTTCTCTTATTTTGTGTTTATCTCGTCATTTCTTGTTTGTCGTATTCTGTTTAATTTTCGGTTGATAAAGGATTGTTATTCTTGAACTCATCTTTACTGTTTCTGGAATCAAACATGAATTTTTATTTATAAACATCATACCACATAAACAATTCTCTACTGATTTTTGTTATTTTGACCATACTGCTGTATTGATTATTTTACTGTAGAATTAAGCTTTATCAAATGAGGGAGAGAGAGAGAGAGAGAGAGAGAGAGAGAGAGAGAGCTGCTTGGTTGGCTGCCTGGCCAAGGGACATCAATTATTCATAACATAATTAGCAGCATGTACCTCTCGTGGCCTCGGATTTACTTTTCATCCAGTCTCCAGTGGAATAGAATCGTCCCTCCTCCTCCGGTGGGGAAAATAAAAAATATTTTCCAATTTGCCATTGCTGCTGTTACTCGTCAATAGGGATTTGACGGTTGTCGCAGAAGCTTGCAAGCGCGTGCGTCGCGATCACACGAACACACTGTATATATATGTATGTGTATATATATATATATATATATACTGTATATATATATATATATATACAGTATATATATATATATATTACATATATATATATACAGTATATATATATATATATATATATTATATATATATATGTGTGTGTGTGTGTGTAAGCCATAAATAACTTTTAATATAGAATTCGTTCTGCCTCGGAATCAGAGACCCAAGAGGAGTTAACTTATTTATGATATAGCTTCTGGTCGGCCAAGGAATCGAACCCGGACCACACATAGCCTATACACACACTCAAAATACAACAACAACAAGTGCAGCGGTTTCCAGTTCACTGCTTGACAAAGGCCTCAGACATAGTTCTGGGGTTTGGCCAGTTTTCATCACTACGCCGGTCAGTACGGGTTGATGACGGTGAGAGACTTTTGTCTGATTGCTCACAGCAAACCAACCTAGTATATTTGTCCCTGGCTAGTACAGCTTTGCTGATCATGGCGGTACAAGCAAACCAACCTAGTATATTTGTCCTTGACTAGTACAGCTTTGTTGATCATGGCGATACACAAACTCTTTCACCACGTTAAGGTATGTGTATATACAGTGCGTACCTTTACAAATATACATACCTTTATCCGTATCGAGAATGAGCCATAGCTATTCCCTCACTGGCTCTATTAACTCTCCCAGTGAATGAGATTCTTTGTTAAAATAGCATGAGGGCCCCTTGCTTTTTAGCTCACCCACTCACTCCCCCGTTCTACAGAAAGTGCACAGTCGATTTATCTCCAGCCACTTTACATACCTCAGAAGCTGATGACCTTCGTGCCCGCTAACCCATATTTACGATCCACCATTAACGGAGGGCATAAAGGCGTTTTGGCCACATTCCTATATTACTCTGGGTGTTGTGAGGAAAATTTAGCTTGGGCATTTTAAAACGGCTTACCTTACTTTAGTTCGTTATTGGAATTTTCATTAGATTTATTCACGCAGCTTTTTTATTCTTTTTGAGCAAGCCTCGTTGTATATTTGATCAAAAGGAATTATTAAGTGGACATGTACATATTTCTAGTATTTTTGTTGTTGTTGTTAATGCGTAAGCTTTCAATATTTGGAAACGCCGTAGGCCTTGTGGTTGTTATTTCTTGTTCTTGAAGAATCTTGCTATAAACGATAAAACTATATTGCTAATCGGCCATATGTTGAGCAGCATGTTAATGGTATCAAAATATGTATCAGCAGTGTATGTTGATAAGTAGAAGCCGATGTAGAATGTTAAGTTTGGCTATATTTTCTACAACTGCAAAGTACTGTTCGGTTAAATCTTTATGAATTGAATCTTGTGTTCAGTTTTTCAAGAGTTGACATTTAAGTAATATATTTTTCAAACCGTTCTATTCAGTTTTGAAATGATGTAACTAACTAGATAGGCTCTTTTTGTGTCTTTATTCCTTGAGAATACAATACTGAAACGTCCTTACACACAAGAGATTATTTGATCAGTTTCAGCTAGCCGGGATGGATTATCATCTCGTTGAAGCCCTCTCCAGTGTAGTCTAATTCACTAATTACAGTTATTGAAATAATTGATATTAGATCTGACTTCAGAATTGAATGCAAGATATCAGATCAAGTTCGAATTGCGACGTGTATTAGGGTAGTTTGAACAGGCCAGTGACATTACATCGTGGTTCATCGGGTAAACTTATCCTAGAACTTGTTTAAAGTTTAACTTGAGTTTGACTGTGTCGATTGTTTTGTTACTGATGGATGAGATATAGCTTTTAGAAGAAGACAGTTCCATAGTGCAAAGGATGAGGTACTTTTGATTTCAGCTGGGTTTTGATACAAAGTACGTTTAGGGAGAGACCATCTAACATCAGTTCTAGGGTTGAGAGAGAGAGAGAGAGAGAGAGAGAGAGAGAGAGAGAGAGAATATAGCCTGCATGAATAACTTTGTTGTTCTTGGGTGAGTGGTTAAACTCTGCTTATCCATCTCCATCTGACTGCCACGACTCTCCAAGTTTGTGAGAGAGCACAGATCCTGATGTCTCCTGATGTGTAGGGCATTGAGCGCGCCGAGGTTAGAGGATGTTGGAACAGGGGCCCAGATAATGTTAGGTGTAGGTGGTCGAAGTGGAGACTGCATCGAAGAGGGTGGTTCGATGCCCCTCGCCCAGGAAGTCGAGTGCCCCTTCTGTGGTGCATGACAGGTCTTTGGAATAGGCTCTATGTAGGTCTATCTCTATAGCCACCCTCCTCGTTGTTGATCTCTCTCTCTCTCTCTCTCTCTCTCTCTCTCTCTCTCTCTTGTGTCCTTGTCTGTTATTGATTCTATATCTCAAGCATTGTTTTATAGAGAGAGAGAGAGAGAGAGAGAGAGAGAGAGAGAGAGAGAGACCTTTATAATGCCTTATTTGAAAAGGCACTGTCGACTTGAAAGTCGTCGTCCTCCTCCTCCTCCTCTTCCCCTCCCTCTCCCTCTCCTCCTGTTCTGCTGCAGCGGCCATGGCGGTTGGTGAGGTCAGTATCTTACAAATGTGCATCAGGTTTTAGGATGTTAGGTTGAGTGACCTGACCAATTATAGCCTGTGGTTGTATTTGGGTGAATGGTCAGGTCTGAAGAACGATGGCAATCGCCTTTCTCAATTTCTAGTTTTTTTTATTGTTACTACTAAACTTCAGCTTGAGTCAGGCTTTATACTGAAGTCGCATCGACCAGTTGCATTGCAGTTAAATATTATTGAGTTAATGTTAACTGTTTAACTTGTTTGATAAAAAATATATTAGAATTTTGGACGGTCTCTTAGAATTATTGCAATTATCATAATCATTACTTGCTAAGCTACAACCCTGGTTGGAAAAGCAGAATGCTGTAAGCCCAAGGGCTCCAACAGGGAAAATAGCCCAGTGAGAAAAGGAAATAAGGAAACTACTAGAGGAGTAATTAATAATCAAAATAAAGTATTTTAAGAACAGTAACAACAGTCAAAGAAATCTCCTGGAGTTATCCTCTGATTGTGTGTGTTCTTTAGAAGACGGGGGACGCAGCTGTAGTTCGGGAGGACTTGAATCTGTCGGCTCTTGGCATTCCGAACTGTTGGTGTCGGGTGACAGGTTGAGGAGACATGGGTCGAGAGTGAAAGGATGACCCTATTTATGATGGTTTTCTGTGGCCAAATTTAAATTTATAATTATTTGCATTACGATAACTTCCTAATTTAATTTTAAAGTGATGTATACGTACAGCATAGCCTACTCTTTTTTTTTTCTTTTTTTTATTACACTTGTGATGAATCGATTGGTTGTATTTATTATTACCAAGTGATCGGAGTCCATTTTAGTTTAGGCTAATTTTATTTAGATTTAGCTTTAAATCTGGACACTGTAAGGTAACTGAGAGCAGTTTCAGTATTCCTTCAAACTCTGGTTTTGTAGATTCTGTGTTGCTGTTAGATGCAAAATTGTTTTGATATTTTTTCCGCAAATAAGTCATCTTATTAATGGATACAGTATTGCAGTGTTGACGATATAAGAATTAATGATGCCTTGCACACATCCTTCAGAAAATCCTGAAACATTGCAGATTGCAACGTATGTGCCAACACTGCATTTGCCAGTATGCAATTTATAACTGCATGGTGTGAATGTGGTTGGCATAAAGCTTCTGCACAGGGAACTAAGAGTTTAGACTGCAGCTTGGCAGTGTCTTTGAAGACTTGGAATGGCTGGGTATAAGCCGTGATGGGTCGAGGAGAGGTAAACTTTTGAGCATACAATTTCCATGGTGGATCACGGTGGAAAGGCCAGCCACGGACCTGGTGGGTGTTTTGGATTCCAAGCGGAAATTAAACCCTCATTCAGCTAACCTTCCCCCTCACTCGTTCTTTTTATAGCATGCTGTCTCCCCCCCCCCCCTCCCTCTCCCTCATATCCTTTAGTCCTTCGTCCTTTCCAGCTCCACTGATCCGCTATGTGTACAATGCACGTCGCCGGATCTGATACCAACCTCTCTCTCTCTCTCTCTCTCTCTCTCTGACATTATATATATATATATATATATATACAGTATATATATACAGTATATATATATATATATATGTATATATATATATATATATACAGTATATATATACAGTATATATATATATATATGTATATATACTGTATATATACTGTATATATATATATATATACACTGTATATATGTATATATATATATATATATATAGTTTTTATAATGTTTAAAGTTATGAGTCGAACACGATTTTATCCGTACATATTCTCATATTTTGTTTATATGAAGATACCTAATCCTATTAATGAAAATCCAAATTATTTACTATACGGTAATAATAAATTCTCTATAATTTCTAGAAGCGTTGCCAAGTTTTATTCACGTAAAACCCGCTTAGACCCGCATTCTTTGTGGTTTTGTGTCATGGACGATCTTAGAACTTGTTGGATATCCCTTGTGGTTAGTCCCCTATTACTCATCTTAGATTTGGTCACCATCACTGTCCGGTTTAGACGTAGGAACATTCTCTCTCTCTCTCTCTCTCTCTCTCTCTCTCTCTCATGGACCCCATGTTGGATACCGAAACTGAAGGAACGTCTGATTTAAGAGACCAACACAAGTTTGCTTTTACATATTTCTGAAGCAGCAAGCATTTTTCGTGAAGTACATCGAATATTGTGGAAAATACTTATGGGATATGTTCATAAGACGCATTTGCTTGTAAACACTTAATTTCATATAAGATTCTTACCGAGTCATTGAATTTTCTATAGATGAATGGCATTGTTCACATCGATAGACCCCATTTTGCTCCTTTGATGATATAACTCATAACATTATGATTACAATGCCAGTTTGTGGTTTGATAATAGTTTCGAGACTTCCGAAAAAACGAGTAATCATGCGTTATTTGATCTTCAAGAAAGATACTCATTAGAAATGAAAATAGACTAAACGACTGGCCCGGTTTATTTCCTTTCGAATGATTATTCCATGTTGGGTTTGACATTTATTTAACCCTGCAATTGGAGAGACCCAAATTGCCTTGCTGATGTGCTAACAGCTCTAATTATAAAGCCGGAGATTTACAGCATGATTATTAAAGCCATTGGCAACGACTGTTAGTGCATCATTTTTATGATATTGCGACACGACAGGATTTTATGTTGGAGGTTCATAAAGAAAATTAATGGGGTTTATGTTGTAGTTGGGGCCAGTGTTTAATTGTTTTTTTTAATTCTCTCTCTCTCTCTCTCTCTCTCTCTCTCTCTCTCTCACTATAACATTTTAGCAATATCAAGCACCATTCAACCAGTAACAGTTACCAACAGTAAGCCGGCAAATGGAACCAGGATATGATTCGTATTTTGTCTACTACTCCCAGACTTTAAGACCATCTAATGGCTGTCAGTGATTACAAGTTTATGCATCTTATAAATTGGCTCACTACAGGAATGTATTATCAGCAGCAGTTTCTTCAGTTATCCTAATTTTGTCAATGAAATCATTATTATATAACCTTTAATGAAGACCTGAAGTACCTGAAATCGTACTTCGCTCTCAAAATTTTATAGCATCATTTATGCCAATTTTGAAACTGGAGGTTCATTCTTTTACACTTTCTTTCTATCGAAACTCAGTATTATTCTTGCACAGCTTGCGAAAGGCAGTTTGGTTTTGGTTATCCAAGAGCGACGGAATTGCAATAGAGCAATTCCTCATTGGGCATCGGAGTCTTTGTAGGCCTGCATGGAGATTCAACAAAGCCACTTGCCATCGAAGTCTGATACCGCACGTCCAAAACCTCAATTGTTACTGCACATATGATTCTCTGGCTAGCCGAGAGAGAGAGAGAGAGAGAGAGAGAGAGAGAGAGAGAGAGATTTCCCAAACAGTTCGCTTTTAGATTAAAGTATAATTTGGAAACATGCCCCAACCATTCAGAACTGGGGCGCTAATTGGAAATAGTTTTTGATTGAAGGCAAGTTCAACTGTGTTTTGTCGCGGATTGGCCATCGATTGTTAATTGTTCATCTCTATTATCAAACTTCAAACATTTCCTCCATCAAACTTCAGTCCTTTTCTCCTGATGCAAGAGTTGAGTTTGGCTTAGCAATTTTTTATGATTACTTACGAACTGTTGTTTTAGTCATTTTGTGTGGGTCAGTATTATAGTTTATGACGTAGTGAAATCAGGAAAGGAAACTGGGTTAGGAAAAAATATTAGTTAACGGATTTGAGATAAAACAGTTCGCGTAGTAGGCCAAGTAAAGAATTTCTATAGGAAAATAGTTTCAGGATTTGTTACTATCAATTACAGTATACTTAAAGTTTCCCCTCTGTATTTTCGATTGATTTAATTTATTAATTTCTACCAAGTCGACAAAACTGGGAAGAGAGAATTGTCACAGAACAATTGTAAAATTTGGATAATTTTTCCACCTTTGTGACATTTCATACCAAAGTATTTGATCATTGATAGGTTTGAGTAAAGCCCTGGACTATCGAAGTTAGTTTTATCACCTTATTTGGACATTTGCATCACATTGACTAGATTAACTCGTCAGTTTTCATGGCATTCAACTTCCCATTGATAGAAGAGTTTTATGCTTTACCTCCACCGACTGGTATCCCCTTGTTGATCTTGTACCCTATTCACTGTTCATTTTGGTCTGACGTTACTGGCTCTTGACTACTGTTCTTGTTTTTCCCCCCGAGCGTATTTGAAGAAAATTAACAATTCAAATGACTCATTTGTCTCCATCCCTTGCAATCATTTGGGAAGAAACAGGTGCAGCAAATTTTTTGGTTAGGGGATTGTGGTGAGTAAGCAAGCGGCTGTTGACAGTGCTTTGGTCCAGAGATCTGCGCTTGTTAGCTAAGCCGAAATTCGATCACCCTCCGTTAAGCAAGAAGGGGATGCAAGTCTAGCCATTCAGAAGCCCGACCCGAAGGCGCAGCGGAGTTATTGGCCAATAACCATGCGTTTGGGATGCCATTGTGTTTGTCTTCAGTGCTTAGGAAGTCGTGTGTAAAGCTGATTGATATATTGTTCCAGACTTATCCTCGAATCCACTTCTGTTGGGTAGGTTCGCCTTGGCGATGCACCATTGCAATTCAAACTGCTGTAATTAAGCTATTTATATTGCGGAAAGGGCTGATGTTACAGTTTGAAATTTTAAGCGTTTCAAACTTATCTTAAAAGGGATTTTAATACATGAATCAACAGTGCAATATATACGATTATAAATGTGTACCTACATACGTGTAATGCATTTATATATATATATATATATATATATATATTAAGGTATCTATATATTTTCCATATAATTATCATATTTTCACATCTTTTGGTGTCTTCTGACAACAAGGGTTCTCAATGATAACAGGGGAGAGAGGGAGGGAGTTGTCTCCTGATTGTTGAAAGCTCGTGGGGAGTTGAAGAGGGGATTTTCGTGAGTTCATATTAGGGTTCGACGGAGAGTGAGACGTAAAAAGAGTGAAGAGAAGAGGGAAGCAGGTACTTAATAAATAGGCGGATGAGTGATGAAAGAGATTCGAGGAGGAGGGATGAAACACGCCATCATTTTCGATGTATCATATGCATAGCGGGATGGAAATGCTATCCAGAAACGGAGCTGGAAGGAAATGAATCTTTTATGATTATTTTTCTAATCTTATGGAAATGACGTCTTAATTAGTCTTTTTTTAAAGACTTAACCAAGGGACTGTTCTGTGTACTTACTTTCTAAATGAATAGAGAGACTGGAGTTAAGGGACTCTTTTTGAGAGATGTTCAAATAGATTTCCCACTTGAATTTCATTCGTTAAATCTCATTTCCAGCGACAGTTTGTTTGTACATGTGTGCGTGGCACTTTTTTCCCTTGTTTTTACGCACGTGTGCATAGTCCATACGGAAAAGGGAATAAGATGAAATGAGTTCGTGTAATGTGGAAAAAAAAAGGGGGGGGTTACGCAAGTGTTTCGGGGAGGCAGGGGAACGCATTGCTTGTCAGAGAGAGAGAGAGGAGAGAGAGAGAGAGAGAGAGAGAGAGAGAGGGCGGTAAGTGAAATTGTAAAATATTACGTTAGCCGAATGTCAAGCTCTTTTTATTGATTGCTGATGGAGCGTACTCACCTACGGACAGTCGGCGTAACACAAGACAGTCTTGAATATATGTATGAACATGCCTCCACTTGCTGCTGCTACTCACACACGGTATATATAATTTATATATAAACTCCAGTGCTCCTTGCCGACCTCTTACTCGGTGTGAGTGCAAGTCCTAGTTGAAGCATTTAGTTTAACAGCTTTGTCAGACTTGGGTGTTTTATTTTGTTAAACCTTATTCTGGCTTGCAACTTTAATATATACCTGTTCGTGTGGGGCAACCACTTTGTGTTTATGGTATATCTACTGTAGTTTTAACGAAACGTGGACATTTAAAATCTATAGTTATAGTAATCAAGCTAGTCTTGGGTAGTGCCATAGCCTCTGTACCATGGTCTTCCACTGCATTGGGTTAGAGTTCTCTTGCTTGAGTGTACACTCAGGCACACTATTCTATCTTATTTCTCTTCCTCTTTCTATGGTAAAGTGTTTATAGTTTATATAGGAGATATTTATTTTAATGTTGGTGCTCTTCTGAACAATTTTATTTTTCCTTGTTTCCTTTCCTCACTGGGCTATTTTCCCTGTTGGAGCCCCTGGGCTTATAGCATTGTGCTTTTTTAACTAGGGTTGTAGCTTAGCAATTAATGATAATAATAATGATGATAATAATAATAATAGTATATTTTATATTTTTCTATATTTCACAGATAGTAATTTATGAGAAGGTAACTTTATACATCTGCCGTTTTTTTTTTTTATAAAGCAACTTATCCCCTTTACTGTTTTCCTGCTCATTTCACGTCGATTTAAAATTCAGCAGAGCCGTTAAAGCGAGGCGCAATGATGTTGCCGTTTGAAGAAGCGAGTCATTGATGAAATTTGTTATCTAAAAGTTAAGATCAACGTATCGAGTATTTGTTTAGGACGCTCTTTTGGATGTTTCCAATTACGCAATTCCCACTATTTTTCCATTGATCTTTTTCCGCCAGGCTGAAATCATAACTGGGAAAACTAATTGATGTCTGAAAAAGATATGGCGACTTGTATGATTGGTTTTTGGAAGTTAGACGTAAATTCTTTGGGTTCAGATTAGCCTTCGAATGGTATATATAACAGATATGACTTCTAAACTCTATCTTTATGCAGTAAATTTTAAAAGTTTTAATTTTCCTGTGATCTTCTTTGAAGGTTTTAAATGAATTCACTTCTTACTAACTGTATTATATTTGTTTATTTGTCGGTGCTGTTAAGTTATAGGCAAGATATGTTTATATCAATTATGTGAATGAAGGAATACATTATCTAAATGTGAAGAACTTTTGTTTGCAAAATATGGACTCACGAATTTTATTGCTCTCAATTCTGCTCTTAAATTGGTCGCAAGTTTAAGTAAGAATACCCTTATAAGTTCGCGGAATGTGATAAGGTACTCTTAATTACTAAGATTAGATTATTGTTACTTTATCACCAGTATACTTATTTTTATATATCATTTTACTAACCCTCAGGCATTATTTGGCTCTATGACAAAAGTTATTCAAGACGTAAGATTTAAGATCTAAAATTAAATAGAGAAAATTATTTTAAAATTGGGTTGGGAAAGTTCAAGTTATTTAATCTCCCCCAAAAGTATTGATTATGGAATCTCTCGATCTACAGTTTTCAATGTTATATACATTCCAGCTCACATAGCAAGCACCTCTCTCTCTCTCTCTCTCTCTCTCTCTCTCTCTCTCTCATATGCGTAGTATTGATCCTCTTTCTAGCCCTCTTATACCTACGTCATAAATTTTTATTACCCTGCTGTGTTACCTTCTGGAAATAAAAGCTGAATACGAGGGCATGATCGTCGACTTGATTTGATTTCGATCACGAGTAGGCTATGTCAAGGTTTGCTTTTCATACATTTCAAATGAAAATAGCGAGTGGGTGGTGTGTGTGTGTGGGGGGGGGGGGGGGGGCTAGTGTGCGTGTCTCGTGGGGATACTGTAATTGGATCTTTAATGCAATAGCTTTTCAAACATAGCAATCGAGTGACGAGCTTTCAGAGCATAATTTGAGAGTTCCATGCTTGACGAATCCAGGTTTTTTTTTTTTCTTTTTTTTTCCGAAGAAAGAAAAATATTGTATTTATAATCTAAAAAAAAAAAAAATAAAACTAGGTCTCAGCTGATTATTATTTAAACTAATGATGTAAGGATGTATTTCTTTCTGGTAACTATTCATTAGACAATCTTTGCTAATATCAATAGAAGATCGACCACTGCTTATGATTATAAAAAATATTCATGGCTCTTAGAATCATATTGTCATATTTGCTTATGTTTTATAAATTTCCTTTAATAATAAATTTCACCGGAGGCGTCCTTAGTTCTCAGTATTGTATTTTTGACCGCTACATTACTCTATCGATTACTTAGCAAAGCCCACGGAATCTTGTGTGGGGTCCTTTGGATCAGTGTTAGGCCTGGCTGGTAAGACTAAGCCCTTCCTCACACTTATAGCAGGGAAGTTGCCAAGCTCTCTCTCTCTCTCTCTCTCTCTCTCTCTCTCTCTCTCTCTCTCTCTCTCTCTCTCTGGTTTGGTGAGAAATGTTTCCCCGTAAATAACACGTGTTATGTTGATTTACAGGTTTTTGAGCATCAGTAAAATGGGGGTTAAATTAGATATGAAATAAGTATACCGTATATATACTGTATACACATATATAGTATATTTGTATGCACACTATATACCTAGATATGTATACACACAAAAACACACATATATGTATGTATGTATATATATATATATATATATATATATATATATATATATATATATATATATGTATATATATTAATATATATATATATATATATATATATATATTACCGTCGTTTACAGTGTCTTTGTAGACCACAAATTACCGCCAAAATTCTTAACAAGCACACCCCCCCCCCCTTCCCCTTTATGAAAGGTCCCCCCTTGCATTAAAAGTTGCTTATATTGCTCTCACAACTTATTCCTTATTGCCGGTCACGAGGTCCACCTTCTAGTGCAGTTTTCAGGAAAGTCCATACCTAACTTATTGCATAATTCTGCTCGTAAACAGACATAAGTACAGCCAAAAACTAAATCTCATTTTCAAGGTAAATACGGAATTGATACAATTTTTTACCATGCTACATGTCAACAAAAACAAAATCACTAAAAAGTACTCTCTGTTCTACAGTAGGCAAGACTTTAGTATACAATAAGTTGAGATTGACTTGATATTGGTCTATCCAGTGTTCGTATGACTAGATATCAGTAAAAGATAAAAGTTTAGAATAATTAATTTCCTTCCGTCATCACTTAATAATCCGGTTTTGTGTTATTTTTAATTCGTATTTATTAGGTTTTGATCAAATTTGACAGGTAGAAACCAACGTTGCATGTACCCAATATAAGTGACCTTGGCATATTTTATAAAGAAGGCGAACCTATTTCATGCCAAGAATTTCTACTTAAAACAGCTGCCACTTGGTGTATACTGTGAAGGGACAAACTTCATTATATGTGCTCAGAGTAAGGCAATTATTTGAAAAATAGTTTGAAATCATACAAGAGAATGTTCTTATTGCCAGAATAAAGAATGAGACTTGTGGATAGATGCCAAATATTGGTCGGTCCTCGTCCTAAAGATAGGCGTTATGGGTATATTTTAAGGTTTTGAGTTCACGGTAGGTTAGCTCCTTTTTTTTTACGTTAAGAAGTCCGGTTTTGAATTGTTCCACTTAAGAAATACCAAAATTCCTTTAATTTTTAGACCGCATAAAATTCGGACAACTTCAAAGATGGAGCATTTAAATTTAAAACTTGTCGACACAGTTTTGGAATAAAGTGGCTCATATGAATATCATTACTAAGAAAAATGTGAAGCAAAAGCTGTTGAATACTTGGGAGGTTTTGGGCACATATCGCCAATATTCTACCCTGAAGTGCCCATAGTGCATTTCAGTGTCTGTTTATCGTATTGTTTGATTATTTTAGCATCTTTTTTGTAAAATATCATTTATAGGAATCGTGAAGATTGTGAAAATAAAACTGGAGAGAGATCAATCAAAGCGCTTATTATCTTTACATTTTTCTAATAATTATTCTTAGTGTGAAAGTACTAGGGACCTCGCCATCATGTTAAATTCTCTATGCAGATGTTCTGTTCTTTTCTCTTGAAAATAAATCATGCCTCTTTTTAAAATGCTAAAGGCTATTCATTAAGTCAGTTTGGACTCTTGGAATTATCTATGCCTGTTAAATGGGTGTAATGGAAACGAGTTTTGTAAATTATAGAGAGTATGGAACTCTGAAATTAGTAGATTAAACAATATTTTTAGCCTGGGAAAAAATGAATTAAGGGTATCTGAGTTTGCTTTTCGAAATAGGCTAAGGGTAAATTATTGAATTTATCCTTGGAAATAGTGCATGGTGATGTAAAGTTTCCCTTTAAAAGCATAACGTTTAATTGAATATGATTTAAAAAAAGTAGATTATTTAAATGTGTACCAGAAATAGCCAAAGTAGAGAAAAGAGGGAGGAAGTGAAATTGAGTTTGCCTCTGGGAAGGAAGAGGCTAATTAAATTTCCCTCAAAAAAGCCTGTTAAATGGGTGTAATGGAATTGAGTTTTGTTAATTATTGAGAATATTGAACTCTGAAATTAGTAGATTAAACAGTTTATTTTAGCTTGGGAAAAGAATAAATTAAGGGTCTCTGAGTTTGCTGTTGGAAATAAGTGTACCTTATTGAATTTATCCTTGGAAATAGTGCATGGTGATGTAAAGTTTCCCTTTAAAAGCATAACGTTTAATTGAATATGATTAAAAAAAGTAGATTATTTAAATGTGTACCAGAAATAGCCAAAGTAGAGAGAAAAGAGGGAGGAAGTGAAATTGAGTTTGCCTCTGGGAAGGAAGAGGCTAATTAAATTTCCCTCAAAAAATGGTAGAGGGTAACTGGATTTGCTTTTGAAAAGGGTTGGGGTAAATTGAACTCTTCACTGAAAGCACTGAAAGCGAAACGAATTTGTGTCTGAAAAAAAAAAAAAGCAAACGGAAACGGGTTGCTATTCAAAAGTTACAGAAAGGAATGGGTTCACTACAAAGAGATAAGAGGGAGAATGATTAAGCCACTGGAAGGTAGAAAGGAAGGGTTTGATCTTAAAAGCCGAGAATAATTAGTAAGCTTGTGAAAAGATGAGAAGGAAAGCCATTATGTTTGTGGTAAGAAGAGAGAGGAGACCGTGTTTTGGTGATGAAAATGTAGCAGCTTCTGATTTTGAGAAGAGTAAAATGTTGCCATAATGTACTTAGAAAAGTGGCGGTTTTATGATCGTGAAGAGATGAGAGACTTTTGCACAGAATCTTTGAGAAAAGGTCTTAGATTTACTCATGCAAAATTTCCTGTAAGGAGATTGTCAGTGGCTGAAATCAGTTTGAAAAGATTGTTAATGGAAGAATGTTTATCGTTTGATATTATGTACTGTAAAGAGACGAAGTTAGTTTGTGAAACGATGAAAAACACCGTCTTAACTAAGATAGTGGTATAAGATAAATTTTTGCAACTTATTTACGCTCTTTACATGCGTCAAAATTGAGGTAGCATTTTGTAGTATTACGAGCAATTTGCATGCGACACATTATAGTATGGATTATCTAAAGATATAGGATTCGTTTTCTCGGTTATAAAATTAAATTTTGACTTTCCCTCTTAAAGGAATCCTCCCAGCTACCCACTTTACTTTCTCCTGTCCTTATTTTAGACCAAGTCATAATTTGCAAGCTTCTTTGTAGCATTGAGTGTAAATCCCAAACTTGGTGCTTACATAAGTTAAACAAATGGTACAGTAAGGTTGACCCAGCTGAAATTGGGCGAAAGTGGAAGGGGAGGGGGGGAAGATGAAGACGGAGAGAGGGGTGGGGTGGGAGTGTAAGAAGGGCCAGTAACACCGCAAATAGGGAAAAGGCGTGATGGGGTTTATAGTAAGAGGAGCTGGAATTGGGCGTCGCTTAACACGGCTGCAGTGCCATTTGAGATTGAATTAGGAAATAGGGAATTGGTCCTAGTTACAGCGGCAGACTGTTGCAGATACTCTTTAAGAGGTGCTGAATGTAGAGGAAACTGGGTGGAATTAGCAATGTAAGAACTTGTAGCATCATCATTTTTACCTCCGCCAACGAAATTGGACGGAAGTTATGTTTTCGCTTCCGGGCCACAATTTGTATCGTAGATTAATGAAACTTGCAGGGATTAACTTTGATGTAAAAATCAGGAAATAATTAAGTTCTGGAAGGTCAAGGTCAAAGGCCAAGGCCACGGTCAAGAAAATGTCCAATTCACGCAATCAACCATAAGTTTTGGAGATCCTTGTCACAGAGACTTCAAACTTGGTTCATATTTAAGTATATGAAAATTCACACCAATTGATACATGACAAGGTCAAAGGTTAATGTCGAGCAAAAGGTTGAGAAAGTGGCTGCCGCGTCGGAGGTCTGCGGTCTACTGATTGCCCCTCTAGTTTCTATAAACCCCCCCCCCCCCTCCTTGAAGGAGAAAAAATTACACATATACTATTTTTTAAGCCCATAAAAAGGACAGCATTTCCACAGTCTCAGACAACGATACAAAAACAAAAAATATAGTTTTTAACAGTTTTAGTATATTTTTGTAATTCTTTTGTTTGCATAATGTTTTAATTTACGGGACTGACATTTAAGAGAAATGTGCATTGTTTTAGCCTAAGTGTGTTAGATGTTTTTTTTTTTTTTTTTCTATTTCAAACGTAGATTTGCTTTTCTAAAAGATTGTAATGTTGGTGGTATATATATATATATATATATATATATATATATATGTATATATATATATATATGTATATATATATATATATATATATATATATATATATATATATATATATATATATAAAATACCGCCTGAGAGAGAGAGAGAGAGAGAGAGAGAGAGAGAGAGAGAGAGAGAGAGAGAGAGAGAGAGAGAGAGAGAGAGAGAGATGCCTCCTGCATTACCCTTGAATAGCAAGCATGTCTTTTTCAAACATTTATGTTTACTATTCTTCCAACTTTTAATTGAAATTTCCTAAGTAGTCTCTCTCTCTCTCTCTCTCTCTCTCTCTCTCTCTCTCTCTCTCTCTCTCTCTCTCTCTCTCTCTCTCTCTCTCTCTCTCTCTCTCCTAGAATTCCTGAAGCAAAAAATGTCGAGTTTCCAAGAGCTGGATGAGATTCTCCTTATGAAATTGGAGACGAGTTGGAATGTTAGATGCCTGAGTCGGTGAAAGCCTCGCTTCGCAGAAGACTGAAGCACGAAGAGGGAATGAAAAGGAAGGGAAGGAAGCAATAAAAGTGTGGGAGATCATTGCTTGAGAGAGAGAGAGAGAGAGAGAGAGTTTTGCGTTAAAGAAAACAAAGCCAACTACAAGATACGAGATAAAGTCTGGGAAAACTGAGAAAATAGTATATTAAATTTATTTTAGAGCAATGCACAGTTGAGTAGAAACGATCAAAGTATTCATAAATGACAAGGAAATTGGTATCACGAATATTAGATAGCGAGTGCTTTAGATCTTTAGTAGAGCTACTGGGACTTAGTTGCAGGATTCGTTGTTCGAAAATGTTAGTCAAGTGAATGAGTGACTTTACACACACACACGCGCACACACACACACACACACACACACACACACACACACATATATATATATATATATATATATATATATATATATATATATATATATATATGTATATATGTGTGTGTGTGTGTTTGTTATCATTAATCCTGGTTGTGGTGGCCGCCAGACTGGGGTTCGAGTCCCGCTCAAACTCGTTAGTTGCTGCAGCCTCACAGTCCTTGGGGGGGGGGGGGAGCAATAGGTCTATCTGCTGAGTTATCAACAGCCATTGCCTGGCATTCCTTGGTCCTAGCTTGGGTGGAGAGGGGCTCGTGCGCTGGCTATATGGTTAGTCTCTATGGCATTGTCCTTCTTGATAGTGTAATATCACAGTCCCTTGCCTCGGCCATTCATGAGCGACATTTAAACCTGGAAACCATATGATAAAGGTTTGAATATGTGTATACGTGAGTCCGAATTTTTCCCTTCGAATTTTGATATGTAGGGAAGTTTGAAATAATTTATCCAGAAGCCAGAAAGCGAATCAAGTAGATATTGATCCAGAAATTTGTGGGTGGACTGAGTTCTACAAGCTGGTAGTAATTTAGAATTATGGCGTATTATTTCATAAATTACTTGAATTTTTTTTATTTTGATTATAACATCTGAAAGGATAGGGAATCATAGCGTGGCTATAAGTTACGAGGGGATATAAAAAGGATTTTTGAACCAAACTTGAAAGGTTCACCTCCGTTTAAACTTTGGTTGGAATCTATGCTGTTCTTTTTGCTATCATTATTGTTCAGCTTTATGGGAGAGTGAGATAAACATTTTTACTTGTATAAGTTAGAGAGAGAGAGAGGAGAGAGAGAGAGAGGAGGAGAGAGAGAGAGAGAGAGAGAGAGAGAGAGAGAGAGAGAGAGAGAGCAGAATGATGACGATGAAATACGTAGAATATTATCTTAATTTAAATCTTAGTTTGATTTTAGCTGCATTGATTACAAGTGTGTAACATTATTGTTAAATGGCCTCAGATGGCAAGATTTGTTATACGATAGGACGTTACTTTTTACAAGGTTTAAACCCCACAGATGACTTGTTAAAAGAGAAAAAAGTTGACATGTTAAACTTATGCGTTTTGTAGGTTCGTTGTCAATGTCATTATCAGCCTTTGTTAGAAATATTGTTTTTAAACATTTGTATCTGCTGAACATCAGAGATATCAACTTGAATTAAAATATGTTTACTATATAATGTTTGCTTTTGTTACGGATAAAAGAGATTTAAAACATACACGAACTGTTTTCTATTACTTTGTTATTGATGATCAATGCGTCAATCAAAGTATATGAATATGAATAAGAATTCCTTATCGTAATGTACCTTGTTAATAAGCTTCTTGAAAATTGACGTCTAATCTGCGTAAAATACAATTTATGTCGTACATTGACTCCCTGTAATCTTTTTCCATTGCGAAATTATCGACGGGAGGGGGGACGAAATCCCTTATATTTCGGTAGGAACGGTAATTTCTTAAGAAATTATCCGTTACGTGCGTGCCTCCGTGCATGCACGTACTGCTATAACTTTATAAAAGGGAATTCCCCTTCCCCTGTCTCTTGTAGGTGAGTTCTGCCAGGTATTGATTGTGCATCATCCTGAGGTATTTAGTGCAACCTTTCTATTCGCTCGTTCCTTCCAAGTTCGGATTAAAACGTTTTATTGAGAGATGCGAAGAGTTTTAGTATCTTTTATTTTGTTTAATGGAATCATTACCAGCTACGAGCAATAGAATAAGTTTTTAACATTAATTCATTATGTGATCATCTTGATATGTTTTTTATTCCAGGTTCCTTGTTTATTCTATGCCGATTATTAATTTTTATTTTTCTCTCTTTTCAGGAGCGGGATGATGATTAGAATATGAGTGTAGGTGTAACGTTGGCGGGGGCAGCGCCCCCGGGTGGTGGAGATAGTGGAGGCGGGGGTGGTGGCATTCATCCGTGGGCAAAATGGCGTTGTCTATTTGCTGTGTTGATGTTGCTGTTTGGAAGCAGCCCGAGGGTTGTAGGGGGTGGAGAGCCACAAGCCAGAGACTCCCTCTTCATCGTCGATCAGTACGAAGACAGCGGCTTCCAGCAATTCACTCATCTGGCCGTCGACAAGAGCACGGGCACCGTGTACGCGGGGGGCGTCAATCGCCTTTACCAGCTGGACCCCAACTTGAAACCCCTGCAGACGGTGGTCACGGGTCCAGTCAACGACTCGATCGAGTGTTCGGCCAGCGACTGTAAGAGCGATACTGTTCGTACAATGAAGACCACCAACAATGTCAATAAGGTGCTCGTCATTGACGACACGAGGTCTCGCCTCATCGTGTGTGGCACCATTAGACAAGGCTCATGCCAAGTGCGTGACCTGCGTGACATCACTGTGCTCAACCGCAATGTCAGCGAGGCCATCGTGGCCAACAATGCTACGGCTTCCACCGTGGCTTTCATAGCCCCTGGGCCACCCAATCCACCGGTGTCACACGTTCTCTACATCGGCGTCACATACACAGGGAAGTCCGTCTACAGAGACGAGGTGCCGGCCGTAGCATCGAGGTCCTTGGAGGACGACAAGTTTTTCGACATCGCCGTCACGGACGTCACCACCAGCACGCGCATGTTGGTCAATTCTCTCGCCCGCGAGAGGTACCCCATCACCTACGTCTACGGCTTCGGCTCCGAAAAATTCAGTTATTTCCTGACGCGGCAGATGGAAGACACGGACGCTGGGTCGCCGTACATCAGCAAGCTCGTGCGGGTGTGTCAGAACGACTCCGCCTATTACTCGTACACCGAAATCCCCATCGAGTGCAAAGACCAGCAGGGCAAACGCTACAACCTGGCGCAGGCTGCTTACGTGGGCAAACCAGGCACTGATTTGGCTACCCAGTTGGGTATTCAGACGAACGACGATGTGCTCTTCGCCGTCTTCTCCCCGTCGGATCCGAACGAGGGAGAAGGGTCTCCGCGTCCAGACAAGGCCAGTGCCCTTTGTGTCTACAGCATGAAATCGGTGAGGAGGATGTTCATAAACAACATTCAAGAATGTTTTCGAGGCAAAGGCAGCAGAGGCTTAAATTTCATATCGCCGTCGCATCGATGTATAGAAACTGTAAGTACCCATGATTTTTCTTCTTTCTATATTTTATATATACAGTATAGTATATATGTATGTGTGTTGTGTTATATTTTTAACTTGAAACGAGGTTAGAAGTAGCTTATATCTTGGTTAGCCTATGAAGAGTAGTCGACCTGTGTAATTTTTGAAGAATTTTTGTTAAGCTAGGATGACCTTACTGCAACATGTACCTCTGCTCCTAGGGGGCAGGTCTTGCAATATTTAATGTAAGGAAGAAAAACAGTCATTAGGTCGAACTGCTAAATAGAAATTGGCTTTGAGCTTGTGGAACATTCAGATATGATAGTAGTTTTACTAAGTATTAAAATTTTTGTCTTGACAAAAGGCTACAAATGAAAATTTTGGTTAGGCTGTGTAATGTGTGTGTAGCCTCATCCTCCCCAGTTCTTCATTAGACGGTGTCTTAAATTAAATTGAACTGAAAATAATTATCTTCACTAACTTCGAAAGTATCCTTCTTCGGCTTATAGCTGATATAATCATATTTTTCTGGAGTAGATGCAACCATTGAAATGAAAATTTACGTCACAGACTTTGAGAGATGTTAGGTGTTGTTTTCCCCATTAGGGAAATTTATCT
>NC_090747.1:82603877-82828877 GCF_036898095.1 Palaemon carinicauda
TATAAAATCATCGTA
Organism: Palaemon carinicauda; assembly: GCF_036898095.1. Classification (NCBI taxonomy): domain Eukaryota; kingdom Metazoa; phylum Arthropoda; class Malacostraca; order Decapoda; family Palaemonidae; genus Palaemon; species Palaemon carinicauda. The sequence goes on from NC_090747.1 coordinate 82,603,893, forward strand.
ATACGGACAAGTCTTATGTATACACCAATCAGCTGTTATGTTGTTGATCGGAATCAACTCTGTTTCCCTTTACAGCCAAGCGAGCTAAAGTCTAATATTTACCCTTATTTTCATTAGAGCTGAGGTTCGAATCATTGACAGGGCAGAAATATTAATCATTAAAGGAATATCATTATGAGTCTATGATTCCGTGTCAGATTGATTTTAATATTAAAGATAATTTGTAGCTTATTTGAAAAATCAAAGTGACGAGTGTTAGTGATATATATATATATATATATATATATATATATATATATATATATGTGTGTGTGTGTGTGTGTGTGTGTGTGTGTAGGTAGGTAGGTAGGTAAGTAGGTAGGGAAGGGATGGCTCCAGAGGTTGTCGGTCTTCAAGTTCTCCTGATGCTTTTTGTGATGGTGTTGTTAGTATCATGACTTTTCCACCTTGGCTGTGACCCCTCATAATTCACTGCTTTTGTAAACACACCGTGGATTTTTCAGGAAACAGGTGAATGTCGTTTTCCCTCTGGTCTCTTTCGAAGCAGCAACTGACATTTTTAAAACAAAGCTGTACTGTGAAGGAATATGAGTGTTTGTTTTTCCATTGCAATATCTCCATTGTGTGATGCACAGATTCATGATAAAGCTTCATGTCTATCAGATAGTTGGATATTTAGTTGGATATTTAGTTGGATATTTGGTATCAATATTATTTAGTTTCTATTGTTTCACTCGATTTTGGATTTTTACTTTTGTGTTTACTTATAAGTCCGAGTAAAAACACCGGAATACGATGGTTTGATATAACCTGCTTGAACAATAAAGGCAATTTAAGAAGTTGAACGCTCAAAACATGTTTTTGCTTCTTTAAAGTATTGGGATTCTTTATTTCACTTTGATTTGGTATATTTTTGTTGTTGGAACTATTGTCACAATTTTCAAAGTTCAACTTCTTGAATGACACTGTCATTCCTAAAGTAGGTTCTGTCACACGAGGAAAGACCTTTGTCTTGCAGGACCTACGAGATCTATTTGTCATATGCATCCTTTTAAGTATTTAGATAGTCATATAGTGTAATCCGTTTTGATTGCCAAATAGACTCAATCGTAACATTTCGATAAAAAATTATACAACTTCTGGAATTATCAGTCCTCCTGATGTCAAATATAAGCTTTTATGATCATGGAGTCGCATATTTGAGACCTCTTAGACTTTGTGAACATTGCTCAGTTGTAATTGTATAGCCTAGTTTCAGTCTTTCTTTTCCATAAATGTCTTATTTGATGAAGTGATTGAGATAATTTTCCTCTGACAAACGGGGGTTATTGACGTGAGAACGATCTTTCCTTTATGTAAAGAAAATAATAAAAAGAGGCTGAGGATTTTTCATAGTATGCGTATAACAGTTTTGCGAATGAACATTGTATATAACTTATATATTGTGCAAAAACATGCAAAGCTTTGGTTAAATGGCCATGTAAAGTTAGTAAGAGGAGGCGGAGTCGTGTAACATTAGTGATTTACATTTGGAGCTTGCTGTCAAATTTTGCTCGCTCTTACACACACACACACACACACACACACACACACACACACACACACACACACACACACACACACACACACACACACATATATATATATATATATATATATATATATATATATATATACTTATACATTTTCAAATATAAAAGTTGATTGAATAATGAAACAAGTTGATTTTTGGCTGTCATTTTGCGTAACCAAATGGTGAATGTGGTAAATTTAATTATGAATCAATAAATTTTTCGTTTTTCCTAAACGATGATAAAATAAGGTAGATTCGCAATATGAAACTTGAGTAGAATAACAGCTGTCAGTATCATTATGATAATTATAATGATTATGTATAAAACTCTATCTTGTAATCACATATACAGTACAGTACAGTACAGTAGCTTTGAAAATAGTCTACGGATATTCAACTCCACGTTTAACCCAAATTCTTCATACACCCTTCTGTACAAAATGCATTACGTATTTTATATACTGTATAAACTAAAAATATACTTTATGTACTATATCGCATTTGCAAATTTTCTTAAAAGTGTCTAGATATCGACTGGACAGATAAGCTAACAGGCTAAATAACAATAATGCATTATTACTCGCACGGTGACGTGAACGATGTATTGAAGAAACGCCAGAGACAGTTTTTCCCCACGAACATTACCTTTTGTTACTTTCACATTATTCTACATCCTTTGTCCCCAACAGAAAATGCGTGGTCATTTATGGTGGATCTATAGTTACTGTGTCTGAACATGCGAGTTCGATTATATCATTCAAGTAAATGCATTCACCTTGGTTAGTGCCTCTCTGTGTTTCATAGAAGATACTCTGTTCTGATGTCAAGTCTGCTTGGGTGTGGACACACTTCGTGTGTACTGTATATGTGCATTCTGTATTCTGTTACCCATACATTGTATGGATATTGACAGTGATATACCTTAATATTATTGTGAATATCTTTGCTGTATCTTATGATTTTTTTTTTGTATTAAATACAGGTAATATGATGTAGGCTGGAAACTTGAAGTAACACTAGGGAAGGTGGCAAAAGGGAGACAGTGACAGTTCTATATAGATTAAGTGAAACATTCCCGTCACCTTGTGAATGAGAGAGAGAGAGAGAGAGAGAGAGAGAGAGAGAGAGAGAGAGAGAGAGAGAGAGAGAGAGAGAGAGAGAGAGAGAGAGTCTCTCTGACTCTGCTTGTGTTTGCCAGAGCTTTTGTGTCCGCGTTGGCAACACTGTCAATCGATAGTCAAGGGGAAGGGGAATGGGTGTGTTTGTTTGTTTGATCTTAAGGGTGAACAATCCTCATTTGTAATTATTTTCACCTAGTAATGATAATTATTTCCGGTTTTTGTGATGTATATATATATATATATATATATATATATATATATATATATATATATATATATATATATATACATACACACACACACACACACACTATTTGAGGGTGGCACCAGAACCTGTAAAGGCATCCAGTTTCTCAATGTGTTTTAAGTAGAAGGGACTATCCCCATATCTTTTTACTGGACTTCATTAGTCACTGTAACGTATTCATTGGTCGGAAGTCATGAGCGAATCGTGGACCAATAATGTATACTTCAATGTTTATGTTCATTCAAGAATGTGTCAAGTTTGGGAATGATTATGTCAACATTTGCACAAGATTATGCGAGTCAATAACATAGTAAAATTTTTACTGGAAGCACAGTATATTATTATATGGGTTGCAATAATGTTGACATTATGGTTAGAAATCTCAAATTGCTTAAACTTACGTATTGGCGAGAGTTTCCCTTGTTGTAGGAGTAAGTTGTTTATTGTGGTAGATTTCACTGTAAAAGACAATAATTAACTGAAGAGAGTTTCCTTTAAAAAAGGGGAAAACTAACGTTCCATGATAAGAAGTTTAGATTGGTTTATAAATAACCACTGATTAGATGACTACACATTCTCTCCCTCTCTCTGACTTCGGGCACTTCCTTTAATTCTTGTTATCTATACTATGGACTGCCCCAACACTACTGTTCCCTCAGACTTCAGTCATGTACATTTTTTTAAACGATTTATTTATCTTTGAAATTTGACTGTAAATCCATCTTTTGAAGAGGATCTATTCAATAGAACGTCATCATACTTATTTGCTGATAACTATAGGCAGAATATGTCTTCCACTGTCTTAGGTTAGAGTTCTCTTGCTTGAGGATACACTTCGGCACACTATTCTATCTAATTTCTCTTCCTCTGGTTTTGTTAAAAGTTTATATATTTATATAGGAAATATTTATTTTACTGTTGTTACTGTTCTTAAAATATTTTATTTTCCTTTTTTCCCTTTCCTCACAGGGCTATTTTGCCTGTTGGGGCCCATGGCCTTATAGCTTTCTGTTTTTCCAACTAGGGTTGTAGCTTAGCAAATAATAATGATAATAATAATTCAGACCTGTCACATTCGTCTGTGATAGTACTGTAATACTGTATCCCAATGATCTATGCTAACCATTAGCGATGAACGATTCTGAGTCTCTCGAGCTGGGTTCAGTGATAGACAATCAATCTGTTCCAGGAATCAAGCAGAATAACACAACACCTAAAAGTATTGACCATTGTTTTGATTATGGGATGTGTATTGTGCCAAACTTTTCGACAAGGAGCCAAAATCTTGCTGCCTTACTTATTTGACTAGCTATTTCTTCATGCTAACTAGGGGGTTGGAATTGTGTAGTACAAAAATACCTGACAATATCCAGAAAAGAAAGGCTGTATTGAAATGAAGAATAGATTGTCTTGAAAAGGTTGCTATTTATTTTTATTTAAAGTTTCTTCTTTCAAGCTACTTGGAGGAAGATTATCCAATTGATCCCAAGTACTATACATGTTTGTGTACTTTCATATACTCTACACTGTACCTGCATACACCGCTAGATTCACAACTGATATATTTTTCTTTTTTTCTGCAGAGGATTAATGACCTAAATGAGGATTTCTGTGGTATGGACGTGAATACCCCGTTAGGCGGCGAGCAACCTGTAGAAGGTCTTGCGATTCTTACCTTCCTTACACGTCTGACGGCTGTGGCTGCCACTTCAACAGAAGTGTACACCGTCGTCTTCCTTGGCACTTCTCAGGGACATTTAAAAAAGGTAAGAAATGTGAAGTGATTTCAAAATGCTTCATAATCTTAACATTTTGATTAGATAATGGTTGATTATTGATTAAGCATACAAAATTTACATTGCTATGTTAAAAATATTGAAAGTGTACATTCAGGATTAATATTTTGTGTGTTATGTTTACAGGTTGTGATAGAAAACCAGAACAATGCATTGGAATACGACGATATAGTCGTTGACGAGGATTCGCCTGTTAGACAAGACATGTACTTCGATAAGGCTGGAGACCATCTCTATGTGATGACCGACAATAAAGTAGGTTTTTAACGTTTGCTTTAAGTTTATTTTTTACACTTTATTTGCTCTCTCTCTCTCTCTCTCTCTCTCTCTCTCTCTCTCTCTCTCTCTCCTCTCTCTCTCTCTCTCTCTCTCTCTCTCTCTCTCTCTCTCTCGTTTCTTATTGTAGAGGCAAATATTAAATTACAGGAATTTTTATGAATTGTCTTGCGTCCCCTATTAGTTATGTAGCCTCTTGATGTCAGTATGGTAAGAATTAAGTGTGACCTTAGAATAACTATTGAAATACTGGAAATAAACAAATTGCATAAATTATCTCAAATCCAAAAACCAAGCCGGGAAGCTAAGGTAGTAGAGTTTACTGTACTTATAAGAAATAACAAGAAGAAAAAGAAATATTAGCCCCTCAAAGCAAAGAGCTCACCGATGTAACCTAAACAAAAAATATAGCAATGCATATTAGACCCTGGGTTATCTAAATGATTACTGATGTATTCTTTGACCCTATTCATCAGCTTTAGTTGTCAATTAAACCAAAGAAATAGAGTAATATAAAAGGAAAAAGGTACAAAATTAACAGCATTATATCAGTTCTTCAAATTTTTACTGAAAACATGTAAAGTATTTGGATGTTCCTCTAATGTGACAGAGAGTGCCTCTCTGCTTGAAACGTACTTTGTCTACGATTTTGTCTGATAATGTCACCAGTGCTTCTGTCTTGAAAATACCATCACCTGCCTTGCACAAAAATCAAATGGTGACATTATACTGGCCATTATCATTAATAACCCCTGTGGAGTCAGCTGATCAGTAGCTCCAAGAAATTTGTATGGGTGGAGCTATAAGAGCCTGAATACCCCTTTTTTGCTCTAAAATCGAACATTGGTATCCTGCAAAGTTGATTATTCCTTGAACTTGGTAGTATCAGTTTAATGAAATTCAAAAAAATTCAAACTGATGTTAGTAAAGAATACAGTACATTCATTGTCAGAGCAAAACCGTATTTTGATCCAGACAGGTACCCCATTATGATAAAGCATTCCAAGTTAAATACTTTGGTGGAGTCATCATCTCCTGATAACTTAACCATCCACTTGTTGTGATGCTGGACTGATGCTTACCAATATGGTCTTCCTGCTATACTAATTAGACTCAAAATAAAGTTACTTTATTTTTGTGGTAGAATGAGAGTTGAAACCAAAAAGCATCCAGCATAGTCATAAATAAAATAGTGTTGCTACCACTCATTAAAATCAGAAACCTTTGTCTTTCCATACCAACACATTCCAAGAAATTGCATTGTATACTCTTGGACAAAAAACTTACTTTTGAGGTCTATGAAATTCCAAATCTTTGGTACCATTCATATAGTTCAGTATGCCTGCACTGAAAGATTTCCTATAAATCTAACCTATTTTTACATTGAGATCTTCCTAGACTTCGAATACCATCCATCTCTGTCTGTCTGTCTGTATAGATTGCCTTACCTTGTGTTTTCTTCTGTTTTACTCTGGAGATAATCAAATTGTGGATCGAGCTTCCTAATCAAATAATCAGTAGAACTCCAGAAGCTCGAGCTTTGTACCCTTTTGGTTGAGCAGTCTGCCACTAGTCTTGTTTCATAGTTTGCCTGCTATGTATTTATTCAATGTTTTTATTTATCTTGTTTTATTTTATTTATTTTTCATGTACAGTATAGTAGTTTTTCTCTTTCCTTGTCTATGTCTTTTCTGCTGTGGGCTGCTTTCCCCTTTGAGGCTGTTGGGTTTGTAACTTTTCCAACTAAGGTTACAGCTCAGCTTTCAATATTTATACCCCAACCACAACTATATCATAACCCAATTAAGACTGTTCATCTTTTGTCATATGCACTCTTCGCTTTAACCCTGTGGAATTGTCCATATCATTTTATTTCAACCACCAGTGTACATATTTAAAAGAAATTATTAACAAGCTCTTAGGACCTGGATGTCATGCAAAACAAGCCAAGATACGATAAACCTGTAATTATTTCAGTTACCCCAATACAGTACATGGCTTATTTCTTATTCTAAATAGCACCCTGTGCTGTATCTAATGCCATAATCATACATTTCATTCACTTTCCATCATATCAAGATTCTTGTGAAGTTATATCTTTCAGTAAGTCACCATACAGTATTGTCTTATGTTGCTTTCAGTAAAGTTTAATGAACTGAGTAATTACTTGACAGTATGCTGTACAAGAAATGTATTAGAATTTTTTCCTAGATTTAGGTAAACTCCCCTATTTTTTCTCGGGATATGGCTTGAATACACAATTTTTCTCTATGCCATTTATGTACTGTACTTTTTCAATTATATTGTACTACTTTATGCTTTTTTCTTATGCTTATTCATTTCCTATCAGATATCGAAGGTGAAAGCACAGGAATGCAGTATCTATGAGGGATGTAACCAGTGTCTAGGAGCAAGAGACCCATACTGCGGATGGTGTTCTTTGGAGAACAAATGTTCCCTGAGGAGGGATTGCCGTGATGCCACGCAGGACCCACAGCATTGGGTCAGCTATAAGACTGGGCGATGTACCACCATTACTCAAGTCATGCCTGACAAGCTGCAGAGGACTACTGCTAGAACAGTAAGAGCTTCATTTTTAATATAATTGTTCCCTCTTAGTATTATTTCATGAAATACATTTGGAGCCTTAGGCATTTCCTTGTACAGTCCTCCCTTTAACATTCACAGATTTAATTATTTTTGGGGAGGAAAATAAGGTTTAATAATGTTAGCATTAGAATTTTTACAGGTTTAATTTAAATTGTAATGACTAGTTTTTCTCGATTTACTAACACTTTCTTTAGGAAAAAAAGAAAAAAAAAGGAAGGAGATGGTCAAAGTGTGGAAATAAGGGAGGTAGCTCATATACGCAGATTTCCTGCATGCGGGCTTTCATAAATGTCAAGGACTAACTGCATTGTGCCAGTGATAGTTCTTTTTGTAGGTCAGTTTTTAATGTTAGTTTACATGCTAATTGAGTAAGTTTATTTATATTTGATTATTTATGAAAGCCTACTTTCCAACAGCTATCTTTGATGATCGACAATCTCCCGTCTGTGGAAGGCTCTTTGCAATGCGTGTTTAGCGCCATGAACAAAGATTTGACCACTGAAGCAAAGCGCACAGCACAGGGAGTCTCTTGTACTACTCCTAGAAATGATATGTTACCTGATATACCCCAAAATGAACGTAAGTACTCCATATTATTTTAAACTAATAGAAAAGCTAATATTGCCTATTATAGTAGTCCCTTAACACAAACTGGAATATTAATTGATTTTAGAGGTTATTTTCCATTTACCAGGTCTTATTAATTCACTTCAGTTTAGTCCATTTAGCTTTTTATATAGCTTGAAAGTCAAAGTAACGTTTACAAACTATTATAAATTTGGTTTCTTGTTGACGACATGCAAGAAGTTAGTACAGTATACAAATTACCATATCCCTTGACAATACTCTTCATCTTATGAACAATATGCATTTTTTTCTCTTAATCCTCCTCTCTGTAGATTAGTAAAGTATTTATTGTGGGCCATATTGTTAACTTCATCTTTGCAGTATGATCTTGGTATGAAAAATATTCTATAAAAACATAGGAGTAAGTTAGACATATTAGTACCATTTTGTTCATTATGGTTATATTATTTTTTCAGATCATTTCACAGCCAAACTCTCTGTTCGAAAGTCTGAGGGACCTGAATTTGTTTCCACAAACTTTACTTTCTTTGACTGCAATACATATAGTTCCTGTACGGAGTGTGTTTCATCTCCCTTCCCTTGTGACTGGTGTGTGGATGGGCACAGGTGCACTCATGATTCAGCAGAGAACTGTAGAAATGATGTTTTGGTCAATGGTGTAAATGTGAGTTTGAAATCCTTAAATTTTTTCTTTAGATGTGAAAAGAAAAATTTTGCAATTCTATTTCAATTTCTTTTAATTGGAAGTACAAAATATATAAAAATTTTATGCATTTTTTTAACGCGACTTTGTCTTTCAGCGAGTTGGGCCAAGTATTCGAAGTGGTCCCTCATTCTGTCCAAGAATCACGTTTGTGGAAAGTAAAGAAATTCTTGTTTCATCTGGTACTGATAAGTCAATCAAAGTCAAGGTTGATAATATTGCTGTAAGTAAACATATAATTTTTTCTATGTTTTCATTTGTGATTTTGATATTATTCTTTCTGTATATTAATTCACATTTAATCCTTGTTTACTTTTGATAATTACTTTATTGTTATTAAATTTATTTTAACTCCCCCCTTTTGTAAATTTCAGCAATTCATCACACAGACAAGATTTGTGTGTCAATTTAATATTGAAGGCCGTGTAACAAGTGTTAATGCAAACCTTTTAAGTGATACCATCTACTGTGATCGAATGGAGTTTGCATACACAACAGCTGCTCCATCTACCAATGCCACTTTTGCAGTTATCTGGGGAGGATCTAAGCCCCTTGATAATCCTGACAACATTCATGGTAGGAAGATTGTATTTAGTGTTGTTTTTTAATCAAATAGGCTGTATTCTCTCATGCTTTTGAAATATAACCAATTTTACCAATTTTGAGTCAAGATTCACACTTGATTGATGCTGTAAAGTATCTTATATAATTTAATTTGTTTTCATTATCATCATTGTATTTTTATTTTCATTACAGTCTTGGTGTACCAGTGTCATTTGATGGCAGACAATTGCGGCATGTGCCTAAGTCTTCCAGAACGATATCAATGTGGTTGGTGTCAGTCCACAGGTAGATGTGAAGTTCAAGATCAGTGTTCAGGTGGATCTTGGCTAGACCGAGACCGCACCTGTCCCAACATAAATATCACTGATTTCCATCCTAAAAGTGGGCCTTGGGATGGAGGAACTAATGTTACAATTGAAGGTAAGAAATTGTATTTGTTAGGTGTAAGTTTCCATGTTACGCACCGTTAAAGAATTCTTGTGATACACCTCATAATGCTCATGCAACATATTGCTTGGGAATTAGCATATCTGTTGTTGATGGAATCTTCATTGTGTTGTACACCACGTTTCAGACAGCACCGATGGATCATCCATGGATATATATACTGAGCTGAGTTATAGCACAGGGGATGAAGCAGATGATAAATCTCCACCAGAAAGAAAAGTGGTTGGAGCTGCTGTACATGAAAGTTCCAAACAAGTTGGCAGTCTTACTATTTCTGAATTTAGAGACATGATGAATAATCATACAGCTGCCTTAATTACAGATCTTTTGGAGGGTTTCAGAGTAGAAATATCTGAAGAGATTAGGAGGGTAGAAGACAAAGTAAAACATCTAGAGAGAGCATTCTCTTTTGCCATTGCTAGGTGCCCTTGAGTATTATCTTCTTCTGATTCAACATTTTAGTTACCTGTGGGACAAAATAACTGTGACTGTAAACAAATATATTGGATGGCTCCCAGGGGACTTGTGTAGCTTTTAGTTAAACTTGAGTTCTTTTAGTTGATGGAGTTCTTTTAGTTGATGGAGTTCTCCAAGTTTTGTCTCTACTATTAACTAATTTAGTTATGTTGGAAAAACATTGACACCAGTTTTTAAATCTATTACTATAAGATATTACATCGTTAATTAAAATTGATAGGGTTTTTAGTATTATGAGAACTGATGTACTGTAGATTCACAAATTTCTGCGAGGATACTTATCTTTATAAGAATGTGAGACAACAAGGCATTGAACTAGAAATGCATTGTGTACTATTGATGTACAATACCTGTAACTGTAACAACAATATCCAGATTTGTTTTTGTGGAAAGTTTGAAAAATAAAAAATAGAAAAGTTTGAAACTTCTAAGGAGACTACACATTTTGTTACATTTCACGTATTTGTTAAAAACGCTGAGAAAATTATTAGGGAAAGTCAGTGTAATTTTTGTCTTGGAAAAGTTTTATAGAAAATGCTTGAATATTTCTCCAGTTATGTGAAATTGAATCCACCTAATGTAAATTTGTGCCAGTTGCAAGTTCAATGCCAAGGTTTTATTTTACTTAATTTTTAGATCTCTGGCTATATTGTCACCATTGCACAATTTAATTGTGATTTTGTCTTTACAAAATCACAAAAATTTTCTTAGTACTTATTAAAAGGTAGTATAAGTATTTGGTAAGGTTTTTGTTTTTCTTTATAATTTAATGCATTATATATCATTGTTATCCAAAATAAAATGCAGAAATTACTATCGAAGTTTTTGTGAAGTTGAAACTATTATGATGTTTGAAGTGTTACCAATTTATATGAATTGCAATGAAAATTTTATGAGCTACAGTTTAATTTTATCGCAAACTATTTTGTGTTGTTTGAATCAGCAAAAAATAAAAGAAAGAAAAAAAAAAGTTAAGTAGTTCATTTTGTAGTCTTCAAGTTAAGTAGTTCATTTTGTAGTCTTCATATCACCAGTAGGCACTATTATTTCATGTAGTCTTATTGTAATATTGGTTCATGACCAACAGTTGATTAGGAGGCTCACTATGCAGTAATTTAGGCTAAAAACTATTTTGCATTAAATACTGATCAATAGTCTTTCAATATTGGTTTAAAACTTTCAGTGAGTGATGTTATTTATATAATAGTTTTTCACAAAAGTCCTGTTTGTGAAATACTGTATGCCATTTAGGTACATTATTACAAAGTTTATGCTGCTGAAGTTCATTAAAGTTGACATATACTAGCACTGTTAAAGCACTGCTGCATTAGGATAAATTTTTATAAAGAAAATATTGAATACTGCCATCCATATACAGTATTGCAATCTGTATTTTGAGCTGTAGTCTATAGAATACATTTTCTTCCAGTTGAAGGATTCTTTGTTCTACATTGTCAATGAATTATAATTTCATGGGAAATAATTCAATAACTAATACATTTTGAACTATTATATGAAGTTCATAGTCAAATAATACATGGAAGCCTTCATAGAGGAAAGATGATAATTGTTACAATACTTCAAGACCTCTATAGACATCAGTTATTTACATTAGATGAATGTGCATGGTGCTAGCTGTGAGATCACATACTTAACATAATTAAGTCTAACCACTTCTTTTCAGGCATGATTTATTATGACTGCTTATAATTATTTTTCATTGTTGCAAATTAATATGCATGATTTTATTTGCAGTTGCTGCATCAGGTCTGTCCTAGTATCTGTCGGCGCAGCTCCATTTTATAACCTGAAAAGCAAAAACTTTCAGCGCCTGCAATTGACTAACTCTGCATGATATACTTTTCAGGAATCAACTTGGGTAAAGACATTGACGACATTTACGAAGGTATAACTGTTGCTGGAATAACTTGCCAACCTTATCGCAACTCGTATATCAAGACCAAGCAAGTTACTTGCATGGTTGATAGTCCTGGGGTAAATGACTTCAAAGAAGGACCAATAGTAGTAAAGGTATGTGAAGTAGATAAGTTTTTAAATAAGATATTTTTTTATTAAGTAGATGTCAGCCATTTACAAGGAGTGATGTGCAGGAATAGCTCTCTATTGGTATTGGTGGCTTTTACTGACTTTTAACTTAGCCAACATTACTGTATACTTTACCTAGAATTTTTCTGGGGGATAAATGTATAGAAAATAGTTTAGTGTTTTAGGGTAAGTCTCAGTAATTCTGTAAATACTTTGAATAATATCAGTTGAAAATATAAATCAGTAGTCATGAAAAATTTTGATTAAAAATTTGCTGAATCCAACTAATCTTTTAATACTGTAGTGAGTTAAGCATATTCATTCACTCTCTTTTCTATAGCTGGGTTACTTATATGCTGTTCAATTAAATTTTTTCAGGTTGCTAGAGAATACCGTGGAGAATCATTACAGAAGTATAGTTTTGTCAATCCAGAAATTGTAGATTTAACGCCCGAGTCAGGACCTAAATCTGGCGGGACTCTTCTTCATATCATTGGAAAACACATGAATGCTGGTAGTCGCATTGAAGCAAAAATTGCTGGACGCCCATGCAAAATACAAAGGTATGTATTTTTTTAAATTTTTATTTATTATAGTTTTTCTTTGCCAATATTATCCCAGGGGAGAACAGACCTCCAAATATAACTCACATTATTAGCTGTAAGAGTTGCATTTAATCATATACAGTACTGTATTTTTTTTTTTTTTCAATTTGAAGTTTTTATAAATCTTAATCTCATGTCAAAAATGTATTGAATATCAGTTTTTTCCCTCTTAACATTGGTTTTCTAATTTTAATTACTGTCAATTCTCCATTCTCATGCTGAATTATGACTGTAAAAGGACTTCCCATAACATTTCAAAGGCATTTTCTTTTTTATTGTACTGTATTAATATTTTTTTATTTTTTATTAATGAACGAATGTTTTATCCAATAAATTATATAATTTTATTTCTTTTTGCTCTCAGTACAAATGATACTGTTGCCACCTGCATCACATCGTCAGCATCCAGTCTCCAAAAAAGTGAAATTGAAATGACTTTCGATAATGGACGACGTAGCCTTCTTGGGAAATATTTCACATATGTGGATGACCCTTCAATCCAGTCAGTGAAGTCTGGAAGAGCTGGACAAGCTGGACTTGTGAGTAGGATCTCTTAAGTTTACATTTTTCTTTAACATAAATGTGAAGGGCTGCATATTCAAGAAGAAAAAGGATATACTGTACAGTACTCTTGATGCTGGTTCTTATCAATTCATCCACCCTATTTGGTGTAGGCTTCTCTTTTGTACCTTTTTTTCCATTGAAAATACACGGGTGGCTTTGAAAGTGCTACTGATTTGTGAATGGTTTATTAATAGCTTAAGTCAGTTAGAAAAGTGATTGCTAACATGTATTTTCATAAATGTATCATTTGTAGGCAGTGTGTATAGTATTTGTCTTGTAAAATCTTGAAGGTTTTTAAAAATCAGAATTCTTTTCCTTTGCAGAGAAATGGGCCGAATGGTATACCAAAAGGTGGAATTATTATAACAGTTGATGGAACAAATTTCAATGTCATTAAAGATCCAAAAATGTATGTGGTGTACAGGGAGAAGGAGTATACTAGCGTAAGTAATTTATAAAATTTTTAGTAATTTTCTTGTTTCCTGAGTTGGTCATAAATAATCTTTAAAACCAGCAGTCCTTTGTTTAACAGTGCTGGAAAGTTATGCAGTTTGATTTTACTCATTAAAATGCATTTCTGATTAATAGATTTAAATCCTGTTCTTTTTCTCCACAGCCATGTGAAGTAAAGAATGCAACTCGTATGGAATGTTCATCACCTGAAATTTCCAACATTGCAAATGACCAAATAAATGATGCAAATGGAATGAGGCTTGACTATGGCTTTATCATGGATCATGTTAAAGCTGTTCGCGATCTTAGTCGAGCAGGATTTCCTGACTTTATAGTATATCCTGATCCAGTTTACTTCCCATTTGAAGATGAAGACCAGGTATGACTTATTCATTTACTCGATATCATAATATTCCTGGAAAAAAATGTGCTTAAAGAAATAATTTTTTTCTGACAGTACAAGAGAGTTCAAATTCATATAGCTTTTTTTTTCCTAAAGTAATATTAAGGGTTTTCCCATAAACTAATATTAAGGGTTTTCCCATAAACTAATATTTTTTTCTTTTTTTGTAGATTAAGCTTTACAAATCAGATTACCTAACAATCAATGGCAAAAATTTGGATCGTGCATCTCAAGAGATTGATGTCAAAGTACATATTGGAGAAGATTATTGTAATGTGACTTCACTTTCAAGATCCCAGTTAACTTGTCGCCCACCAAAGGAACAACCTTCATCCCAAGATGAAAATCATTTGCCACAAGTTGTTGTAAGTATTAAGTAAAACACAGTAGTTTCTGGTAGTGTTCTTGTAACTCTCCTTCAAGTAAAGTTTTATTGAAATGCTTCTTTTTATCCTTTGGGTATTGGAGACATTTCATAGTAGTAACGTAAGTGCACTATGCTTTAGTTACTGTATGAGTAAAGTAAACAAGATAAATAAATAAATTCATCACAGCATGATAATTTATTGATTCAACACTAAATGTTTATCAAAACTTTTCAAGAAAATATACTGTTTATTACTGATTTTTCTATATATTTTTACTAAATATTAATATATTTTGACCTTCAATTTCAGGTAATTGTTGGTGAAAAGCTAAGGTACCAAATTGGACGCTTGAAGTATGCCAGCATAACTGATGTTGGTACATTGTCAAAGAAGCTGATTATTGGTTTATCTGTTGGTGCTGTTGTGCTGATTCTCATCCTGGTTGTTTGCCTGATTGTTTATCGTCAGAAGAGCAATCAAAATTCAAGGGTTCTTAAGAGTATGCAAGAGCAGATGGACATCTTGGAACTTAGAGTGGCAGCCGAGTGCAAAGAAGGTAGGAAGCATTTGAATTTTCATATTTGCAAAACAAGTTTTCTAAACTTTATTTCTGAAGTTTTTATTTTTTTCTAATGTTCATTCTTAGAGTTCTGTTCCTAAAAGATCAGAATGACTTGTAAAAGAAATAGTAATTGTATTGGCTGAAGTGTATGTTGGAAAATATTTTTGTATGCAAGTTGTAGAACACTAATCAACCATGGCTTTTGTTGGTTGCAATTGGTGATACAGTACTTCCAAATGGAGTAATATTTTTTCTTTTACTAAAAATTGAAAAAGAGGAGTCTTGTAAGGTATTAACGTATTTACCAGACCTCAATTATTTATAGTTTCATCCCAACCTAGAGATCTCAATGTGCATAAGCTTTTTATCATCCAATAGAGTGCTAATGGATTGTCAGGAAATGATCTAAGTCACCAGTAGCTTGTAGGTTTGAAATGGTATATTCCGAAACCTAAGGAATATACAGAATACCCTAGCAAGGCATTTCTTCATGGTAGAATCCAGAATTGGAAAAAGACATTTAAACCTCCTTCATGGAATGTAAATGTTCTGCTTTCCTTGTATTCAGTTTTTGCTTTGACTTCTTAGTATCATAAATTATGCCATCAACAATGTAATACCCAAACATTCTAAAAGACACCAATATTATTATTATTAATATCTAAGCTACAACCCTAGTTGGAAAAGCAGGATGTTACAAGCCCTAGGCCTCCAACAAGAAAAATGGCCCAGTTGGGATAGGAAATAAACTTTGTTAGAAGTAATGAATTGGGAAATATAAAATACCTTAAAATCAGTAAAAACATTAAAATCATTTATTTTATATAAACTATGCAGACTTATATCTCTACCTGTTCAACATAAAAACATTTGCTGCAAATTTGAGCTCATGAAGTTCTACCAATTCAACTGCTAGATTAGGAAGATCATGCTACAATTTGGTCAAAGGTGGAATAAATGTTCTAGAATACTGTGTAGTGGTGAGCCTTATGATGGAAAAGAAGACAAAGACTGTTAGAACTACGTACAGGACATTGCAGTCTGGGAAGCTCTGAACGCAATGGAAGATTAGAATTATGATAAATCTTAGGAACTGTATAAAGAAGTAACTGAACAACATTGCCAGAGATTAATATCAAGATCAGGAATAAGAAATGTTCCTTGTATATTATGGTTCCTTCATTACATTTTCCACAATTTTTTATTATTACATTTACTTACAAGTATTATCAGAGTAGATAAAATAATTGCTTATGAAATAAATTTTATGAAAGCCCAAAGAGTTAAGAATATCAACTCGGTAATTTTCCCCTCACTCCAACACATTTTTTGTTAACAGCATAATAAATATTAGTATAACAGTGAGGAAAAGGATAATTGTCACTAAAAATAAACTTCAGACCTGAACGTTAATTTGTTGGTCTTGTATAAGTATACAAGTATTTACTGCAGAAAACCTTGTCCCTTTGCAGTTTGCAGGAAATCTACTGTATGTAAAAATACCTAAGTTGAGTGTTGACATTTTCTTGTTGAAAACTTATTTGTAGTTTTAAATGATATTCTAAATATTTATTTTTCCTATTTTAGCCTTTGCTGAACTGCAAACCGAGATGACTGACCTTACGAGTGACCTCATTGGTGGAGGCATTCCTTTCTTGGAGTATCGCACGTATTCAATGAAGATTCTCTTTCCAAATTTGGAAGAAACTACTGTACTTCAAATGGATCGGCCAGATCTTGTACGCAAAGAAAAAGGGCTTAAACTTTTTGGTCAGCTTATTATGAATAAAACCTTCTTACTGCTGTTTATTCGTACACTAGAGTCTAATCGATATTTCTCCATGAGAGACCGGTAAGTATGCTGCTTTAGGATAGTTTAATTTTCTTATTTTATTGCTCTATAAATATCTTATGTTGGATCACAAGTTTTCATATTTAAGTAGCTTTATTTCATGTATCTTAGCTATTTGTATATATAACTACTAACTAAATCGTATGTTACTTTCAGAGTAAATGTTGCATCATTAATTATGGTGGCACTTCAGGGTAAGATGGAATATTGCTCTGACATTTTGAAAACTTTGTTAGCAGAGCTTATTGAAAAGTGCATTGAAGGCAAGATCCATCCGAAGCTCTTATTCAGAAGGTATGTTATTTTATGTGTAAAAAATTTTGAAGATTTTTTAAAAACTTTATCATCAGTATTGATTTTTCAAATATTTTCCTCTACTACAGATGTCTTTATTTTAAATAAGTTTATCTCTTATGCGGTAATTCATCCTGTATTTGTTGCTGAAGTGAAAATTATTTATTTACAGAACTGAGAGTGTAGCAGAAAAAATGTTGTCCTCTTGGTTCACTTTCCTGTTATACAAGTTTTTGAAGGAGTGTGCAGGAGAACCTTTGTACATGTTGTTTAGAGCAATCAAACAACAAGTAGACAAAGGTCCCGTGGACGCAGTAACTTCAGAAGCTCGATACTCACTATCAGAGGAGAAGCTTATTCGACAGAGTATTGACTTCAAGGAAATGGTAAGAAACTTTTATCATCTAGCCATTAAATGAAGTTGGTCTGTTTATATTGAATTTCAATTCTGATTGCTGATAGTTTTTCAGAGAATTAAAACTTTTGAATTATGAAATATTTTTTGGCACAAGTTATTAAATATTGGTAATTTTTGGGTGTTCATATACATATTGTAATTAATATTTGATGCTTGGGATTTCAGACTGTTTATGTGTCTATGTGCAACTTGTATATGAGTGGAGTTGATGGACCTATGGAAGGTGGTGAAACTCCAGTCAAGGTGTTAGATTGTGACACAATCTCTCAGGTTAAAGAAAAATCGTTAGATGCTATTTACCGTTCATATCCATACTCTCAGCGGCCACGTAGAGAAGACTTAGACCTTGAATGGCGTACTGGGACGTCTGGTAAGTTTACTGTTTTCTAAATACTGTAGTAAATATTGTGTTTGGAGACTGAATTATAGATTAGAAAAAAATATTTAGTTGTGTTGATACATTATGCAATTTAGTGTTTAGATACTAATTTTTTATTTTTTCATTTCAGGCCGATTAATTTTATACGATGAAGACACCACAACCCGGCCAGAAGGGGGTTGGAAAAAACTCAATACTCTGGGTCATTATAATGTTCCAGATTTGGCTCAACTTACATTGATACCAAAACAGTCGTCCATCTATAATTATATGTCTATTCTCTCAGATAAATCTGATAAGTCTCATCATAATAAATATGAAACTCTCAATTTGAGCAAATTCAGTTCGGCCAGTCCACCCCTGTCTCGAGCAACCTCTCCCTTGAACCATGATAACGAGGCTGGGGTCAAGGTAGGAACGAAGGTCTGTTATTCCACAAAACAGGTTAGAACCATTTTTCCTTTTTGATAGTTTAATTTTTTGTTTTTGTTTTATTGAGTGCAACATTTGTTATAATGATTTCTGATTTGTTCCTTGCTTTACATTAAAGTGTGTTTTGTCTAATATATCTCATGCTCTTGATAATTAGGAAATTGCATCGCAAGTGACTGATCTCTGAAAGAACTATTTAGTATTCTTTTAGCTTTTACTAACTTATTGTGTTCTTTTTTAACATTTTAACATTGGTAATAAAGGTGTAACGAATTACTTTCGGTATACTGTACTTTAAATGCATAAAGTTTACACCAGATGTAAATTTTGTAAATACAATTTTTTGGCGTTAAATATTTAGCCAAAAAGGGTTGAACAATTGGAAAAAGAACACCTAAAACTGTAACAGGTCAACAGTCTAAAAAATATTTAAACATAGGAAAGAGATTTGAACAAGCCAGAAAGGCCCATTAATTGTTTAAAAAATTATACTTAGTAGAATGATTGATAGATATAACTAGAGTGAAAGCTACAAATGCAAATTAAAGCCTTGCAAAAATATTCATAGATCTTTACTGTATAATAATTCCAAGCAAATGACAACTGATGCTTCGTTCATGTAATGAAAGAATGAGATATGAAATGTGGCATTTATTTTTTTATATATAGACACCAATGATCAATATTTAGCTTTTAGGCAGGATTATATAAATTTTCGATGTTCTGTGAACGAGGAAGCTTGGAGGTGAATGTAGTACTAGTACAGTACTGTATTGTTAGATATTTAGCATTACTAATAGGTATCTTATCTGTGCAAATAAAATCAGAGTGAGAATATTACATCTCTGTCGAACAATCAGTGTGGCAAGCTTTGTTCACATGAATAATCAAACCAATATTGATGGAATTTTCTTAGATTTCTTTTAGTTTGGGGTGGAACAAGTCAAGGTCTGTAAGTCGGATTCAGTTTCTTAATGTGATAGAGGATTAATAAACTTTAGTTTGAGTTATACAATCTACAATCTTATTTCATAGCTTTTATTTTCCCATTGGCAAAAAAACTTTAGTACAGTTTGGTATTTAGATTGGGATTTAAGGGATTTACCTAGGTCCTGTGTTATGGTATAGTGGTCACAGGTGACAGTAAATTCATACATGTGGGCCTTATCTATGGCCTGAAACTTTCTTTCAAGTACAGTAGATATACATTACCGGTAATGTTGGTGGACTGCTTCATGTGCTGTTCAGTAACCAACTTGAAAGGCCTCTATAGGTATCTAATGGATATTACCCTTGCAAAATGTTTTGTAGTACAGTGTATAGTTTTTTTGGTAGCCAAATAAACTGTGTTTGATAAAATGGGAACTGGTCTACAGTAAACAATCACACTCCCCAACTCACTCCATGTTCAGTGCTACATTACTGAGGAATTTGAAATATAAAAACCAGAAAGTATGGAAAAGATCAAACTACTGTCCAACACAACCTTAGAAGAATAAAATAGGAAAATGCAACAGAATAGGAAGTGCGGTGCATAATTACAGAGTGCAAGAGAATTTCACACATTCAGCGATTACAATAATACCATACTATATCATGATCAGGAGTATGGCTGGTGTATCTCGAGTAGATAGGGTTAGGAACGAAGTAGTGAGGTTGAGAACGGGTGTAAGAAATGAGTTAGCAGCTAAGAGTTGATATGAATGTGTTGAGGTGGTTTGGCCATGTTGAGAGAATGGAAAATGGCTGTCTGCTAAAGAAGGTGATGAATGCAAGAGTTGATGGGAGAAGTACAAGAGGAAGGCCAAGGTTTGGGTGGATGGATGGAGTGAAGAAAGCTCTGGGTGATAGGACGATAGATGTGAGAGAGGCAAGAGAGCGTGCTAGAAATAGGAATGAATGGCCAGCGATTGTGACGCAGTTCCGGTAGGCCCTGCTGCTTCCTCCGGTGCCTTGGATAACCACGGAGGTAGCAGCATAAGGGGATTTAGCGTTATGAAGCTTCATCTGTGGTGGATAACGGGGGAGGGTGGGCTGAGGCACCCTAGCAGTACCAACCGAACTCGGTCGAGTCCCTTGTCAGGCTAGGAGGAACGTAGAGAGGAGAGGTCCCCGTTTTTGTTTCATTTGTTTGGTGTCGGCTAACCCCCCCCCCCAAAAAAAAAATGGGGGGAGTGCCTTGGTGTATGTATATCATGATCAAAATATTTTACGTGCATGATTGATGGGCTTCTAAAAGACTTTTTTCTGTAAATCTTATTAATATTGTTCAGTGTACTGTAAGTTCTTCATTGAATTACTACTTTTCTAAATTTTGTGTATTGATTGATATGCATGGCAGTTTGGGTGTTTTATGCTTTAGTGTTTTTCATTCTAGTTATAATTTTAACCATGAGTGAGTGCCATGTGTGTTCAACTCCTGTTTATTATCAAGAGCATTTGGTACTTGAGAAACTTGAAAAGCAGTGTGTTATTAGATGTCATGGTTACTAACCTGTTTTTGTTTGTCGCTTCAACATTAAAGGTTGTATATATAGAAAGTGGCAGTAATTTAAAATATTAGTTCACAGTATTATATTTTATATACATTTAACAATACACAATTTTCTGATCATGTTTATTCTCATGTAATTGTAAAACTCACTGGCTCTTCATAAGTAGTATAGCAAACGGAACAATTGTACTTTTCAAACTAGTATATTTGTCAAGATTTCTACTATTAACTAGAATTTCATGGTTGGTCCTTTTTTTTTCATTTTTGTACAGGTGTGGCATCTTGTAAGGCAACAAGAAATTGAACAACGTGAGGGAGAACGCACAAACAAGATGGTTTCAGAAATCTACCTCACTCGTCTCTTATCCACGAAGCTAACACTTCAAAAGTTTGTGGATGATTTGTTTGAGACAATCTTCAGTACAGCGCACAGAGGCTCTGCCCTTCCATTGGCTATAAAATATATGTTTGACTTTTTAGATGACCAAGCATTACAACATGGTATAACAGATCCAGAGGTAAGTTACAGGCTTTTTGAAAATATTTTTTTCAATGTAGATGTTCCTTGCTTTAGTTTTGCTTTTAAACTTTTGAATAAATCACTCGTGAATCAAATAAAGAATTATAGGATGCAGAGGATAATTTATAATAATTTACAATGCATTAGCTCATAAGAGTCCTTATGATTTAATACTGCCGAATAAATAACTACAGTATTTGAAAAGTGTGTTACTCAAAATATTTTTTAAAAGTACTTTGAATTTCAAAAGTTAGTTTTCTCTTTCCTTTGTATCTCATGTGATTTCTTCTTGCAGGTCGTTCATACGTGGAAGAGTAACAGCCTTCCCCTAAGGTTTTGGGTGAATCTCATAAAAAATCCAAATTTCGTCTTCGATATACACAAGTCCAATATCGTGGACGCCTGTTTGTCAGTTGTAGCGCAGACCTTTATGGATTCCTGTTCTACGTCTGATCATAGATTGGGTATTTATCATTTAGATTCTAATTTAAATCATGCTTTGAAGGACTTTCATGTTGCAGATAGCTTTGCAGAGAAAGCTCTTGATCATGTTTGCTATTTTTCATCCTAACTCAGTTGATTATGTTTGAAAGTTTTAAATATAACCCATAGTATTTTCTAATTGCTGCTATATTTTCAAGATTTAGTTATATCTTTTTGGTAAAATATTTACTAATTCTTATGCTATAATTTCAGGTAAAGATTCGCCAAGTTCTAAATTGTTATATGCCAAAGATATCCCCATCTACAAGGAATGGGTAGAGAGATATTATGCAGATATAAAAATCATGCAGCCTATCTCTGACCAAGACATGAATGCCATGTTGGCTGAAGAGTCTAGGGTAAGTAAATAATTAGTTTCATATATTTTTAACCTTGTATGTTTCACGTACCTTGAAAAAATTCTCAACCCCTCTATACCTCTCCTTGGTACTTCATTCATATGGTTAGGTAGAGACAGAGTTTGGGACTTTTAGGGAGGTGAAGGTAGGAAGGCAAGTTAAAGTACTCAGGTTTGTATAGTTATGGAAAATACAAATTATTTTTTAAATTTCAATTAGGTGTGAAGTCTCTACTACCAAACTGGGTGGCTAAAATCCTGGGATAGCTATACTCGAACCACATGAGGTGGGGAGTATAGCATCCTAGACTCCTTGCAAACCAGGGTCAAAAGTACTGTCAAGTTCATGGCCTAGGTAAATTGGGATGTTGCAGGAAAAAAAAAATATATATATATTTCTTAGGCTAGTAAGTCTGTGAAATAAGGCATATATAAATTGATGGGTTTGCCTGTAAATATCCATCCTCCCGCACATAAGGAGGATGGTGATATGAACACTAATATCTAATAGTTATAGAAAATCTGCTAGCTATTAGCGAGCTTTACCTGAATCTACGTCTGTCCAGCTACATAGGATTCCAACAGCTATACCACAAGGGAGGGGAAGAAGAGAGGTAAAGGAATTAAGTTGTAACCACTGTGTTAAACGTGATACTTTTGGTCCATTAAAGGAGCTACGGTCACTGCATCACCTGCTGAGCAGCAATCACAGGTCCCAGTGAAAACATCTAAAGACTTATGAGTGCATTCCGACAAATAATGCTCACTAAAGGTGGTCTGGCACTTTGATACTCCAGTGTCTAAAACTAAGAGATTTTTCTTAACCCTTTCGCTGGGAGGCCGTGTATTTGCTATTGGAGCTCTATACGAGATCTGTCATGTTCGAATATACTCGATCATTTATTCTATAATAAGTTACATTTCCATGTTAATTTGTTTTGATGCTAATTACAGAATAATTTTTTCCAAAGTTTGCTTTAGTCTCCAATGTACTGTATTTCCCTCTAAACAACTGAAATGTTTTTCCATTCATTGGTAAGTGATTATAGAATAATTTTGAAAAAATGTTTGATGTAATTATCTCTTATTTAATGGTAAAGTACTGTGATTTTGTGTAAAAAAAAAAAAAAAAAATTAATTCATTGAAGTGATTGTTATTCTGATATAATTCCACGATAAATAGCTGTCAAAAGATATAAAACTATTCATTAGTAATAATGAACTTTATGTTGTACAGTAATGTAATGAAAATATCCATTTATTTCCTTTGCCACAAGAAATATTCCATAATATATAATAAATAAGGTACGGTAAAGCACTGCGATTTGTGTAAAAAAATTTTATATATTTATTGAAGTGACTGTTATTCCGTAACAATCCCACGTCACTATTGGCTAGAGAGAGTGGTGTGATTATTTCAAGGTAACATTGACTAAAATAGCTCCAACATATTCAGAAATAAATGCTAGAATCCCAAAAACTTTGTTGGTTAGCTGAATACAGGAGAGGGAGGGGCTTATTTTAGGGAGAGGAGATTACTGAAATTTCCGAGTATGAACTCTATGATATACAGTATGTGCTATACTCTTTCTAGCTTATAAAAAATATTATGATAATGGTAATAAAAATGACGTTACCCTGACATCACTGTGTGTATTACCAGGTATGTTTTGACGTATACTGACGTCAACGGAGTGAAGGGGTTTAAGGCTGGAGTAGCACCAACTCCTCTGATCTCATGGGTGCTCACCTTAATTTGATCTGATGAGTACCGGGAGATGTAGGGCGTAATGCTCTGTTGATAGTATACTAAATTGAAAAGGAGATAGTGGTTTTGGATTCGCTTTTTCACGCTACCAGTTCTGTAACCTAGGTCTGGCATTCTGTCCCCCCTTAAGGAAGCTCTCTTGGAACCTTTACTAGTAGAAAGTCTGGGTACCATTTAGATTAAGACAATTCCAGAGCTACTAGTCAGTTTTAGGTTGGGATAAAAACCACATCCGCCCCTTTGAAGAGGGCTAAAGGAAGAAAAGCATAAGTGTCAAGACTGTGCTAGGGATGCTGGAATGAGTTTTGGAGTGCTGCTGCCGGGTTTGACACTGGTAAGTAGTAGGCTGGCAGTTTTTTGTTGAGGCTTGTTTGTAATTGAAAAACCCCACATAGTCAGGAGGCTTGTCGTTATTAGAGAATGTGAAGACCATTTGATTCAAATATCTGACCATTTCGACTTGACTATTCCGCGATAATGTTTCTCCAGCCGGAAATGAATTAGGATGAGAGGAGTAGTGCTTTGCGAACTGCACATTCGTGCCCCAACACAGCTATTTGACAGAGATGCTGTGAGACTGCTGCTTTCCTTGTTGACATGCCACTTTTGTTGCATTGTTATTCACCAATGTGACTGACTGGAAGTGTTGAAGTGCTAGGTAAGCTACCTTAAATTCCAGAAGATTTATATGAAGAGATTTGTCCTTCTGCGACTGTTGTTCTGATGCCCAACCTCTTGGAAACATCCGTAAAAGGATATGGACGAGAACACAACGAGAACCTTGAAACATTCGCTTCTTCTAGTCGCCAAAGTAAGCAATTTTGGCATTGTATTCAATCAGTACCAATGCAAGAGAAGTATGGTCTAAGACCAGTATCTCTTTAGCTACCATTGTAATTATCATAAGTAGACACGACCATGAGGAAAAAGCCTCTTTAAGAATGTCAAGTAACCTAGTAGCTGCTATTCTTGTGTTAGTAACTTTGCCATATGAAGGAAAGGATGAGCTCCCCTCCTGAATTGGGTTACTACTCTCTGTCTTGGGATGGATAAACCTTCTCTTACACTATTCATGTCCATACCTCGGTATATCATTCTTTTTGTAGAAAGCTTGGGTTTCTCTAGATTTGTCACAATCCCCAAATCGTGACAAAACGAGAGGTCTGTCCCAATGATGATGAAGTTGGGACTCTAGAGTCGTCAGTATTAGCCACTCTAGATACTACTGGATCAGGATAATTCCGTTGGCATGAGCTTATGCCAATACCAACTCTAGATAGACCATGGATAGCCCGAAGAAAAGAACCTTGAACTGGAAGACTTTGCTCCTTGAGCAAAGCGTAGATATTTTCTCGAAGAACGATTTTTGGAGATTTTGGGATTATTCAAGGTTTTTCAAATGTGGGTCATACCTTCTTTCAGGGGAAGCATGTTAAAAATATTATTTGGGAGCTGTAATTTAGAAACTGCCTAATTCCCCCCCCCCCCTGCCCCCCCCCCCCAAAAAAAAAAACAAAAAAAACTAGTATCCTCTATAATGTAGATTTTTTTTTTTTTAAACTGTTTCCCTAATACTATGATGGAAGTCCTCAAAGTCTTGCATATTAATTTTGGATAGGGAAACATTTTACACTTGAAAGCATATCAATGTGGCTGATGGGTCTCTTGTTGAATATGCACATCACAAGTAATTCCTGGAGACTTGAAATAATGTATGGCAATGAAAGTATACCGTTGATTTATCTATTGATTTTGTATGGCAATGAAAGCATACAGTGGATTTATCTATTTTTAAATCATATGTTTTTGTATAGTTTGCTTTTTTTTAACTATCAATTGTTTTACCACTCAAAAGTTTTGACAGTATAACATACTGTATATGCCTGCACTATTTTTTTCATGTTCACATCTATTTTGGTATTGAGTAAAAGAACTTTTTGGGTACATAAATGTTTACTAGTTCCTTTTTAATTTTTAGAAAAATTTTATATAACTCAGAAGACCAAGTGATGATCTTTGCTTTAATGTATTTAACTCTGTTTTTCTTTTTCAGATGCACGCGTCTGAATTCAACAGCTTAGCATCACTAGCCGAACTCTACAACTATGCATTTAAATATTCTGATCAGCTGATGCTGACTTTAGAAGAGGACGAATTCTCCACCAAGAATCGTCTTGCATATAGATTAGAGCAAGTTCACAGTATAATGACAACAGATCAAGACTGACAGGACGCCCCCCCTGACCCACGGGCCGGACCCGACCAGAGAGGTCCAAATTCAGGGCCTGTGGGTCCTGGTTCCTACTCTCCTGGCCCATATGGAGGATCTCCTCCACACCATGTATATCAAGGGGGACCATATGGTGTCTCCCCACCACAGTCTGCAGTTTATGATGGCCAAGTAGAAACTATGTTTACTTATCGTGGACAAGGGGCAGCGATGGGAGATGGGGGCCAAGGGGGGGTCCAAGGGAGTGGAGTTGATGGTAATGTTTATGCATTGTACGGTGTGCCACAGCATGCCAGACACTCTCCTGGGGCATATGGTAGTGCACAATTTCCAAATAGAGGGACGCCACAGGTGTATGAATTTGAATATGAAGAACCTCGGTTCACATGAGGCTTGGTGATAAATTGTGTTGTGTTTGTGCTCAATGTGAGTGTTGCTGCTTGATCAGCAAGACTAGAAAATGAAAGAACAACTACCAAGTGCCTAGACTAAAAGGCTACATTGGTACCTCCTAGTGAGTGTGGAAAAAGGCAACAAAGCAACGAACAAACATGCCAATTTCAGGCAATAAAGAACAGCAGCAGCAGCAAGACTATTTTGATATGCACTACAGTCATTTTCTTACCAAACTTCCTGGCTTCTGATATAGTAAAAATGTGAGGCTGCATTCGGCAGTTATTGATTTTAACGAGATTAAATTGGTGCTGTTTTCATGTATGTGCAATGTGGGAGACTGCATGTTGAGTGTCACTGCCTAAACTTGGTTTGGTATACACTCAACTGGTGCTCGTTATGTGTTGGATAAACAGCATCTTGTGTTTAGTGTCACTTTATTTTATTGCCAGTCCTGCCCTGAACACTTGTTTGACCTTTGCTCTTTTGTCTTCCATCAAGATTGCACGTGACCGGCACAAGGCGCTGCTGTTTAGAAGACTCGAAAAACCGAAAAACAATAATTGAACAATAAAGAATCATTGCCAAGATGATATTCTAATGGAAAATTTTCCCTTTTTGTCGTTGTTGTATAATTTTCAAGGTTAATCGGATTGCCTCAGAAGAAGCTGATTATTTATCAGCATTATTCAAGCAAAACTTTATACACAGTGTATGGAGTCACCATATTCAGTGGGATTGTAAATCCTCTGCATCATAGAATTCTTTGGATTTTCCCTGCATTTAAAAGAAATAATAGCAGTTATTACTCCTAATAAATAAGCTTCTGTTTGTCCAGGTTTATAACTGAGTGCATTAACATACTGCTGCTCTGTTACCATATGTACCATTACTTCAAATGTGCAAAAAACTTAAGATGTTTCAAGTTTTCATGTGATATTTCTATGTGTATGAAAATGACTGATTATGTGAGCATGTGGTTCCTGCCACATGCATGTGTGAATGTATTCTGCTGAGGAGAAAGCCACGTGTGTGTTGTCTTGGTGTTCTATGGACTCTCATCTTTTAAGCAAAGGTACTGGCATAGTGGAGGTAAAGTATGGGATTTCAGTATGCTATATTGATTTTCCGTGAACTGAATTGCAATGATTTTCACAACCATCGACACCCAGGGGTATGTATAATTTGGCTGAATCTTATGGTTATTTTACATAACTTGATTAAAATTTGGTTAATAATGTCAATGTAAACTCCACTATGCTAGTGAAGTTCAAAAGAGAGAGAGACTAAATGTGCTCATGAGTATAGCTGTTTTTCACCATACTTATGATTTATTGTTTTTAATTTCCATTTCTTTTTCCCCAATTGGTGATCTCACACATGCCCTTTCCATCCTTATTCCCCGGGTTATGTTCTTGAACATTTACTAGTAAGTCATCTTTTTACTAAAATTTTTTAAGAAAATTTGCAGCTTGGTAAATGTGGCTTGTATTATATTGGTTTCAAAATTAAGATCATTATTTGTAAATGGGAATTTTAAATGACATCTTTGGAGGTGTTGCAGGGTTTTAGTAATAATGTCCCTAGTAGCAAGGGAACAGGTAAAAAAGATAAGCGAATAAGACTTTTATGTATTTCCATATTTTGAGCTTTTAGATATGAAATGAAGTGCAGACCAGATTTTGCAATAACTTTTAAATGTGTGTTTCTGAAAATGTAATTTTTCATAGGGTATCTTAAATGATGACGGCTGAGCTATTTCTGTACTTACAGTGGTAAAGCTCAGTGAGGCAGAGTCCTGTACTAAAGACTCTTTATATTATGTTACAGTGCAGTTAAATTACTCATATTTTTTTTTTATAATTCTCACTGAGGTGCTCATATATCAATATCATGTGTAAAGTTTAAGATTTGTAAAGATGATAGTAATGGCTGAGGCAAGCCATTTCTAAGCATGTCATATGGTCTCGGAGCTACGGTTGAGTTTGTCTCTCGCACTCTACTCTCACACCCATCTATGTACATTCATTTGTGAATAGTTCCTTTGTATTATATTAGTACTCATAAGAACATTTGATACAATCACTACTGGTATTAATTATTAACGATGTTGATACAAATTTATCATTGTCTACTTGGCTTGAGTCCCAGGACCAATATGATAATTTTGTTGCCCACATTAGGAGAACCTCAATGAAAACGAGGCAGTTTGTATATATATTGGAGGAAGGTCGGCGGCTTTCCACATCCCTCTGCATTCCAGGGTCCTGTAGCCATGTGTACTCAGTTTTACATTTTCCCCTTTACCCCTTTTGTGCCCAGATGTGTTTAGCTGCAGTTTGATAACTTTCTTGTTCCAGTATATATCCATATATACCCCCAAGGAGTTAATCCATGAGCTTGGGATGGTGATCTGTGGCTCTGTTATACTCAGGCCCCTGGTCTAGTCTCGTGGCCGCCGACCCTGCCTGCCTGTGTACCATGATTTCTCGCGCGTTCGCTGTACAGGCGCACGTTATGTGTATGTCAAGTCTGTGTTTCATATAAATGGATCAATAAATTTTTTCACTGTATCCAGAATGTTTCTAATATGATTTTCCTTCTAAATTGTTATAAAGTAGAACAATGATACTGTATACTGTAACAATGTTATAATAATTTTGTATTATTATACAATATTTGTTTCACACCCAGACCATGCATAATGCTATCCAAAAGAAACTTTACATAAGGTCAATTTGCAAATATTTTATAGTAATATTTCCACTTCAGCATTCCTTGTCAAGATATCATATTTGTTCAGACGTAAAAACAAAAGTTTAGTACTTTAAAGTACGATATACTTTGGCCATTCAATTATCAACAAGGTATAACTAGGTATAAAGGTAACAGGTAGGTGAGTGATAGTTTCACCCACCTGACTGGCTAGGACAAGTCACTCTTCACAGGCTGCCTAGCTACAGAAAGTACTGCTGCCGAAGGAACATTTTGGATCATTCCCTCCCCAATTCTCAGGTTGGGCCCTGAATGACTCCTACGGGTACTTTTCAGGCTCAATTAGCCGGGAGTATTCGAGAAAAGGCAGAGGAAGAGTTAGATACCAGCTCAGAGTGTGGCTCAGCTTGGACAGCGGTATCTCCCTTTCGGGTGAGGAACTGACCATGTCTCAGCCAAGAAAGACTCCTATAGCTATGCTACCCTAGGAAAACTTTGACCTACAGATTTTTAGCATTTTCTAGACATCAATTTACTATGTATTATTGTGTTGAAGAATACTTGGCTGCCTGTATCACCATCAGTACTGAACATTATAATTCATGGTGTCATACCCTTGATAGTGAGTGTTCCCTGTGTTCCACTGACAGTGGGTGTTCCCAGTGCTCGCTTAGTGCCAGTGCCTTCCAACCTTGAAGTGGTTCCTACTAAAGTAGCTTTGTTCTCCAAGGGAGCACCCACTGGTTTCAGTCACTTTGATCTAGACACCTCTGGCTGTAGTTTTGTGGGGACGGTTGATTAAGGGGACAAGCGGGTTTGTTCCTCTTTCTCCTCCAACAATCCTTCAGACTTCTCTTCAGATTTTGATACTTCTCTTATGAAGAAATCTAAGAAGGAAGGCCAATAGGGATAGGGTAACCAACTTAGCTAATAGCCAGTACAGTAACAGCCGAGTACCTGCACCAGCTGCAAAGTGATGGTGGAACGTGAGTATCTGTCCTCCTCTGGATATGGGAAGTCCTTCCTTTGTTATTTCTCAATCATATGGAGGGGAAAAGATGGCACAGCCTGACAAAATCCACCCCCCTCAGCAGGAGTGGGTGAAATCCCTGGCCTGTGTGATTGGTCCCCACTCCTCCATGTTTCCCATGCAGTTCAGACCCCCACACCTGGTCGCCAGTAGGAATGTGCCTTTCAATAGAATAGTGGATTTAATGATCGTTTCACTACTGACATGAACCGAGTTAGTTTGCATCCCAGTTCACTGTTTGTTTCCTGAGTATAGGTTCCTGGATTTGAACGTTCGTATTTTAGGGAGATGTAACTCACCAGAGTAAGTTGATGAGTCTTTGTTCCTTTAAAAGAACAAATAAGCTAGAGAATCCCATGATCCAGAGGGACCTGATCCTAATAGGGTTTCTTGGATACAAAGCAATCGGTAACTGGTCACAAAGTGACGGAGAGCGTAAGGGGTTCAGGTGAGGGGAGATCGAGTGCAAAGAAACTAACATGTGGGGACTGTGAACAGGGAGATCTGTTGCCTGCTGGTTGCGATCAGGGAGATAGAGCACCTGGTGATCGCGAGCATGGATATAGATTACATGGTGATTGTGTGTGGAGATAGAGCACGTGGTTATTGTGCGCATGGAGATCATGTGCGTGGAGATTGGTCACAGGGTGATGGGGCTCACGGAGCTTGTGTGCGTGGTGACCGTGCATGTAATCGTGTTTGTGACGCTCATGTACGTGAAGAATGGTTTTGTGGAGTGTTTATGCGGAGACAGTGGGTGACAAGAACAACTCCAATCAAACTTCTACTTGCACATGCATAGAGGAAGCTCCTTTTTGAAGAACGATCCAAAGTCTCTTCTCCACCTCTTGCGGTAGGTTTCATTGCTAGTGTCACCGACGAATTGAGGGTATATCCAGGTGCAAGAAAGGAGGACAGCGATCAACATTCTGACCAGCAGTGCTTGCACTAGTTTTACATGAGACAGAGCACTAGTAGCAGTAACCACAGCTCCTTTACCTCGTATCAAAACAACTGCCCAGGGAAGGTCAGGTTTTGGTACAGCACTGCTTCTCCCACAAAATCATGTCGAGACATTGGTTGATGTCTCAAGACTCTTCCCAATGGGTCCTTCTGTTCTTCGGTGCCTAATTTTTCCCTCTCTTTGGGATGGCAGGTGTCATTCCCGAAAACTTTGTAACAGTCGAGGAAGAAGATGCATGAACAGCCAAGTTGATAGGGGAACAAAAGCGCATATAGTTTTGTTCCCGTTTATTACAGTTCACTGAAGTCGAGGATTTCTGGGCTGGCAGGTACTCCTAAGCGGAAACATCAATTTTTTATATATTCAAGTTTGTTAAAAGAATCATCCTTGTTTTGAGACGATCGCTGACGGGCAGGCAAGGCAATTTCCAAGGTGGTGGAAGAGTAGGCGATTCTCGCGTTCTCGGCAATTCTCGCATAGCAGAAGCTTGACGAGAAGTCGAACAAGTAAGCGTTTCAAGTGTAACCAAACGCTTAGGTGGTACATGAAATGTCGATCATTGACAATGGTTAAGCGATTCACGAGCTTATGGAAGTGTCGTCGATTCACGCTCTGTCGGACAATGGTGAGACTGTCGAGCAGGTGAGCGTTATGAAGGCTGAGCGATTCAGGTCCTGGAGGGCAATTACATTCCAAAGGAGAGAGACACGTTAGACAAAAACCTTCTGAGCAACAGCCAAATACTGGCTTGTTGAGCGATGAGAGTTTAAGCGTCGACGAGCTACGAATCCCTGGACGAGGTGATGGGCCAATATTCACGCTGAGGTGATTCATGTAATGTTGGGCATTTCACACACTGACAGTGATTGACGGGTTTCGGTTACGAGACGCGTAAGAACATTGTTGGGTAAGAGATCTTAGTTCCCGATGCTGACGAGTACGCTATTTGGAACAGCAGGGGATTGTTGAGCTGCAAATGGTTCACTAAAAACAGGCGACTCCCAAGAGGAAGATGGAAGAGCAGGCAGCTGTCAACCTGCAAGAGATTCTTTCATAGCAGGCGAAATATGAGAGGTTGAACGAGCAGGCAACTATCGAGCTGTAAGCGGTTCTCGCGTAGCAGGTGATTTACGAGGGGCTGAATAAGTCATCAGCTGTACGCACGATGGCTAGGCGATCTAAGAGCTGACAGGACGGTGAGGCAATTCTTCTGATAAAGGTCGATGGTGAACCTGACGAGCAGGAGAACCTCGAGCAGATGCCTGCCAGGGAGGAGAACGCTGGCGATGAGCTGCAGCTGGGAGCTCAGGTGGAGAAATGTGACCCTTGTGAGGCGACGCATACACAGGAGGAGATCGAGAACGATCCCTTACATGCGACGAACAACTGAAGTTCGTTGAGGAAAGGCAGGTGACGGAAGCGAAGGTCGGGAACCAAAAGAGGCAGGCTGGGCAGGTTCCTCCAAAGAGGAAGACTGCGGAGGCAAGGATGTGAAGACAAACACGGTGAGGACTTCTCCCACCAACCTGACGTCAAACAGCAACCGATGGATCAGCAAGCTGACCGTCATGCAGGTCTCTGAAGAGGAATCTCTATGAGAGCCCCTTCACTAGAAAGGGGAGCCCTCTCAGGAGAGACAAGAGAAGATGGAGGGAAGTTCTCCCTCGGAAAGAAGAAACAGAGCCCAACATCTGGGGAGGAAAAAATCTCCCTATGTAGGGAAAAACATCCAACCCCTGGAAGCTCTCCTCCAGGCAGCGCTCTTTGCTTCCCATCAACAAGCCTTATTCAAGTTTTAGGTCTGCATTGAGCGTTAACTGAGAAAACGAAGCCGGAGCTAGTTCCTCGAGGTTAGCGCGATGATTAGGAACTGCCGCAGGTGCAGGATAACAGGAAAGTGATGGCACAATGACAGCAGATTCCTCTGGGATGAAAGGCACTGCTTTTCTAGGTCCGCTATCATAGCTGAACGAAGAAGAATGGCATCGCTAACTGAGGAAAAATAAAACAAATTATGTAACAAAAAACTCCCTCGGGAGGAGCACCTAGTCCATGGACGGGAAAGGTGTCCACAAAGAGAACAGACACAAAGCGTAAAAACTGTAACAACACAAGTATTACAATGAATTAATTCAGCTGAGAAAAATAACTACTACAGAGAACCACAACCTTCCGGCGGGAAGGAGAGGGACTACACAGAGACGAAGCTTCAAGTTAAATTACAACAGTAAAAATTCAATTAATGAAGAAAACCATTGGGAGGCGCAACCTAACCCTCGAATGGGAAAGGAGTTACCCCCGCGGAGAATACTGTCGCCTGCCCAGATTGTGAGCAGCCTCACTCCCTTCCCCCAGCAGATTCTTCTGAGAACACATACAGGGGAAGGCAGCGATATCAGCCAAACGGAGGAGTATCCCAACAATGAAGATTCCCCAGCGGTGGCGGCCAGTTGCACGGGAAGGCCATCTGCCAACGGGAATACCGATGACCAAGGAAGAAAGGTCGGAAGGGAAGGTTCTCCGTCCTTGAAAACCTGCTGTACTACGCTGTCTCGCACACAGCACAACACTGAAAAGAATATCTACAACATATATACATGAAAACATTGTTTTCATGTATATAAGTTCAAAAGATAAAAAGATTAATGGCAGTCCAAAAAAGGCAAGGAGGAAGAGCAGTGACAACCACTCTTCATCTGAGACAAAAGCAAAGTAAGCTCAAACACATGTGTGAGTGGGGCTACCCCACCCACTAACTAGCCGGATGGGTAGTTAACCCTCGCTAAATTTTAATGCCTCGTCCTTTCCGCTTCGCCCAAAGTAATACCCCTATAAATAGCGTTAGTTTGTATTCCAGTTATGGAACAGTCATCAGTTACAAAACAACATGTAATCACCAGGGAAGATGTCATGGTGAAAGTCTCGTGTATTTACTACAGCAGTACAAATAAATCTAATTTGGATAAATGCTACAGTATCCGTTCAATTGCTTTCAATGACAGTATCTCCTATGAATATGTGGCTGAGGTGATAAACCAACTCCCTCCATCACTTCTTTTTTCTGGAAGATACCCATTATGGGGAGATGTCTTACAAGTCAAAGGTCATTATGCTAGTATTACTAATATAAAATTAAAATATTCTCATTGTCATTATTAATAGCGAAGCTACAACAGAAGCTACTGTACAAGCCCTACCAAAGGAAGCAGTCCAGAAAATAAGTAAATAATAAAGGATTTGCATATGAGAATAAGGAAAAACAAGGAAAAATATTTTAGGATCTTTAACAATATTAAAAGTGATCTCTAATATATAAACTATGAAAAGAGACTTACATCAACCTGTTAACAGAAAACATTTGTAACAAGTTTGAACTCCTTGAAGTTGCACCAACTGCCAGATTAGGAAAATCATTCTACAATCTGGTCATATCTGGAATAAAACTTCTAGTATGCTGTGTACTATTGAGGCAAGACTTAGAATTAACTGTACACAGTACCTTGTACTATATATTGGATGGTACAAGCAGTCTGGGAAGATCTAAATGCAAAGGATGGTGAGAATTATGAAAAATCTTATGTAACATGCGTAAAGAATTAACTGAATGGTGGTGCCGGAGGTTAATGTGATAAATTTGGAAGTAACTTTCATTTTTCATAATACAAAAACCTTTAGCTATTTATAGGGGTATTAATTTTGGCGAAGCTGAAGGAAGAGTTATTAAACTTATAGCGAGGGTTAACCACCCATATTGCTAGTTAGTGGTGGTGGGGGGTGGGGGGGGGGGAGAGATTTAGTAGCTAACCCTCTCACTCACACACCTGCGACTGTACTTCACTTTGCTTGGAGGTAGGACTTCAAGGGGGATTGGGATGGCGGCCAAATCTGCATAAATAGCTACAGGTTTGTATCATTAGGTAAAATACAAATTACTTCCTCATTTGTTCCGTAACTGGAATACAAACCTACGCTATTTACAGGGGTTGACTTGCCCATTAGGAGGGTGAACGTCCATGCCTTTCTGGCTTTTTGGCTTTTACCCGGGGATTCCTCTTTGTGTGTGTTAGCACATAATAGTGGAAACCCTACACTTTGCTAAACCCTTGCCATGCATGGTCTGCAGCCTACATAAGCTTGTATGTTTGTGATACTAGCAATGTGGCTGTCAAGGTAAGAGTTCTTCTGAGTCATAGGAAATGACTGAGGTCACTAAGACATTCCTAATACTACCTTGCCAGGGTATGGGCACGTAACAGTACTGACACAATACCAGGTTACACAAGGGAACGATGGTTTACCTTCAGTTAGTCGAGGTCAGCTTTGCAGAGGACCCTGGATATTGATTTCCCAGAGGGGGAGGATGAAGAAAAGAGAGAGAGTCATTCTTATTCATTCACTCAGACTAAAACTGGGTAACCAATGCCCTCAACCTCCTGCTACTTGTCCATCAAGGAGCTTAAGGTGTTAAACCAGTTGTTGTGCAGCCACCACAGGACCGATAGAGAACGTATTGAGTCTCCTGTGGGTTATGTCTTGCAGGTAGTGGGTGGTGAAGGTCATTAACACTTCTACACGACCGCTTGTAGAACCTACACCACAAGGTAGTTTCGTTTGAATGCCAGGGACGTAACAATGCCCCCGATGTTATGTGCTCTGGTTTGAAGTGTTGGGGGAGGATCTAGGTTCAGTGCAAGGTCAATGACCTTGTGAATCCAGGGAGAGATGGTGTTCTTCGTGATCCTCCTCTTGACCTTCTCCGTGCTGATGAAGAGGGTTTCCTCGAGGAAGGGCCCCTAGTTTCTCTTTGGCATAGTAACCACTGATCTGGATCATTGGTGATGTTACGAAGGACTCCCCGAGCGAAGGGTTCCGATTCTGGGATCTGAGCTGTCAGAAACTAGGCTGAGCAATACTTGGGTCCATCGTTGCGAATGAGAGATGTTAAAGGTGTCCCATGGGGTTCGCTGACTCTTGTGGCAGAAGTCAACATGAGCGGGAGATCTGTCATCAAGGTCAGGAAACCTATGTTGCTTGGGGTCCTGGAACAAGGTCTCCTTTCCAACTAAAGGTTTGTAGGCTCGAAACTCCGTATGAGGGGCAATGCCAATGCGGAGAATGGTTAATTCCTTTCGGTCTGAAGGCGAGGCTCAAGGACTAGCGGTGCCTTTCTGTGCTGAGACCAAGAGAAGGCACCCTCCTGAAGGTAACCGAGGAACACCCCTAATGCTGGCACAGTGGTATCGAGGGGAAGGATACCGCTTCTATTATACCAACTTACAGTCCACTTAGCCTGGATTGGCCGTAGACAAAGATCTATCCCAGGTATCCAGACATTCTCTTTGCAACCTGTTGCGGGAGAGACTCCCTGAGAGAGGAGGAGTTGGATAGCCTTCATGCGTGAAGTTGTAGTGAAGATCCTGCTTTGTGAACACATGTGGCTGTTTAGAGTCGCTGAGGGGGTTCTCTCGGGATTTTCGTTGGGAGTTGCAGATGAGCCAACTAGGCATGAAGAGTCTGCTGGGCAAGACGAATCTTGTTGATGGAACGAGTCCGCTAGGCAAGAGGAGTCTGATGGCCTGTTCCCGAAGATCAAAGGTGGGCAATGGACGACTCCAATCCCCATAGGATCTTTCAGGATCTGCGTCAGTAGTGAGACAAGTTTTCTAGCGAGACAAGACTGCTGATGACGAGGCCTGTTGTGAAGGGCAATGGCAGAGAGTGGGCGAACCCAATTAGTCTTGGTTAGTCTCCCCAAAGGAAGGTTCTCTCGCAGATAGGAAAGGCGGCCACCGTTTGCTGCCGCGGTCAGAAATCCTTCAAGAAAGCAGGAACATTGCTACATAGTGGTGACTGGTGGAGTAACTACTCCCTCGGCAGGGGAGTGGATGAATCCCTCTCTTTGCTGGAAGAATTCCCAGAAAAGGAGATCAAAGGGTGATGGAAGTCTTTTCCGCAGATGGGAAAGACACGATCAACTTCTGCTACTGTAGTTGGTGATTCTCTCTACCACGGAAAGGAGAGTTTCAGCACCTAGAGACGATCCTCTTAGCCGTACTCTCTGTTTCTCATCCCTGAGTTCTAGCCCAAGTTGAAGGTTGATACCAGGCGTTGTACAAGAACGAGCCGAAGCTCAAACCGAGTTCCCCTCGAAGAGAGATAATACCTCTTGCCCGCAAAAGGTTGCCTTCCTCCCCGAGAGGTTTAAGAGGCGGTACCGTTCAGGCTCTGACCACAGCCCAGAGGCCGAGTGGTACAGCATGCTCCTCTTCCCTTTTCTTTGATGCATCTACAGGGAGAAATCAATTAGGGGAAGAACCGAGGAGATTGATTCCCTGCATGAGATTCTTATCTTGCAACCTCCTTATCAGGACAGTCTCTTACTCAGATCTCGTAGAAAACCAGATGAAAGGATGATACCTGGTGCCGAAGGACCTGGGATCTGACTTCCTGAAGAGGTTGGATTCGACGGAGATTGATGCGGTTTTGTCATCCACCCACAAGACGTCATCTCGAGGTGGGTCGTGGTCGTTGTTGAAGTGGTCGGTTGAAGACTGCCTGACCCCGTCTGCAGGTCTCGTAATCCTCGAGGAGGATTTTGGCAGTGTCTTAAGTCCTTAAGACTCTTTCCTTGGAGGGAAGAAGGTCTATCACGGATAGTTTCGGCAGAACAACCACATGTTGGTCACCCATAGGGGGAAGAATCATATCTTCTACGGGTTTTGGGGCTACCCTGGGTTCTCGAGGGACCTACTCAATGGACAAGGTCTGGATAGAGTCGGATAGGGACTCTTCCCTGTGCAAAACTACCATCTGGACTGCTCGCTGTGGAGCAGGCATGATGACACTTGCCCTTCTCTTGGATGTCCAGACAGGAGTCAGCTTGACCCTGGATGAGACTAACTCGTCAGAGACTACTGTACTCTTTTCTGTTTCAGGGGAGAGGAAAAAACCTAAGTTTCACGGCGGAAAGGAACTGTGGATTTTTGCTTTGGGTCTGTAGAAGGTGAGGAAGATTCCTCCAATCGGATTCTGGGAGTTTCTGACGGACGAGCAGCTGAGATATCTGTCACGAAAGCTTGTATGACAGTCCAACCAAGTCTCCAAATCATGGCTCCTGACTAATAGTTGCACTATTGGAAAGTTCCCCTGAAAGGAACGACGAAGAGAGCCTCTGCAAGGGAGTCTTATGCGCTGTCAAAGAAGCTCTCGTGGAAGGCTGCGGTGCTGATGTCTCCATACGAGGAAAAGGAATTGGCCGTGAAGGGGGGTCCTTCGAAACTTTGAACTCCTGCTGTTTAGATGTCTTGCCTGTTTCTGCTCTCCCCGGCAAAAGCGATGTTCTGCATTTGCAGTGAAGAGAACAATGGAGAGAAGACTTACGTCTCTCTGGAGGGAGCTCGGAAGCTCAAGGAGGAGAAGGCTTAGAAAGCTTAAAGGAGGAGAAGGCTTAGAAAGCTTCTCTTCCCATGAACAGCACTGTTCATTAGAGTGGTGTCGTTCTGGCAAACGGTGGCAACAATCGAGGGATAGTTCCTGGGGTCGCTGTACTGTGGCAGCGAGGTCATGCGTAGGTGGCTGTCCACGAGCTGCTGATGGAGACTGTCAGTTGTTTGACGATAGTCTATGTGATTGGTGAGTTGGCAAACGACGAGCAGCGCGAGGCTGATAAAATAGCTTCCGCTATTGGAGTGCAGCAAGTTGTTGGTGAACAATGGGAAGGTGACTTTCGAGCAGATAAAGACAGCTGGCAAGCCGGGGGCTGCTGGCGATCGGTGTGTTGGTCAACGGGTCGGAGATCGGCGAGTAGGTGATTGGAGCACTGCTAATTGGTGATCCGGGGAAGGGCTGTGACCCTTAGGAGAGCGGTAAACCACTGGAGAGGATCACTTTTGGACCACTGTCGACGAACGACGAGCATTAGCCTGTAGTTCGTCAGCGAGCAGATGATGAGGAGTGATAGTCTGTCAGACACCATGAGGCTGGCAAGAGATCAAAGAGAGTTCATAGGTAAGGACAAAGGTCGGGAACCAGGAGGGGTATTAGTTGCCAAGGGTGACCCTCGTGCATTACCCTAGTCATCGATGGAGAGTGCTGGGTTAGGCTCCCAGAAAGAAAACTGCGTTAAGCTCCTTAAACTCTACGTGGGAGGGCTACAGAAGTAGTGTCAGCCCAAGAAAGAGGTGAGAAGACGATATATATTGTCAAGATGAGAGCACTCTCCGAAGAGAGAGACTCATGAGCAGTTCCTTCAACACTATGTGGGAGGGCTACTGAAGTAGCAGGAGAGACAACGATCTTGAGCTGGCTTAGTAATGAGTACGAGCTGGCAAACAGCAAGTGGCGATTAAGCGAACGTCAAGTTGATGAAGGGAGAACTGTCGCCTGTCAACAAACGGCAAAAGACAAGTCGTTGAACGCAGATAGGTGATCGATGCGATTGGTAAGCAGGAGATAGTCTAGCCATTGAATTGGCGATTGGTGAGCTGGCGAATCAGAAATCTGGTGACCCACAAGCAAGTGATCGGCGTGACGATCAACGATCTTTGAACTTGCAAACAGCGATGGCAAATGGTAGGCTGGCGATCAGAGAGCGGCAAATAGGAGAGCTGGCGAATGGCGAGCTGCTGGCAATCCACTATCGGTAATTAGAAGAACAACAGTATGGTTTGACGATTGGTGAGTTGGCGACTGGCGAGCACTAAAAATAGGCGACTGGCGCGCCAGAAAAGTGGCGACGGGCGAGCTAGCAATCAGCAAACTCACGATTGGCAATCTGCGAGCTGGTGATTGGCGATCGGCAAGGTAACGATAGGTGATAGGCAATCGGCGAGTTGGGGAGTGGTGACGGCGAGCCACGAACAGTAGTTTGATGGCGAGAGGCTGGAGAGGAGCGTTGGACGGGCAAACGCCGGGAGGCTGGCGAACGGAGCACCGGAGATCGGCAAGTTGGCAGTCGTTGAGCTGGAGATCGGCGCGCAACCAATCGAAGACCTGGAGAAGGGATGTGACCCTTGAAAGGAAGATCATTTGCAAGTCACGAACCGCGGTTCGTTGGCGAGCAAGAGAAGAGGCGGCGACATGGTCGGTTGAATACCGCATTGCTAGCAAACCGCAAGACCACAAATCCAAAGAAAAAGGCGAAGGTTGGGAACCAGGAGAACCATGATGAGGAAGATCCTCCGAAGAGGAGTGCTGCAAACATGAAGCTTAAGACCCAACAGACGTCTCTTCCAAAGGCGAAAGAGCGTGTCTGAGGCGACGAAGAGGACTATGAA
Organism: Palaemon carinicauda; assembly: GCF_036898095.1. NCBI lineage: Eukaryota > Metazoa > Arthropoda > Malacostraca > Decapoda > Palaemonidae > Palaemon > Palaemon carinicauda. The sequence continues at coordinate 82,644,901 of NC_090747.1, forward strand.
CTCAGTGAGCTTGCTGATGATGATAACGATCATCCGCAGAATAAACTGCTCTGCTGGAAGGTCTCCGAAGAGGTGTTTCTATGAGTGGTCTCTCTCGCGAACAAAAGTGGTGATCACCCGTAGGAGAGGCTTGCCTCGGACTTTGGTTTACCCCCAACGGAAGAGTCGGCTCAGCATGGGGGGGAGCGTAGTCTTTGGTGTAGAAACTGCAACAGTTGATGAGATGTAGATGTCAACAATTCGCTCCGCAGGGGGAAGGTTGCTAGACAGAGAAGATGAAGGGAAGTTCTCCCTTGAAATGGAAGACAACCCAACACCTGGGGAGGATCTCTCCCTCGGAAAGGAAAGTAGTTCAACCACTGGAGGCGGACCTCCGGGCAGCAATTTTTGCTTCCCATCAAGAAACAAACCTTGTTCAAGTTAAAGGTCTGCATTTAGCGCTACCTGAGAAAACATAGCCGGAGTTAGTTCCAACAGGTTAGCGTGCTGATCAGGAGCTGCCTCAGGTAAAGGAGAACAGGAAAGTGACAGCGCATTGATAGCAGATTCCAAATGATCGAACAGAACTGCTCTTCTACGTCGGCTATCTTAGCCAAACGACTTACGGCTTCGCTAACTTAAGGAAAAATTAAAAACAAATTATGCAAGAAATAAAAAAACTACCTTGGGAGGAGCACCTAATCCGCGGACGGGAAAGGTGTCCTCCAAGAGAACGGATACAAATTAAGGACTGCGCATTCCCTTCCCCAACCAAATCGACGGGAGAAATAAAGTGGTAGCGTAAAAACTAACAAAACAAGAATTAGTTAAATATTAATTTAGCTGACAAAACAAACTACTCAGGAGAACTACTCAATCCTGCGGCGAGAAGGAGGGTTCCCCGAGAGGGAGCAGCAAACACATCCTCCGCCGGCAAGCGGAGTCGAAGCTGAAAATGACAAATTCGTAGATAATTTGTATTTTTCCTAACCATACAAACCTTAGTTATTTAATTAGGGTATTACTTTTGGCGTAGCTGAAATGACAAGCCATTGGATTTTTATCGACGGTTTACTACCCCCTCGCTAGTTGGCGAGGGGGTAGGGGAGGAGTAGCTAGCTACCCCTCCCCCCCACACACCGGTGAGTAGCTCACATTGCTTAGAGGTAGGACTTCCCGGGGGACAGGGCTGGCGGGCAAGTTTGATTAAATAGCTAAGGTTTGTATGGTTAGGAAAAATACAAATTATCTACGAATTTGTCATTTGCTCCGTAACCGAAATACAAACCACGCTACTTAATTAGGGTGACTTAACCCTTAGGTAGGGTGGTAAGTCCCAGCCGTACTGGCTTTGGCTTTCGCCCAGGGACTCAGTATCTGAGAGTGTTAGAACTCAAGATAAGGAGTCCCTGCACCTCGCAAGTGCCTTGCTCTGCAAGGACCGCGGCCTACGTAAGCTAGTGTGTGAAGGAGTGAAGTGTGACTCGTCCTAGGAAGTTGACCTGGAGTCCTTTAGATGGAAATCTAGGTTAGGACGATCCCAATACCACCTCGTAAGGGTATGGGGACGTGACAGTATTAACTTAATACTAGCGACACAAGGAAACATGGTTTACCTGCAGTGGTTTGAGGTCAGCTGTGCAGAGAACCCAGGATGCTGCTTTCCCCAAGAGAGGGGAGAATGAAGAAAAGAATAAAGGCCAGGCATACCTTTTCATTCATGCAGACTAAAACCGGGTAACAATGCCCTCAACCTTCTGCTACTTGTCCATTAAGGAGCCTGAGGTTTAAACCAGCTGTTGTGCAGCCACCACAGGGCTGATGGAGAACGTATCAAGCCTCCTGTGGGTCACGTCTTGCAGGTAGTGGGCTGTGAAGGTCGTTTGACGCTTCTAAACCCCTGCTTGTAGAACCTGCGTCACAGAGTAATTTCTCTTGAATGCCAGGGACGTAGCAATGCCCCTGACATCATGTGCCCTAGGGCAACGTGACGGAGGAGGGTCAGGATTCAGGGAATGGTAGATAACCCTGCGAATCCAAGCTGAGATTGTATTCTTAGTGACCCTCCTCTTCGTCCTTCCTGTGCTCATGAACAATGCTTGCACCCGAGGACGAATTGCAGCTGTTCTCTTAAGATAGAGCCTCAGACTCCTTACTGGGCACAGTAGGAGATGGTCTGGGTCATCTGTTACAGAACGGAGACTCGAAATCCGGAAGGAGTCGAACCGGGGGTCCGGCACTCCTGATTCTGAGTCTTGGCTACAAACTCAGGGACGAATCTGAACGTTACCTCCCCCCATCCCCTTGAATGGGCGATGTCATACGAGAGACCATGAAGTTCGCTGACTCACTTGGCCGAGGCCAGAGCAAGCAGGAACACCATCTTCCAAGTCAGGTGGCGATCTGAAGCCTGGCGTAATGGTTCGAAAGGAGGTCTCTTAAGAGACCCGAGGACTTGAACCACGTTCCATGGAGGAGGTCTCACTTCCGACTGGGGGCAGGTAAGTTCATAACTTTGTATGAGTAGAGAAAGTTCCAGCGAAGAGGAAATGTCCATTCCTTTGAGCCTGAAGGCAAGACTTAAGGCTGAGCGATAGCCTTTCACTGCCGAGACTGAAAGGCGCATTTCTTCCAGCAAATACACGAGAAACTTCGCTATTGCTGGAATAGTGGCATCGAGTGGAGAGATACCCCTTCCACGACACCAACCACAGAAGACTCTCCACTTTGCCTGGTAGACCCCTGCAGATGACTTTCGCAGGTGTCGAGACATCCTTTCCGCAACTTGTTGCGAAAAGCCTCTCTCTGTGAGGAGACGCTGGATAGGCTCCAGGCATGAAGTCGTAGCAATGCTACGGCTTTGTGGAAGATGTTGGCATGTGGTTGTCTGAGTAGCTCGTGTCGAGGAGGAAGTTCTCTCGGGAGTTCCGTCAGGAGCTGCAGAAGGTCCGGGAACCACACTGCGTGATGCCATAGCGGAGCTATTAAGGTCATCGAAAGGTTGACCGATATTCTGGTCTTGTTAAGTACCCTTCTCATCAGACAGAACGGGGGAAAGGCGTAGACGTCGATGTTGTCCCACCGTTGTTGAAAGGCATCTTGCTAGAGTGCCTTGGGGTCCGGGACTGGGGAGCAGTACAGCGGGAGCTTGAAATTCAAGGCTGTCGCGAACAGATCCACAGTCAGGGAACCCCACAAAGTTAGGATTTTGTTGGCTACTAGACGATCCAAAGACCACTTGGTACTCACTATCTGAGATGCCCTGCTCAGACTGTTGGCGAGCACATTCCTCTTGCCTGGAATGAAGCGAGCTGATAGTGGAATCGAGTGGACTTCGGTCCGTCTCAGTATCTCTACTGCAAGATGGGATAGCTGCTGTGAAAAGGTACCTCCCTGCTTGTTGATGTAAGCCACTACCGTGGTGTTGTCGCTCATCACCACCACGGAGTAATCCGCAAGGTATTGTTGGAACTGCTGAAGTGCCAGATACAAGGCCTTCATTTCTAGCAGGTTTATGTGGGGGGAGGACGAGAAGATCCACTCCCTTTCGTAGGTTTTCCTCTGTCAACCACCACTGAAGATCCGTCCGTTCCGCAGGACCCATTGGGACCAAGATGTCCGGGGAATCGTGTCCTTGATTCCACCGGGACTTGAGTCGCCATTGCAGGGATCTCATCCTGAGGCGACCATTTGGAACTAGACGGGCCAGAGAAGAAAGGTGACCGAGGAGACGTAACCACGATTGGGCTGGGAGTTCTTCTCGTCTGAGGAAAGGAACTGCGACCCTCCTCAGCCTTGCTATCCTGTCGTCTGATGGAAAGGCTTTGTGGAGATTGGTGTCCAAGATCATGCCTAGATATACCAGTCGTTGAGTTGGAAGCAGGGAAGACTTCTCGAGATTTACCATGATCCCTAGATCTTGGCAAAGTCCCAGAAGCTTGTCTCGGTGTCAAAGAAGGTTCGACTCCGAGTCTGCCAGGATCAGCCAGTCGTCCAGATAGCGGAGGAGACGGATGCCGATCCTGTGTGCCCACGAAGAAATCAGTGTGAACACCCTGGTGAATACCTGAGGTGCTGTGGAGAGACCAAAACACAGCACCTTGAACTGGTAGATCTTGTTGTCTAGGGTGAATCTTAAGTACTTCCTTGAAGACGGATGGACTGGGATCTGGAAGTACGCGTCCTTCAGGTCCAGTGTACACATGAAGTCTTGTGGTCTCATAGCAAGTCTGACCGTGTCCCCTGTCTCCATGCTGAACGGGGTTTGTTTGACAAACCTGTTCAGGGCTGAGAGGTTGATGATTTTTCTCCAGCCTCCAGACGCCTTCTTTACAAGAAAGAGTCGACTGAAGAAGCCTGGGGAACCGTCGACGACCTCCTGGAGAGCGCCCTTCTTTAATATGGTCTGGACTTCTGCCCGTAGGGCTTGGCCCCTTGCCGATCCCATGGCAAAGGAGCTCAACGACACTGGATCCGCTGTCAGGGGAGGTAGAGATGTTATGAAGGGGACGAGATATCCCTGACTGATTACGGAAATCGTCCAGGAATCGGCCCCGAGTTGCTGCCACCTGTCTGCGCAACTTTGAAGGCATCCCCCAACTGGTGGACATGTAGGGGGACTGCCAATCCTAGCGTTTGCGGCCTCGGCCGCTCCCTCTAGGATTCTTTCCTCCCCTGGAGGACTTTTTGCCTTCCTTGTCTTTGACAGGAAAGGGCTTCGACACAGTTGCCTTCGCTGCCACAGCTGGTTTCGTTGTCTTGGACGGGCGAGGTTGTTGAAGTGCCGGAGGTTTATAGGGCTTTGATGTAAGAGCCCTATGAAGGAGGGAGTCCTGGTTGGACTTCCGCCACCTCTCGGCTGCCTGTTCCAAGTCTTTAGGCTCGAACAGGTTCTTCCCTAAAAGGGAAAAATGTCTGAGCCTGCTGACCTCGACGGCTGGGACCTTCGCGTTGAACCTCTCTGCCACCGCATCACGACGTTTCAGGATTGAGTTGGCCCACAAGTTCGAGACTTGGTGGGCCAGAAACTCAATGGTGCGGGTGCCCGAGAGGAGGAAGGTCTCCAGGGCCTTCCTGATGCTCCCCTTAGACAAATCTTCGGATGGCAACAGGATACCAAGAGATCCCAGCCAGATGTCAAGCCACGAAGTAGCCTGCATGGCACACTTCGCGACCTTCTCCTGGCTTATGATCTCTGTCGCCGAGAAAGTCACTTGCCGGCTAGAGAGTCTCTCAAGAGGGACTCCCTTGGTAAGCTCTTCCACAGAGTGGTGCAGGGGAAGAGCTAAACAAGCCTCCTCCGTGATCTCGAAGTACCTCATCTGTTGGACGCGAGGAGGCGGGAGGAGTTTGACAGCCGTGGAATGGCTGGAGGAGGCGAGCTCGGAGAGCTGCCTCTCGACCTTATCCCTGGCACTCTTCATCCCTTGGGACTAGGGCAAAGCTGCACTGGCCTTAGCTGGTTTCCGAGTGCCAAAGACTCGGTCAGGACCGTGTCCTTGCCCTCGCGAGGAGGAATCTCAGGATTGGGAATCCTGTTGACATGTCTCATCAGGGTCAGGACTTGCCAGAAGGCATGCTCTGACTCTTGTGGCTCCCCTCCTGGAGAACTGGCAGCGAAGTCTCCCGTCCCCAAAGGCTCTTCTTGGGGGGACACGTGGACGTTCTCCGCGGGTTTTGTAGGTTGTTCTGGACGGATCCTTGAGGATGACTAGGGGACTGTCTTGGAATCCTTGGGTTCCCTCCTGGGAGGAATACAGGACTCCAACAACGACATCTGAGGGCTCTTCTCTGCTCCAACCTGGGACGATTCTCCAGCGCGAGGTGGGGTTTCTCCCATTGGTGCGATGGGAGAACGCCTCACCTCGTAAGACTCCCGAGGACGGAAAATGCTCGTCCACGGGAGAGGGAGAAAACGTCTGGGAGGGAGAGGGAGCCTTCCTCAAGGATGTCTGAGGAGCCAGCTTGACCCTCGGAGAAGTTACCATGGTTTCTACTCCTCTCTTTCTCTTCAGTGGGGTCGGAGCCGCCATAGTTTTGAGACCCATCTCAGCGAAGGCAGGTTTGACAGTCTGCACGACAGCTCTGATGAGGAATCCAAACAATGGCTCCCTCTGAAGGGAAGGGGATCGGGCGATCCTTTGGAGTAGACACGACTGCTGGACCTGCCTGGAAGGAAAGGGAAGAAGAGGAAGGTTGGTTCCTGGACCCATCGGGCGATTTCCCTCCCTCCTGCGAGGGGGCGGGGGGGGCAACGTGAGGATGACCTGGCTGCTCTCGTTCCTGTAGGCTCGTGCGGTGGCTCGCGTTGTGCCTCCCGATGAGAAACGAGCTGGGGATCACGCTGGCGCTCGAGCGATAGTACCCTACTACGATCGCGCGCACGTGGGGGGATGATGGCGAGGGCGCGCGTTGGTGCACAGGAGAGCGACGGCGCGTAGGGCGTGTAGGGGAGCGACTGCGCACAGGTGAGGGTGCGCACGGGCGCGTAGGAGATCTCAGAGATGGCGAGAGGGCACGCAGGCGATGGAGCGCGCGGGCACTCAGGAGATCGATGGCGCGCAGTTGCGCGATCTGGAGAAGCAGGAAGCCCAGGTGGGAGTGCAAGCGTTTGCACGCGCGATGGAGATTGTTCGTGGGCGCGCAGGATCTAGGCGAGCTCTCACGCGCAGGGGTGTTACCCCTAGTGCAGGAGTGTTACCCCTAGCGCGTGGGCGTGCAGGAGGGCGCACAACAGGGACTGGTGTCTGCGCGCGATGGCGCGTAGGCGATGGCTGACGGGGTCCTATGGCGCGTAGGCGAACGCTGAAGAGAAGGAGAAACTCGGTTCTTCCTTCTTGCGCCCAGATCCGGAGATCGTGGGCGTGCAGGCGAACGCTGGCATGCAGGTGAAGAGCGCTGGCGAGCAAGAGATCGTGGGCGCGCAGTTGTACGCTGGCGAGGAGAAGATCGCTGGCAAACAGGAGAGCGCTGGCGCACAGGTGAGCGCTGGCGAGCAGGAGAGCGATGGCGAGTAGTCTCAGCTGCAGAAGGTCTCTAGGGCGTTGTCTACGAGGATGAAGCTCTGAGCAGAGAGGACTTCACCGCAGGTGACCGCTTGTGCGCAATTGCGCGCAGGAGAACGGAGCGCAGGGGATACCTGGCCCTTAAGGGACTTGCTCACATTGTGAGAAAGCCCCTTTTGCCCCGAAGGGACCGGTGCCCGTTGGAAAACGGGATGCATGGGCGCCCAAAGCGCGTCAGCAGCCAGGAACGGAGACGGCAGGTCCGAAGGTCTGGCAGGCGAAGGAGAACGATCAGCAGAGAGATCCAAGGATGCAACTGCAACGGTCGGTGCACAGCGAGGAGGATCCTCTGCGGGGGACTGCGACGGAGAAGAGCCGAAGAGGCGCCTCCTAACTCCCTTGTGAGGAGAAGGAAGGCCTCTACAGCGAAGAGAAGGGCGAGCTTTCCGATGGATACTTCCTCTGGGGGCGGCAGGCAGACCATCGTCAGTCCTCCGAAGAGGAATCTCTGTCAGTGAACTCCCCCGAGGGGGAGAATCACCTGCAGGAGAGACCGTTGGACTTAGCTCCTCCCTCGAAGGATGTTCGGAGGGAGGAACTAAGCCTTCAGCTGCATCGGGAACCAAGGCAGGGGTTTGACCTAACTTGTCGGAGGCCCCTGCCACAACAACGTCAACGATAGACAGTGGGTCAACCTCTGCTACCGCCGGCGACTGTTTGACAGCAGCCCCCAACTGGATTAAGTCAAACAGGGCTTCCCTGGAGGGCGAGCCCTTAAGCCCCAAGGAAGCCCAAAGCTGCAACAAATCATCATTAGCAACAGTGTTAAAAGATAAATCCTCCCCGGGGGAGGAGGAGGAGCTGCCTCGCTATGGAAGGCAACTCCCTCTCCCGAACCCCGAGGTCAGTCAACAAAAGAACGGCCTACGCTACCACTCGACGGCCTCTCGGAAACGACCGCTCGAACGGGAGCTTCGGAGGAGGTTCGGGCTACGGAAGAAGAGTCCTTAGAATTTTCTTTCTTCAAGGAAACCCTTGAAGGAGAAAGATCCCTTTTGGACTTCTTCCGGCGCCGGGAAAACCTCTCCCACTGGGAGGTAGACCACTCCCTACACTCACTACACACTTTGTCTCTATCACACCGTTGGCCCTTGCACAACGGACATAAGGTGGGAGGGTCCATTTCGATCGCCGACATATATGTACCACAAGGGCGGTCAGGTAATCCGGGGCACTTCTGCATAATGGTAGCGGCCAACTTCCAACACACACTGCAAAGAAAAAGCAAAAAAGATTAAGGCTGTCAATAAGCGAGGGTGGGACCAGACACGTCTGTTCATCACCTGAGCCAAAAGCAAAGTGAGCTACTCACTGGTGTGTGAGGGGGGGGGGTACCTAGCTACCCCTCCCCTACCCCCTCGCTAACTAGTGAGGGGGTAGTAAACCCTCGTTAAAAATCTAATGGCTCGTCATTTCAGCTACGCTGAAAGTAATACCCTAATTAAATAGCGTGGTTTGTATTTCGTTTACGGAACAAAGTTAAATTACAAAAAGTTGTTATATCACTTAATGATGCAAACCATTCGGAACCGCAACCTAACACACAAACGGGAAAGGTGTACCCCCCTCAGGGGTTAGGTACTATTCAGCGCCGCCGATTCAGCGCCGCCAGTTCAGCGCCTGGTCACTTCAGCGCCGCCAGTTCAGCGCCAATAAAATCAGCGACAGCCATCTCAGCGCCAGAAGAAATTTTAACTCTCTCTCTCTCTCTCTTTACACAATAGTTTGTATAATTTTAGTACGAAACCGCTATTTATTGATCTCGGCGATTCCGTCGTTTAATTAAAATTCTCTCTCTCTCTCTCTCTCTCTCTCTCTCTCTCTCTCTCTCTCTCTCTCTCTCTCTCTCTCTCTCTCTCTCTCTCCACACAGTAGTTTGTATAATTTCAGCGCCAAACCGCTACTTATTGATTTCGGTGATTCCGTTGTTTAATTGAAATCTTTAAAGGAAATATTTATAAACATTTGTAAACCGTGATTTATTTAAAAACCAAAAAAAAAAAAATCATCTGCTAAATACAGTCTTTGGGAAACCAGTGAGGACGAGCGAAATTCTGTCATGATGGATATATATACAGATTTGATAAAGAAAGCAAGACACAAACAAATATAAAGTTCTGGAGATGCCATGAAGACGGTAGATGTCGTGCCAGAATTCAAGCGTTAGAAGAAGCTGTTCTAAAGAAAATGAATGATCACACCAATCCGCCATCTGCAGTGGCGGTAGAAGTTGAAAAGGCGAAAACGTATGCACGTCAGAGAGCCAAGGACACTTACTGCATGCACTCTAGCAGAATAAGCAGCGCTCCACGTATGTGAAAATGCTAGAAATAATTAAAGAGAAAGTACCAAATGCACGGCCCAACATCATAAATTGTGATTTTGAGCATTCGATTTTGACAAGATGGTTTTCCCAATGTGCAAATCAGAGGATGTTTGTTTCACTTTTCGCAAAATTTAATCAAACAGAACAAAAGTATGGGTCACATGATTCCATATAATACCAATGCAGACTTTGCTTTACAGGTAAAAATGATACTAGCTCTTTCATTTGTCCCAGTTAACGACCTTGACCGTCATGTGGAAGCTCCAGCATTGCACCTACGTGAGGAGCTAGTTCCTCTTTTGAATTGGTTTGGAGAGGAATTGGAAGAAGAGCACCGTTATTTCCGACAGATATTTGGAAAATGTTTGAACGAAGGCTTCAAGGAGAAGATAGGACCAATAACCACGCAGAAGCAGCTAACAGACGGCTGCATACAGAATTAGGAATGTTACACACAACAATTTGGAATTTTTTAGATGCGCTGAAACGGGTCCAAAAAGGACGTGATGAATGTTTAGAGAAACTTAAAGCAGGTCATGAGCCTCAGCAAAAGCTATTGAAATACCGAAAGGCAGACGAAAGAATATTAAAAATCTTATCGGATTATGGAAACAGAAATGAGGTTGAATATTTACAAGCTATTGCGCATACCTTATTAAGCTAGTTTTACTAATATTTGTATTTCGAACTTTTATTTGGACTATTTTATCTATTCAGTAGGATCAATACTTTTTATCAATAAATATTTGTTCAAAACCTTTTCTATTGTTTATAAACACAGTAGTATAAATACTTTTAATCAATAAATATTTGTTCAAAACTTTTTTTTTATAAACACACACACACGCACACACACACACAAATTCCACACTTCCACGGCGCTGAAACGTCTGGCGCTGAAAAGGCACGGCGCTGAAATGGCTGGTGCTGAACTGGCGGCCCTGAATCAGCGGCGCTGGGCTGACGGCGCTGAAATGTCCCTAACCCCCCTCAGAGTATCTGCCAGCCACCCACGTAAAGTGAGCGATGTTGTCAGTGAGAAAGAGCAAGACCGAAGTCAAGCTCTATGAAGGCTGCAAGCACATTCCCTCTAAGAACACATAGAAGGGAAGGCGATGATAACTACCGAACAGAGGGGTATCTAAACGATGACGACTCCCTTGCGGTGGCGGCCGAATCACTTGGAAGGTCACCCGCCTAAAGGATGACCGTTGTTCAATGAAGGAAGGACGTAAGGGAAGTTTCTCTGCCACTGAGAACCTGCTGCACTACAGCAACATTCACTGTAAACAAAGTTTAAAATGACAAATTTGTAATAATTTGTATTTTTCCTAGCATACAAACATTCCACTACAGTATCTGTATTAGAGGGTACATAGTTTTTGGCAAAGATGAACTAGCCATGATAACTTTTAGTGAGGGATAACTACCGCAATGGGGGTAGCTACCCCACTCACTCACGCATTTGAGTTGAGTAACCACTTTGCTTACTGGCAATGACATCTTGGGGACAGGGTGGTGGGCTAATGTGTATAAATACTGTAGTGGAATGTTTGTATGCTAAGAAAAATAAAAATTATTACAGATTTGTCATTTGTTCTAGCACAAATAAAAGCCTTCCACTATTTATACTGGTTAGACTCACTCTTAGGAGGGAGGAAGTCCTTTACCAAATAGCTTTGGTATTTTTCCCCAGGCATCTCACTACAGTACTTCGGTAAGCCCGAAGTAGTAGGAACTCTACCCTTGCTAAATTCTCGTGCTATGCCGTATAAGGGACAAGTGCTACTAGCGGCCTGCAAAAGTTTGTGTTCATGAAACTAGCAATGAGGCTGGTCTTTAAAGTAGGAACTCGAATACAACACCCGAAATTCCTTAGACTTCACCCAATACCCTCCCATGAAGAGGTATTAGGGATGTAACAAAGTATTATTTCTATACTTAGGATACACATGTGAAATGAGTCTTATCTAAAAAGAGGTGAGGTCAACTTGTGCTGAGGGAACATGGTGCTTTTTCCCCAGGGGTGTAGAAGGTGAAAGGAAGGAGCCAGTCATTCTACTCATTCATCCCAGACTAACCCAGGTAATCTCAGCCCTCAATCCTATGCTACTTATCCAACAAGGAGCTAGAGGTGTTTAGACCACTTGCTGTGCAGCCACCACAGGACCTATGGAGAACGTGTCCAGATTCCTGTGGGTGAACATTGTCTGACATTTCCACATGCCAGGGAAATTGCAAGGTCCCTGATGTCATGAGCTCTGGGTCGTTTGGAAGGAGGAGGGTTTGGATTTAGGGCGAACTCAATCGTCTTCCGTATTCAGGAGGAAATGGAATTCCTAGTGACCCTCCTCTTGACCTTCCCTGTGCTGACAAGCAGTGCTTGTACTCGGGGTCAACTATTGCCGTTCTCTTAAGGTAACACCTCAGACACCTCACTGGACAAAGTAATAGTTGGTCTGGATCTTCGGTTACAGAACGAAGACTCTCTATCCTAAATGGACCAAACCTAGGGTCTAGTACACAGGGATTTTGAGTCTTAGCAATGAACTCAGGGACATAGTTGAGAATTACTTCTCCCCATCTCCTTGAGTAGGAGATATCAGAAGATAGACCGTGGAGCTCACTAAATATTTTGGCCGAAGCCAAAGCGAGTAGGAACATCGTCTTCGACGTGAGGTGGCGATCTGTTGCCTGGCGTAATGGTTCGTAGGGGGGACCCTTCAGGGACTGAAGAATTTGAACCATGTTCCAAGGAGGAGGTCTAAGTTCCGACTGGGGATAAGTAATCTCAACTCCGTATGAGTATGGAAAGTTCCAATAAGGAGGAAATATTTACTCCTTTCAGTTTAAAGGCAAGACTATGCTGAGCAGTAGCCTTTGACTGCCGAAACCGAAAGAAGCATTTCTTCCAGAAAGTGTACAAGGAACTACGCTATGGTTGGAACAGTGGAATCAAAGGGAGAGATACCCTTTCCACGACACCAACCCCAAAACACTGACCACTTATCATCTTGGTCGACCGACGCTGTTGAGCGTCTGTGTCCAGCCATCTTTTTCGCAACTCGTTGCAAAATGCCTCTTTGTGAAAGAAGGTGCTGGACAGTATCCAAGTGTGAAGCCCAACAGAGCTATGGCACTGTGGTAGATGTTGGCGTGTGGTTGTTTGAGTAGATCGGGTCATGGAGGGGAATTTCCTCGAGGTCCCCTTAAGGAGTTGCAGAAGGTCCGGAAAACTATTCTGTATGATGCCACAGCAAAGCTATAAGCGTCATTAGTAATTTCTTGCTTACTCGTACCTGATTGAGGACTTTTCTCATTAGACAAAATGGGGGGTAACGCGTATACGTCCATGTTCTCCCATTGATATTGGAATGCATCTTGCCAAAGAGCCTGGGGAACTGGGACAGATGAGCAGTACAACGGGAGCCTAAAGTTTAGAGTGGTTGTGAACAGATCCACAGTCAGGACTTTGTTGGCTACTACATGATTCAAAGACCACTTGGAGCCCACTATCTGAGTCGCTCTGCTCAGACTGTCCGCTAGCAAATTTCACTTGCCCGGAATGAAGCCAGCCGATAGGGAGACCTAGTTGCCTTCTGCTCATCTTTGTATCTTTACTGATAGATGGCACAGCAGCTGCGGAAAGGTACCGCCTTGCTTGTTTAGGTAAGCAACTACTGTGGTATTATCGCTCATCAACACCACAGTGTGTCCTGCCAGGAACTGGTGGAACTATTTGTGGTTGAGGAAGGCTGCTCTCATTTCTAAGAGGGTTATTTGTCGATACCTTTCGGATTCTGACCACTGACCGAAGGTGGTGTGGTGCAGCATGTGGGTCCCCCACCCTTCTTTTGACGTATCTGAAAAGAGCATCAATTCCCGTGGGGAGAACAACAAGATCGACCCTTTTACAGAGGTTTAGGTCTGTCAGCCATCATCTCATGTCCATCCGTTCCTCTTACCCTATGCGGGACGTGACGCGATACCCTGAACGAATCATGGAGACAGTCTGGGGATCGGCCCTGAGTTGCTTCCACCTGTTCCAGCAACTTTGTAGGTATCCCCCCACTGGTGGACAAGCGGGGGGAGTCCCTATCTTAGTGTTTGCGGCCGCGGCCATTCCCTCTAGGATACTTTCCTCCCCTAGAGGACTTTGTGCCTTTCCTGTCCTTGATCAGAAAGGGCTTCTTAAACACAGTTGTCTTTGCTGTCGTCTTACTCGTCGAGGTCTTGGTTGGGTTCAGCTGCTGACGAGCTGGTGGTTTGTAGGGCCGGGATATTAAGGCCCTGTGGAGAAGAGAGTCCTGGTGGGATTTCCTCCATCTCTCTGCAGCCTGTTCCATGTCCTTTGGCTCAAACAACGAGGACCCCTCGAGAGAAGAATTCCTGAGTCTAGCGATCTCAGCGTTAGAAACTTGCTGATGGAACCTCTCGGATACTGCGTCTCGACGCTTAAGGATGGTATTTGCCCATAAATTCGAGACTTGGTGGGCTAGGAACTCGATGGTATGACTACCCTAGAGGAGGAAGGTTTCCACAGCCTTCTCAGTACTTTCCTTGAAAAAATCCTCGGTCCGTACTAGGATTACCAAAGACCCCAACCATAGGTCAACCCAAGAAGTAGCCTGCATGGCATACTTCGTAACCTGATTGAGGATCTTGTTGCCGAGAATGCAACCGCAACCTGACAGTTGGAGTCTCTCTCTAGGGAGACTCCCTTAGTCAGCTCTTTCAGAGTGGTGGAGTGAAAGAGCTGGTTGAGGCTCGTCCAAGACCTCCTCTGGTGAACGCGAGGAGGTGGGAGGAATTTGGCAGAGGAGCATGAATGATGAGAGGAGAAGAAGTCAGGAGTTGTAGGGTGATCTTGGCCCAATTACTCTTCACCCGAGACCACGGCAAAGCTGCACTAGACTTATAGGCCTTTTGAGTGCCAAAGACACGGTCTAGGACTGTGCCTTTGCCCTCCTATGGGGTATCTCTGGGTCAGCTAACCCAATGAGAACCCTTACTAGAGTCAGAACTTGCCAGAACACATGCTCTGACTCTTTCTGTTCCCCCTTAGATGGGACTGGCAGCGAAGTCTCCTTCATCCATCCCTGCGAGTTCATCTCAGGGTGGGTCATGGACATCCCTAGAGTGACTGATGGATCCTGTGGATCTGGAAGTCCTCATGGAGGACTTTGGAAGAGTCTTAGTGTTCTTCGACTCCTTACGGGGAAGAAGGTACATCTTCAACATGGAAGGGCTGGTGGATCTATCCTTCCTGGTTTCTACCAGTGGTGGAGAGCTCTCTACACGAGGGGAGTCTTCCTTCAAAGGTGGAAGGGAGGAGACTGGCACCTGATCCTCGAGAGGATCCCTCGACTGGGGAGGCAGTGAGCCGGGAGAGGGTCTGGGAGTACCAGTAAGGTTTGGCCTTGATGAAGAAGGCTGCACAGGGGTCCCCTTCAGCCTAGAGGATGCGAGGGTGTCTGAGACTCCTCTCTTCCTCTTCAGGGGGCGAAGCACCTGAGTTCCTTTGCTGGGACTCTGCTAGTGCCAAAGGGTGTTGAAGGCCGGAAGAGGACTCCGAAGAGCAAGCTAAGAATTCAGGCCCGAAAACTTGCTCAACCGCCTTGTCAATGGAACCGAACCAGGGCTGCTTATAATGCTGGCGGTATCTTAAAGGTCCCTTGAAGGGGAGGGAACTGAAGGTTCCCTTTGAAGTTTTCTGGAGCAGACTGATAGGGTGGGTCCGCCTTTGGAGCTGGAATCCTCGGTATCTTGAACTACTAGGGAGCCCCCTTTCCGTCTTTCCCTGGTGGTCTGCTGTGATGTATTTGCAGGGAGGGGAATGGGGCAATGGAGACCTGTGAGACATGACTCTGCCCTTCCTCGGTGAGAAGACCGATGGTCTGAAGGGCGAACACCTACCTTTCTATTCATGTTCTATTTTGCAAGCACTTACCTCATCCTCCGGGAGATGGTGAGACTTCCTTGTAGTCGGAGGAGGATGAAGTACGTCTAATTCTGCCGGGGTTGGGAGGCATTCCCATGCGTCGGCGAACGATGCCTACTCTGCACTTGAAGACGTGAGCTCAGAGAAGAAGGCGTGTGTTTGTGCTATGGCGCGTTGACAGGTTGGCGTATGCTGGTTAGCTGGAGCATGTTGCCGAGCTGGTGAATGTTGGCGCCAATGAGCAGGCTGACGCGTCGGTGATTGATGATGCGCAGAGGACGCTAGGCGGCGAGAGTGATCTGCCCAGTGGTCTCCACAGACTGATGTCGTGGAGAGAGTTGGGCAGTAGGCACAACTTTAGAAGAGTTAGGGGTCGCAGCAGCACGATGTCTGGGCGAGCGATGTGCAGGAGCTTGGCACGCTGGCGAACGACCAGTCAGTTGGCGATGGTCGGAGGGCGCGTGACGGGAAGGGTCCTCCTGACGAGATGAAGAAGAATGCGCAGGCAAATGGCTTGCTGGAGAAAGATGCACAGGAGAATGGCGAGCGGGTGAATGACGCGTTGGTGATAGGCGTGTGGCCAGTTGGCGCCCGGGCGATTGACGTGCGGTCCATTGGCTCATAGGCAGATGATGAGATGGAGGACACAGGAATGGGAATGGACGGTCAGGCGAACGCGAACGGTGAGTCGTAGGATGATTTGAAGATTCGCACATACATGTCAAGGTGGCGAGGGGACGTGTCCTTTAAAAGGACGAACGTCCTCCGAGGGGGATTGGGTGCGATCCTCAAGCGGAGCATGATCCTCAGGCGAAGAGTCCAGAACTAAAGTCCGCGATCTAACGGCAGTGTCATCGGAAGAAGATACAGGGGCAGGCGAACATCGAGAGCCAGAAGA
The DNA here is from genome assembly GCF_036898095.1 of Palaemon carinicauda. NCBI lineage: Eukaryota > Metazoa > Arthropoda > Malacostraca > Decapoda > Palaemonidae > Palaemon > Palaemon carinicauda. The sequence goes on from NC_090747.1 coordinate 82,661,109, forward strand.
TGATAGACAAGGAGGCTCATATGCAGAGGAAGGCTGCGATGAGGAGGCTGAAGAGCCAAAGAGGTCTCTCTTCACCGAAGGTGAAAGCGTACCTCTAAGGCCAAGAGGAGGGCGAGCATGACGGGAACAACGTCCACAGTGACGCCCTCTAGGGGAATGTGGATCAGTAAGCTGACCTTCAGCAGCAGTCCCCCGAAGAGGAGCCTCTGTGAGTGAACTCCCACAAAGAACAGAAACACTCACAGGAGACACACACCGGCACATGTCAACGCACACACACACACTGAAAAAAGAAAAAGCAAAAATAGCATTAATGTCAGTGCAATATTTGGTGAAAATGAAGAGCGGCAATGACTGTTCACCATCTGAGCCAAAAGCAAAGTAGGCTCAATCACAGGTGTGTGAGTGGGAGCGGTAGCGAGCTACTCCCACTACCCCGCCACTAACTAGTGGGATGGGTAGTTGACCCTTGCTTAATTTTAATGGCTCGTCCTTTCAGCTTCGCCGAAAGTAATACCCCTAATAAATAGCGTAGGTTTGTATTCCAGTTACGGAAAAAAATGGTTTTTCATGCAATAATATGAGGGGAAAACAACACTCAAGGACTAACTGCTGCAATTACCTCTCAAACACCATTCTCTCTCGGGTTTGTTTACTTCTGAGCCTTGTTTTATATCGAACGCAAACTTTTCTAAATAACGGTATCTACGAGAATGTTTGTTAATGAACTAACAATAATTATTAACTTCATTCGCAATTAAATACTATATCATTGCTCCTGTTCTGACAAGCGGTACATACTGTACTGTGGTACTCTCGTTCACCGAGTGGGCGAGTATTTTGCCTGACAAAAACTTGGTGACCCAGCTACCTACACACTATCCGACAACCCTATCCTTACCTTACGCTGAGACCTCGTCTCCCATGACTAGCTAAGGCCGACATTAACTCTGCAATGACGTACCTTAATAGTTGAAGTTTGAATTATCAAAATCAGGTGTAAAACCAAGGGCTATGGTTTAGATTTAAAATAGCATTGTCCACAAAACTATCCTTGTATTCGCTCACACAGAAAATTCACGGGACATGCTTCCAGACTTTTCTTTTACTATGAAGCTACCAGTAATGCTCATCAATCACCTGTATATTAAATGCAATTAAATACTGCTTCGAACACTTTAATTCAGATGGAAGAGCAAACTTTCTGCGTTTATTAGTTAAAAGTAGTCTAATAGCTTCGCCTAAAGTATGTTCAGATCTTTCCCGTTCAGTACCATGCCTCAACTAAGATTTTTCAATTTCAAAATCAATTGAACTGCATTTTTAACAAATTTGAGAAGAATCCAACAAAAAGGAGTGATTGAAATATAGAATTTGTGAATAAAAAGAGGGGAAAAGACATCATTACATGACGTAACTGCTAAACTCATCGATAGACAGTGTCAAAATCTAATAGCCAATTATAACATATTCAGAGAAGCTATGATGTTTCCAATGGAGCACCGAAATCTGTGGGTGGAGCTACTGATTATTCGGACAAATATTACCACACTGCGCAGAGAGGTGGGATTCAAAAGAATAAAAACAACCATACGAACTAACTATGCCTTGCAGTGTGAGCAATAAAAATAACTTTGAAATTACACTACATACTGTGAGTTAATTTTTTTTTTTACTATGCATTTGCCATGATAATGTACTGCGAAGAATTGTTTTGTTTCACACTTTATACTCGAGAAAAATAAAAATTACAACAAAAGTGCTGAGTGGGATTCAAACTAAGTTTAACCCCCGGCAGTCGCCTCTAGAGAACTATCCAAAACAGCTTTATCTCGCCAAGCTCAATAACCACATGATAGTTAATCTATCGTGTGGTTATCTTCCAAAGTGTCTAAATAACCCCATATATATACTGCAAAAGAAAAAATATTCACATTCACCTATACCCCTTATTCTGCTACCGAGAGAAAACATTTCTTTAGTCGATGAGCTAGAAAAACCTGCATTTAATGGCTTCCCTTTGTTCACAGTATAAAGAAAAAAAAATCAAGAACTTGCTAAAGACCCATAACCAGATAAGGCTTTTGATTGTTCATAAAGTAAAACTCTCTTTTATGGGTGATAAGGAAGAAGAAATTGATAAGCTTATTTACCCCCCTGGGCCAAATATATTAACGGAGCCTTTGTATATCAACGGCCAGTTCCTGACGCGTTCATTATAAATGGACATCAACTAACCTAAATTTCCCCCCTGACCTAACCTACAAGCCATGTCCTTACCTACTTAACTAACAGGGGGGGGGGGTAACACCCCTCTGCGACCCCACCCCCTTTACACTACCGTATTCAAAGTTAGAAATAATAATATATACAGGTGGCCGAACTATTATCAGTGGCCGCGATCATGCATACACCTCAAGCTTCAATAGAATTGCCAGCACTAACCTGAGACAATCTATTCCAATAAGGTGTCTTGAAGACTGAAAAGGGGGTACCTCAACCGCCTTACTTTCTTCTAATCATGATCATCATAGTCCACCAACTCCATAAAGATTTCCGTACAGGAATCACCAGGGAAGGCTGAGGTATCTCGGTTTTAGTTGTTGTTTACAAACAATAAAACCAAAAACAGTAACTGAGGCAAGGATTGAAGAAACTACACGAGACAAGCTAGTGGCCGAGCTTACAAGAGGGTGATGCCACTGCCTCTCTATTATTATTATTATTATTATTATTACTTGCTAAGCTACAAACCCTAGTTGGAAAAGCAGGATGTTATAAGCCCAGGGGCTCCAACGGGGAAAATAGCTCAGTGAGTAAAGGAAACAAAGAAAATTAAATATTTTAAGAAGAGCAACAAGATTAAAATAAACATCTCCTTTATAAACTATAAAAACTTTAACAAAACAAGAGAAAGAGAAATCAGATAGAATAGTATGCCCGATTGTACCTTCAAGCAAGAGAACTCTAACCCAAGACAGTGGAAGACCATGGTACAGAGGCTATGGCACTACCCAAAATTAGAGAACAAAGTTTTGATTTCGGAGTGTTCTTCTCTTAGAAGAGCTGCTTACCATAGCTAAAGAGTCTCTTCTACCCTTACAAAGAGGAAAGGGGCCACTGAACAATTACAGGGCAGTAAGAAGAAATTGTTTGATAATCCCAGTGTTGTCAGGTGTATGCGGACAGAGGAGAATATGTAAAGAATAGGCCAGACTATTCGGTGTGTGTGTGTGTGTGTGTGTAGGCAAAGGGAAAATGAACTGTAACCAAAGAGAAGGATCCAATGTACTACTGTCTGACCAGTCAAAAGACCCCATAACTCCCTAGCGGTAGTATCTCAACGGGTGGCTGGTGCCCTGGCCAACCTACTACCGACTATCGAAACAAAATACAAGTTTTTCTCAGCTCTTATTGAATCTTTAATAGAAGATTTAAATTAAAGAACACAGTCCATAGGAACCATTCCATACGGCGCATTGATAACAATATATATAGATTCCCCATGAACGCTTATTTTACTAGGTGGATTATTATCAAAAGAATGAAGTTAATCATTCCAATAAGTCAATCTAGACAAAAAAAAAAAAAAGTGTGAAGCTTTCAAGACGCACAAGTTTGGAAATAGCTGACATGGCATCATCAACCTAACTTTCAATTTAATCAACCGAGTTTTCTCTGGTATCTCCCCTGAATTAAAAGATGGTTTTCTTTAACGACTATATTTTTATATCGATAACTACTATTAACCGAAGATATTCCTTCACAAGAGGAACTGAACGGGAACTACTGTACATTCTTCATAAATCTAATGATTATTTATATCGATAACTTATCCCAGGGAATAAAACACAGAGAATGAGAATTAGTGACAGGGTTCAGTTTTTAATCCTAAAGACAGAGAATGGTTACCCAAACGAAAGTATTGCCATTAACCACCGTGAGATTTCAATAGTTATACCTCAAAACTACCTGAAAAGAAAATGGGATATTTTAAGTTTTAGGGCAGAAATCAACCTAAACCTGAACAATCAAGCAGGCTTCAAGAAAAAGACCATAATAAGTATCTCTTCAATATCCCATGATAAAAGAGAAATAGGAAAAGAATATAGAGATAAATTTAGTGTTAAACTGAGGGAAATGTTTTCTCAGTTCGAGTTCCCTCTTGTCCGGCTTAAGGCTTCAACACGAAAAATAAATTTTGTTATTTTTTTTCCGTGTAATTTTTAAGTTTTAAATTCGTTTATTTGGTTTTTAATTTTAAGCACTTCGGGAGTTTCTAGTTTTCTTAATTTCAATTTGGATGTGTAATATATTTCCTATTTCCTAATGGCTTACCATTGAGTAATTTTCAAGAAAAGGTGGGTTTTGTAATTTACATCACTTCATTAAACCAAATCTTTAAAAATGAGAGGTCTTCTAAGCATATCGAATGCCAGGGGATATTCATGGAAGTAAATAGAATCTTAATAATCACACCACTCATTTCTATACTCATCTGCTTCAAGGGAAGCTGGTAATTTACTTAACTAACTAAATATCCTTTTTGTTGCTCATATCAGTTGCCTAGCCGATTTCGATATGAGGCATCTCTAGGCTACATCAAATCTTAGGTTTTTGTTTCAATGCTATGGTATAATTGTTTGTTGGAGCTTTCCGTTATAGTCGTTTAGTATTACCTACAGTAAAATGATCTGCATTGGATTTGTGAAGGGCTCCCTTTTCAGTCTCATAGCAGGGACTAATTCTGCCAATTGATTTATGATCCATGCAATATTTCACACATCTGACGTTAAATGCCCAGTCTCCAGCGCCTGCGCTGGAACATTTTACTATCAGTGCAAATCTGCAATGGAGGACAAAATAAAAAGAATTAAAGCACTGCATGGGATTATTTACTTTTTTTTCGATGCCAAAGAAAAATTGGTACTTCAAGATTTTCCAAAGTTGGGATGATCATTGGTGTTTTAAAAACCTTTGAATTTGATATGTCCTAAGCATTTTGAATGCCAGGGGAAGTTTATGGAAATAAATGGAATTTTAATAATGATGCCATTTATTTCAATAATCACCTGCCATTTATTTAGCCTACAGACCCCACAGCATCTCCACTCGTTTTGGGCACATGTCTAATAATTCCTCCTCACTAAAATAATGTCTATTTAAAAAAAAAAAAAAATATTTTTCTACCATAAGTAAAGTTATGGTAGAAAATGAATTGAATTGATAAGCTGATGTTTCTCAATATTAAAAGACTTGAGCCCATCAACTAAGATACCCAAAGAAAATAAATCAAATCCAAGATGTTCGAGAACGGTATTAAGCAATGACCTACACAGTAATTGTTAATGTCTAGGATCAATTCGTTATTATTTGTAATTATATTGCTATATTACTAAGCATTAGAGATATGTCCTTGATTTAGCATGGATCAAAAGGTTTTAACCAAATCAGGCAATATTACCAGATTTGATGGCTCCCTACTTTCCTCCGGAGAAATATGTTACACTATTTTGGAAGACGTTACAACTCCCGTCTTAAATTTGCAAGGAGCCACATTGGTGGCTTTGGCCTTCTCTGATGTTCAGTCATTTCTGCTCTTGAAGGGCCTTTTGATTGCCAATCACTGGGCCAGTAAGATTCCATATTTTGAGGAGCCTTTTCACACAGAGCAACCTCAATTTGGGAATCAGTGATCGTTATATTCCTAAAATACAGTTAGCATTAAAGGCCTCTTCCCTTTTGGCAGAGACCCAAGTTTCCCAATGCTCATCTTTATCATGGAAGATTATCTTAATCTCCCAAATATTTCCAAATAGAAGAAATGTTATTGAAAATGTTTCAAAGTCAGCTTCAAGCATAATTGACTTACAGAAGTATGGAGGGCATTGTATTTCTGTTACTTAATTTTAGATATTTTTTACTGGATTTGCAGATTTTTTCATTGAAGGGGTTATGACTTGTTCTTCCTGGCTATTTGTCTCATTTTTAGTGTTGGATTCATGTTTCAAAGAGTAGTTACATCTACCTGGCACTTGTTCCACTGATATCACACCATACCCACACCTATTCGGTTATTAGAGTTACCTGTTGGTGCCGGAGGTCATCAACATTGTCGGGGCAACATCTATCCTTTAAAAATCTCCCATTTTCCCTCACTTAAAATTCATACTACTGCCACACAGATGGCGTTGTATGGCAAGAAGCATGGTTCATCTTTTAGTGTACAAAGTCAAAGATAATTCAACAACTTCTTGACCTTACTTATCCAGTGGGAGAGGTAGGGGGAATTACATGCACCTCAAGTAAATATATAAATGATATTTCATTAATAAATTTGAATTTATTTATGTAAATCTCATCAGAGGGTCATGTGGCTGCATGCAAAACTAGCATTACGAGAGAATTTGAGGGAAAAAGAATAACCAATCCAGAAAGCATAACATAAGATTCCAAATTCTTTTCAATAACCTACTAAATCTCACCTTGAATTGTCTATATCTTTAATTGTCAATGAACGCTAGAGAGAATTCCTCTCATCCTATTGCAATATACTCTATTCCACATTGAGAAAGCCTTATAAACAACTGCCTTGGAGGCAACCAATACCAAATTAAAGGTACCATAACTGATATCAGTCACCCAAAACACACATACCAAATACCAATTAAAATTAGCATATCACCTGCCCTTAACATAGGAACTACTGTAACACTCAGCAACCTTTATAAGAAATTCAGGCTTCCTATAATTTATTAAAAATTACTCCTCTGGCACAACTAAAGTTATAGTGAGGTTTGATGTCTGGGTTCAATTCACAAGCATTAGGTTACTAAGCATTACAGACTATGTCTTTGACTCAGTTTTAATCAGAGCTGGACAAAAACAGTTTTGGTTTACCACAGTGCCGCTGTCACAATCCTTTCCACAGAAACATTCTCACAGAAATCAAGAGAAGTATTAGCATGCCTAATATTAAGAACCAAGACTTTCAAGTCCCTCTCCTGTATGAGATCTATTTCAATGAGTCTCCACTAAAATCTTAATAAGGGAGGGCACAACAATCTTGGAGAAAGTCCTGGCCACATAATCATACAAAATAAATTAGGAACCTTCCTAATGCCATCTTCCATGTCTAAATAATCCTTAACTGGCCTAATAGAATAAAGAACCTATTCTCTGAAGAATTACCTACCTTCCTCTCTAATGAGGGAATGTGGAAAAAATATGGTAGACTCTTATCTTTGAAATCATTCTTGGTCATAAAACTAGCTAAGAGAGGAAACATAACTTTATCCATAGCAAAGTGCCCTCTTTGGAAAGAGCCTGCAATTCACTAATATCTTAGTCAAAGTCAAAGCCAACAGAAACAGTCCAAAGGTTCAAAACGCAGACTTTTAAAATATTGGAAAACCACATCGAATTTCCAATGAATTGACTTGATAGCCTGATATTTCTCAATATTAAAAGACCTAAGCACATCTACAATACCCAAAGAAAATAAATCAAATCCAAGATGTTTGAGATTGGTATTAAGCAATGACCTGTACAGCAATCCTTGATTGCTGAAATAGAGGTTTTTCTCTCATAGAATAGAATTGTAAATAATGAAAAATTTTGTCCAAATGAGTTCTAGTGTCAGACTTTCCTGGATTAGCACCAATCAAAATACAAATACAACTGCCTTTGATACAGATCATTGGTGTTGTTTCTTGGAAGCTAAAATAGATTATTTACAATGCATAGAAAAAATATATATCTCTGAGGATACAGTGGAGTCTCCATGTGGTTATCTAATGCATGTGGGGATTTTGGTGCATCACTTTTGACACAGGTTATGTAAGTAGAATGGTCCTGACAGGCAACCTTCTTGGGCAATCTGACAAGAGACTATAGATTGGTAAACCATTTCCTCTGATGCCAATATGGAGCCACCATCGTCATCCTACTGTTTGAAGACACCCTTAACTTGTTTATCACTGTCCGAATCATTTACAAGGAAAGAAGTATAAAAGTCCAGGTTCCTCCATGCCTGCAACATGGTATCCACCTTCCATGCCTGGGGGTCTGGAACTGGTAAGCACAAGATATCCATCCATCTTCTTGTTGAGAGAAGTTGCCATCCTTACCAACTCTAAATTTCTTGGTAATCTATCGGGTGTATAGACTACTCGTTTGGCAGAATTTGTTGTTTCCTACTCAACTGAACTGAAAGGACATAAAACTTTTGTGGAATAAATTGTGGTAAGAGGTGGATAGCTCACATCTCCATCTGTGACAATAGCCCTTCTGCTATGGGTAATGACTCCAAACTCCCAACCACCCTACAGTGATACCTCTGGATACGAAAGTTTCTGCTTACGAAAAATTCAGGATACGAAAAGCGATACAAAGATTTTTATGCCCCAGTATACGAAAAAATTTTCAGGATACGAAAAGCTTACGAGATCCCAATTTGTCGCCGAGAGTACAGTACCTTTTTTTTCAGGGTATCAACCCTTAATCTAGGTGTACAGGTAACAATACACCTTCACTGATCCAAATGCTTTACATACAGTACCGTAACTTTTATACAGTAGTAAAGAAAATGGACCGTTTTCTTAGGGCTTGGAGGGGATAACTAGGGTATAACTACATTATTGAATAATCTCATGGTGGTTTCTGGAATGGATTAGGCTGTTTTTAACGGTTAGGTTAATTATTGAATGATAGAAATGGCTGCATTGCATGTTTATTACTACAGTTTAGCGTGTTTATGAAAGAAAAGGTGACTTTTTGTAAGGCTTGGAACGGATTAGGCTGTTTACATGTAAAACGCGACTCAGGATACAAAAAAATCAGGATACGAAACCATATCCTGAACGGATTACTTTCGTATCCTGAGGCATCACTGTATTTCCAAAAGTAGGACAGTACTTTTGAGTTGCTGTAAGTAATACCACCCACTTCCCCATCATTAGTGACTCCTGAGCCTAAAGACCCTTGAATACCACTAAAAGTTCCGGGAAGTTTATAAGAAGGTAAGATTCCCTTTCTGTCCAAATCCCCAATAAGGGAAGATAATCCATGACAGCTCCCCATCCTTTCTGCAACACATTGGTGAAGAGAAAAATTTCGTAACTCTCACCTTAAACAAGAAAGATCAAGATATATGAAGAGTGTCGTACTACCATCTCACCCGTTGCCTCTTGTTCTGAACCAGTGGAATGCAAGTCCTTTAAGGATCGGAGACCCTGTCTCAATGATGGTTGAAATACAACTGGAGATCTCTTTTTATCAAGCAACCCAATGAAACTAACTGCTCGAGAGATACCATGGTCCCTAGGAACCTTATCTATATAAGAATCAACATCATCTACTTGAGTCTCTTCAACAAAACACAGGAAGGACTGAATCCTCATTTACAATGGATAAGCTTAAAAAGGAATCGAGGCTATGATCATCTCAAATACAGAATCCTTTGTGTCATAATCAGAAGGGAGTTCAGATTCATCAAGACTCCCAGATGCTGCGACAAATACAATACCCATACTTGAAGTATGTGAATCTCTTCTAGTGATGTATTCAAAATCAACCAGTCACCAAGCTATAAACCACTCTTACACCCAGGAGACATAGCTACTTGGAAATCGGAGACCTCACCCTTGTGAAGATTTGAGGAGCTATCTGTGGTGGCCTTAGCCCTTAAGATAAGTAGTAAACAAGGCTAGGCTTCATAAGATCGTACATAGGTTAGGTAAACTAGACTGCTGCTAATACAATAACAACAAACGAACATTGGATAATTAGAATTCTAAAGCTAACACAAGATAAGATAACAGCTTAGGAACCAACACGTGGTCCATACCAGATACATAGAACAATATCTCACAGCTTACCTGTATCTTATAGTAGCACTCTAGTAACAAAGAGACATGGCACTGGGTACGGAAGAATAATGTTAGTTGAGAATAGGATAAGGTTATAAGATAGGAATAGATAAATGGGCATCACACAATACAGTCGTTATCTCTGTGCATACTGTCACTTGCAACCCCAACAACAGCCAACAGCAGAATACGTACCTGCCAAGTTAGACTCTCCACCAATAGAAAATAGCTTATAACTAAAATAGTAGTATTGTTTCTCAATAATAGAATTGCAACTGAAAAACTTCTTAGTAATAAAATGTACATATATATACAAGTACTACTCCATTACACTATCCAAGTCCAAAACACAGGCATCTGAATTGATACACCTTTGTTCCATACATAAACCTGAAGAGACATCTTGACTGTGAATGAATTGGAATGTGGATATAGGCATCTTTCAAGTCTTCATAAAGACCTAATCTCCTTCCTTTACAGCCCCAGTACCATAAAAGGAATTGCCATAGAAAACTTGGTTATAAATATAAAACTGTTAAATACTGTTACATTTATCACTGGTCTCCAATCCCTTGATGCCTTGGGTCCCAAAAACAACCAGTTTTAAAATTCTATGGAGGTATTGGAGACATCCATCACTTGCTTTTCCAGAATCTTTGAAATTTCTAATTCAGAAGGTGGGATTTGACAGGGTCTTTGAGGTAACTGGGTAATGGAAAGAGAACTTTAGAGATAGAGGGTTGGAGCACAGTGGAATTCAATTTCTTTCTCTCACCACTACAGAACTCATGGCTTCCAAAGAAGGCTTTCCCAAACCTGATAAAAATGGGTTAGCCTTCACCCTACCAGGATTTCTTGGTAGAAAGTCATTGTATTTTCTATAATAGCAAGGAGTCCTACTGTAACTCTTACTGGGGCTTCTGTCAAGCTGAGCCCCAGAAGATCTACTAATATGCCTTACATTCTCTTTATTATGGAAAAAATAAGTCTAGAGAGGCCATGGGGCCAGAATGATAAAAAGGAACAACAGATCTGCAAGTGACTGACCTTAAAGCATCACAACAAGTCCTGCTAGCTAACTGCTCTGCCACCCTAGTAATCATACCCGAATAAAAATGCATCACAAATTTTCCAAAAAACCTTGTAGCCTCTTAGGTACCATCTGCAACTGTTTTATCCAAAATCACATAAAGATCCACATTTCCCATAAACTTCTCTTCAATGGAAGCTGATAGAACATCTATGAGGAAAAATATACTTAAGTGGGAAATTTACACTCCAGGAGAACCTCCCCACAACAGGTATCTAAGATCCTACCCTGGGGAATTGGAGTGGCATCACTCCCATACTATCAGGGAGAGAACATACAATGTTGTGGTTCATAAACCATACACAAGATTTTAAGTCCAGATAATTAGTGACTAAAGAGACGGAAAGCCCCTGAATACGATGAAACAGCTGCTGAGATGATATTGGCTGAAAATGAAGTGACTCCCAGAATACTTACAAGATTATTTTGTAGAATGTGGTGTGAAGAGGCAAAACCTGATGAATGGGAGCTAGGAGCGTTGGTGAAAATGGCAAAAAAAGTGAATCTGATTGATTACACTAATTACAGAGGCATCATACTTATGACATTTACCATGAAAATATATAGTATGCTTATTCTAAAGAAACTAGAGAGAAAGATTGATTCAAAGCTGAGAGATGAACAAGCAGGATTTAGAAAAGGTAGAAGTTATACTGACCAAATTTTCATTAAGACATGTGGTACAGCAAAGTGTAGACTATAGAAATTCACTTTTGATGGCATTTGTGGACTATGAAAAAAGCCTTTGACAGTGTGCACTGGCCAATTTTGTGGGGTCCTGCATTATTATGGAGTTCCTCTTAGATATGTAAATTTGATTAAGTCTGTTCATGAGCATAGCAAGTGCAAAGTTAATGTTAATGAAGTCCTATCACATGAATTTCCAGTGAACAGCAGAGTACTTCAAGGGAATGTGTTGTCACCTATGTTATCCTCATCATGGATTTTGTAATTCATAGAACAGTTGGGGATGGTGAAGGATTGCACTGGATTGGTAACAGGAAATTGGCTGAACTAGAGTATGTTGATGACGCTATCCTTATTAGAACACCATAGGACTTGCAAAACTTGCTTACCAAAATGCAGGAGATATCACACGAGGTTGGGCTCAAATTAAATAGAAGAAAGACAGAGACGATGAGAACGGAATATGCAATGGAAGATGAAATATCATTGGAATGAGAAAGGATTAACGAGGTGGAATCATTTAAATATTTGGGAACTATGATCTCTAATACAGGACCTTTAGAATTGGATTTTAATGAAAGATTGAAAAAATTAAATCATTCAATGGCTAGGATAAGTAAAATTTGGAAATCAAATTGCCTGAAATTACATATAAAAATCAGGCTATACATCAGTTTAGTGAGATCGGTGTTACTGTATCAACATGAGTCGTGGTATGACAATGAAACAATATCCAACAGAGTTTATAGATTTGAGAACCAAGCCCTCAGAAGAATATTGGGAGTTAAATAGCAAGACAGGATTAGAAATGGAACTATAAGAGAGATTACTTGAGTGCCAATGTGGATGAGATCATGGTGAGGGGCAGATGGACATGGTTTGGGCATGCTCTTTGCACTCCCCAAGAGAAATTAGTTAACCAAACTTACTCATGCATTATAGATCCTAATGGCCCGAGTGCATTCCAAACTGGGTGATTGTCGAGGTCAATTGTAGGTCCTTGGGCCTGTCCTAACGATTTCCCTTGTACTCGCCACTGTCCGGATAACGGGAGTCCTTTTGCTGCAACAGGTGGGTTTCTTCCTCTTCTGGATACATAAGGCAGAGGGGGTGATATTCACTGAGGATGAGCCATACGAGTCTCCAACAGTGTGACCTGGACACTGGTGCTCCAAGTCGCCTACCATACGCGAGTGGGCAATTTGAAGAAAAGAGATTGTTCGCCTCTCCCAAACGGATGAAAAGAACGATGTGTCCTTCTAGAGCCTTGGCCTACCCTGTCTTGAGGTGCCATATCAGAATCGGAAAACGTGATTAATCTGTCTGTAGAAGTAGAGGTTTTGTAGGGTGTCTAGACAGAATACAAAGAATAATCTGACAGTTCCCAAGAAATATACCTAAGAATAAAACTTAATTACAGTATTTGGCATACACAATAATTGATCTAATGAAAGAAAAATCGGCAGAGGCAGTGCATACTGGACAATAAATTTCCTAGCCTAACAAACTTAAAATTTATGCAATTTGCAACCAAGATCAGAAAAATAATTTATCATTTATGCTCAAGGAAATAAGAACCATTTCATGCAGAAAGCTAATTAGTACTGAAGAAGTCTACTTGTGACGGAGAGGGTAGTTGAATAAATCAAAACAAGAAAACGAAAAAGGGTAACTAAGCTAAATCACACGAGCTAAGAAAAAAAAATAAATGTCTCCTATTAACCCTCATCTGGGACTCCACAAAATTAGAAACAGCTAGGATATATAACTAACCTGTTTTATACGAGGACCACTGGTTCTTTGGTAGATGAGGTTTCAACATCAAACAGGACACAGCATTAGTTGGTATCCCCGCAATCTCAGACATTAACTCTGCCACCTTATTTGTAAATATACTTGAAAATTGTGTTTCATAAGTTGTTTTAGTGAGCCAGATGCATGTGACGATGTAAAAAATAAACAAGTTCAGAGTTAACCTGAAGTATTTTTTCAGGGAACATTTCTGCAATTGGTTTCATCAAAGACTGGAACGGGTATTCATTATCTGTCTCCTGATTTTGGCAAAGAACACACTTCTAAAAATTCACATTGTACCCCAGAACAATCTCCTGATTCATTTAAAAGGTTACTCAACTTTAATATTGTACCTCTATTCTGCATTCTAAAAATGTTATTGGCCAAGCCTACATCAAGATCTACTTGGCAACTAGCCATATCATGATGTAACCGTTTATCAGCTTGAGCTGCTAAAAGCCTATTCAAAACCTATGAATCTGGGTATTGTATAACATATAATGAAGACAAAAAAGGTTGCTCATCAGTGCTTGAAATTTTTTAAATGTTATTTTTGAGGACCACTGTGAAATTCAGGACCACTGTTTACCATAAAAATTTGTTACGAAGTGAATTCACAAAAAGCAAATCCATGAAAAGTGGAGGATGACTATACTTGTTTTGGCAGTACAGTATATACTGTATACTAATTTGACTAGAAGATCCTTATGAGGCTAAACTATCCTTGGCTAACTCCAGTAGTCAAAGGTAATATTTGTCATCTAAATATTAAATTTAAGGTATTGTAAAATCTTTCTATTGAAGATCTCACAGCTAAAACTTTTTCTAATGGCATTATCATCAGCTAAATGCATCAGGGAGCTACAAGCTCTTTTGTAAGGTAGGTTTTGGAAACTTACAGCTTTTGTCTGCTTTCAGAGCTAAGAATAATTTTAAAACAAAAGGTTTACAACATTTTAGAATTCTGTCTCTAGAAAAGGAAGTAAGACTACGTGAGGGAATAGTTTGCTTGGTCAGGTTTGGGCTGTTAAGTATTATTTGACCACCAAACTGCAGACATTAGGGGTAATGTTCTTCATTAGTGTTGTAGGTTAGGTTGCCAAACCATCCTATATCTTTTAGGTTAAAATATTGGTCATAGAGGATTACAGGGAGTTGTATCTAAGCCAAGAAGACACTTGAATATTAGAGTGCATGATATCAGAAGTACAGCAATGTCGCCAAAATTTTGTGAGAATCTTTCATTGGGAAAAGAATTAGCAGCAGCTCAAGGCATACAAGTTGGTATGTGCTAATTTCATTTTAAAGTTCATGGGTCTCTTATAAATATTAATGGGATTTAAATGAGTTAGTAGTGACTGGTGATGTGATTTAGTAAAAGTTGAGTTCCTTTACTTTTAATAATGGATGAATTTAAATACTCTTAAGAGGTATTAGGAATATAATCTAGAGCATTAAATTATAATGTAAGTAGTAGCAGCTTGGTAGCAGGGCACAAGGCTATGAGGTGTCTGTGGTGTATTTGGTAAGACCTTAAATTTCCGATCTCTTTCCATCATGACTCACCTCTATGAGAATGTGGGAATCTGCAATATAAGCATCAGTTAATGGAGAGTAATAAAAATAAATGGAATTTTAATACCATTAATTTTCTCTATGCTCACCTGACGTTCATATACATGCCCACCCTTCTCCCCTATGACTAAGGAGTTTAAAAGGATACCATATTAGTTGCAACTTCGAGACAACCGAGTTAAGTAAGGCCAGACCTTACTTCGAGTTGCCTTTAGTCACTAGATGTCGTCTTGGTGGGTCCAAGGAATGGCCTCTTGAAGGCAAGAATGGGAAATTTTTATATTCTTAGGGTGATTATGCAGTTGAAGTTGGCTTTGGGTGACAAAGCAATATGAACATCAGGTGAGTATCAAAATAATAAATTCTACAGCTAAAATTCCCTTATTATAATTGGTCATGGAATTACTAGTAACCTCTTCCACTTACGTAGACAAATAATGCATTCAGACAAACTTCAGTGCTTAATTCTAATCATGTAATAAGGTTTTTTGACAAATGAAAGTCATGTCCTTTTTTTTCATTGCAGTACACTGCATATTTTATTCAACAAACAACAAACTCTAAATATGAAATCTAAATATATACGATTTCAGTTGCTTAAAGCACACAAAGAGGTATTTTGAAAAAAATTATCTGGATAGTTTTATAATATCATAATTTAGACTTTATTTCCCTCTGTACTCCTCCATAAAGACCATAGATGATCGAGGGACTCCTACTCAGAAAACTCTTGATTTGTTCTTGAAGATCAAAATTCATTCCTGTGAAGTAAGCTATTCTAAAAATGTGTTCATGAGATGTTCTTACATTGCTGTATTTATCCAAAGAACAATTTTACTCTACCATCACCAATTTGTGTTATTAACTACCTTCATGCAGTAATGAGAGTTATTTGAAATAGTGTAGCTACTATCAGCCTTCACCTTCTAACATGCACAGTAATATAGAAACTACATTGATTTATACTGCATGATAGTTAGGATCCCATCCAAGCATGCATTTCCCTTTACCATAGAGACCGGATACCATCTTGTCCTTCTGAGTTTCTATATAAGGCAAATAATTGTTGCATGATTTTGTCAGCTCACCTGTGAGGAAGGAGTTGTGTTAATAAGTGAAATACTATATGGTAGTATGAATTTACTCTAAAAGCTTAAGATAAAAGAACTTAAAGGAGCTAACACTTTCTGAAACAATAGTAAGATTTCTTAACTTAAGGGCAACTTCAATATTACAGATGCCCTGTTTGTTACAGGCAAAACAGACCATTTAAAGAGATAAATCTTACTAGTGTGGTGTTCATGATGGTTATGGAGTGAAGGTAACCATTCAAGAGGAAAAAAGCCTTACACTTCTTAAAATAGATTCTTATTCATGGAGCTAGAATGATGAAAGATCTCTAATAATCAGCAGACTTGCATTGTTAAAAAACATTAGCACCAATGTAATTTGAAAAAATAAGTATTCTTCACAGAATTTATGATTTCATATTAAATGGGAAGTGCCTCAAATTGAAAGGAAAAGAATAATTCATTTTCTATACCAAGCTAAGAAAATAAATTTGACTGAGAGACTGGTACTAACTTCAATCTGTGGCAGGAAAATCATAAAGTGTTTTCACCTGAAGGTTATAACACAGGTTGGGGCTTGTAATAATTTGGACAAATAAAGAGAAACATCTCCATTTGGCATTCTTATGCATTCAAAACTATGACCTGCAATATCTATGGAACCCTTCAAATTCAATATTACCCATAAAGTGCTATGGCTGCTCATATGAGAAAAATCTTGTGATGGGCACAATGCAGATGGTTAATCAAAGAGCAACAACAACCATACTGGGTATGATAATGCCCAAAAATGAGTCATCCCAGCTTTAGGAATGTCTCAGTAACAATTATGGGAAGGAATATTTAACTGGAAAGATAATTTATCATTGAGGTTAACAAAGTAAACTATTTTGTAATAACATATTTCAGTAATATACAGTACCATGAGCTTTGAGGAAGCTTGGAGAATAAGGTATGAAGAAATGGCAGTACACTATAAAGTGGTATGTAAAGCATAGTATCGCTACCGTTAACAATAAAAAAACATCATGTACATATGGATGACAAAAGTAGATTGCAGTGCTGAGAACTGCTAAAATATCATAGCGGCTAAGAAAGCAACCATGCAGATGATTTGGAGCTATGGAACTCTGACCTTTGCCAAAACACAGCACTCAATATGCATTCAAAAGAGGACAAGATTTTTTTTCAGTCAAATTGAGGTTTCCAAGATTATATTTGTTCTCATTCAAATTGAGGTTTCCAATGAGACTCTTTACAGGGGACAAATGAAGTTAAAAAGATATCACCCCCTATATCACCAATATCTTATTATAAACCATTCAGAAACAAAATGATAAAACTTTCCCACTAAGTCAGGGTTTGGATCACAAAGCGGGTTAAAAAGATCACTTTTAGCTGGATATCTAAAGCCAAATGAAGATGAACGGTATACTGATAATTTTCTACTTATACTGGATGGGAGCAAGCCTTGCATGAATAATTCAAATATAGAAACTGAACACTTATAAATCCCTTTCCAGGAACAATGGTAATTAAAGGATAAGATCAAGATCTAAGAAGAAAAATATGTGTAATTTGATGCTTATTGGAGTGCATTTTGCTAAATATTCACAAATCAAGCATACAAGTAAATGTTACCCCAATGTTGACTACCAATTAAATCAAGCATTTATTAGGAACCAAAAAGCATAAATTGGGCCTCTTGTTCAGAAAATAGAAGTTTTGATACCTTACTTATACAAATAAAGAGTAAATGGGCTACAAAGACTTTCAAAAACACTTCTACAGATTTTTGGGAAATAATTCTTGGCTAAAATGGCAAAAGGCTGATAAAAAGTACAGCAATGTTCCTTGGGAGAGAGAGAAAAAAAAGGAAGAATCTGCTACTCTAATAATTTATTTTGCTATGGTATATACTGTACTCTATTTGACATGCATAACAAATCTCTTTCTAATGCAAAAGAATATAAGAACCTCTAGGCCTACAGAACAAGAAGTGAAGAGCTATCTAGTTTTAACAATGGATAGTGAAAAGAATGAGACTGACTTTTAAAAGACAATATAGTTACAATTAATTTTTTGTTTCTCCAAATTGAAACATTTAATTTTACCTATGCAGTACTAAAAAGTATGCTGTTGGATAAAAATATACGTTGTTAGATGGAAGAAGGAAGTCTTGGAGTTTATTTAGTGAGTAAGCCTTGCTAGAAGGCATTCACTTATAGTTTTTGTCAATGTAATTATCTGTATAAATTTACTGAAAAAGTTGCCTGATGGGGATAGACCTAGGAAAAATGAAGGTCTAGCAAACTACATCTGCATTCTCCTTTTACTTCCATCTATGATGTTTAGTCTATCACACTTTGGCCATTATTGGGCCCAGTGATACAGCATTTCATTTTTAATAAAATATTACAATTTCTGCTTTCTAACATGTCACCCAATTTTCATAGCTTCTGGCAAGCAACAGGAGATTCTTACAGATATGGAAAAACCTGAAGGTTACTTTGTCTCAATGTACAGAAAATCTAATTCTTAGACAGAAAAAGGTAAGGCTCCAATCCTCTTACAATGTTGAGGCTGTTCTTGAGAATTATAAAACTATGCATTGTTCTCTTGGCTAGGGCCCTTATTTAGTCTTCACTTAGTACAGATTTATGCTTAAAATATGTCTGATTTTCTTATCCACAGACATGTACTCATGAGTTTCTCAGACACCTTAGATGTGCAAGAGAGGGTATTCTTCTCTTTCATAAAAATAGTAGTGCAAGAAAAGACCTGTTAGTAAAATACTATAGTTTCTTGCTTTGATAATTATGATGGGGATGGAATGGACCTATGACATTTTCTTAGTTATTCATGATCTCAGTCAACAGCTCTTTCAAATTCTGGCAACTGATGAAAAAAAACAGGGGCTACTAGAGAGATGCTGACATTTGAAAATATTCTTCTGAAATAGCTGTTAATAGAAACAAGGAGCAATTTACACTGTACCATTATTTGACGGCCTCAGATTGCTCAATACGAGTATTTTCACTTTTGATCTAAACAGCTTTGTGCAGCTAGGATTTCTTGCAAGCAAGCACGACAGTATAAGATAATTGGGGTTTTACTATACAAACATGCCATGTTCTTGAATGAGGGTAACAATTTGAATAGAGGGATGACAAGAACTATTGACAGTCTCATTGACTTTGCAATGGAATATCTACAATTATCATTATCAAAAGGACATTAACCAGTCCAATGAGCCAAACTTGAGGAACTTATAAGAACTTGTTTACTTATCTAAAACCCTTAAAAACTTATATAAGATGAGTCAATATGGCCAAATCTCTTGAAGAGCAGCTACATCAATGAACCAGATATGATGGTAACATTCTCGGAAATTTCTGACAGAAGGATGGAAGACTGGATACTGCTTTTATTACAATCTGTATGGTTACTGAATATGTGTGTCAATGCAGGTCCTCTGAGAAGTTATAGCTTACTAAAGACAGATTCATGAGCTTACATGAAACCATGAGACTTATTTTAATTATTTATTTATGGAGTGGATGAGTGCACAGTACATCATTCACAACAGTTAACAGTACAAGGATACCTGAAAAGAGTCTCCTTAGCATTAGCCTTCCTAGACTGTATATCTTATTGTGATATAGCACCACCTACATAGGAGCCATGTTATTCTTACTGCATCACCTGAGAATAATTCTCTCTAGGGTAGAATGACTTGGGAAGTAGCTATCCTTTCCTCCCTTTGGTCTAGTAAAAACTCTAAAATGCTGTTTTACATAAAAAATTGATTCAGTTATCATTCTTTCCAGAGGTAGTCAACTGTCTGTGTTTACCAGCAAAGTAGACTACATTGAGGGTTATTCCTACTTTTATAGTTCTAAGGTGTCTGTTTTGTCTACAAGGGTACCCCACCCTCTTGATGAACAGTTGAAGCTAAATATGGGGTTTGGATACCAAGGAAAATTGAAGTCATAATGCAAGTTCCTCATTCAAAACCATGTTATCCCTACATACTAGAAGAATGAACTCCATAGATGAAAGTAAACTTAATGAGTTGGAGAGAGATTTATTCTGCATGACCTTTAAGAGATGAGTCTGTCTAAGATCAATATAAATGTGAAGAAGACTCTCAAACCTCACCATTATCATAATAAACAGACATTCATACATCAACTTTTCTCTTAATTGGGTCTGTATTGGATATATGAATTTAGGCTATATGACCTACAGCTGGGGTCTGAGGGGTTATTCTGCACTTGGGGGGAAATCCTGCAGTTCCACAATTAAGTAAAAATTAAGATGTTGGCAGGCAACAGGCAAGAAAGACAGTGGGAATGGAAGTTGAGTAGAGAACTAAAACGTGGGTATAGCTAGGAGTTTTGGGTTAGATGTGCCTTTCCAACCTCCACCATTACATGAAACTTGCCATCCTTCCCAAACAAATATCCAACATACATCTACAGCCTCTAGCATTCTGTGTGCTGTAATTAAATACTATAAATGCAGCATATGTTAATAAACTGATTTACAGATTCATTTACTTAGGAAAATCAACTGGGTTGTAATATTTCTGTAAGCCAAATAAAAGATGGCAGAAGTAATGCTGGTTTTATTACCACTTGCCTTCAGTCCCTCAACAACAAAACAAATACACTATATTTCAATACACTGTAAATACACATAAAAGTATTTTACATAAAATTACAATACACCATATCTAAAATGTATTGTAGGTACAGCACAACACTGTTAATAAATAAAAATGTATTAAGATATAAGAATTATCAAAAGGCATTATCATTTTTCCTTGCTATACAAACCTGAATCCTTTAAAATTGGGAAACATCTTCAGCAGAGCTTAAACACTTATTGAATTTGTTAACAAGGTACTTAACGACAGGTGGTATACGGCGAAGGTGCAGGCCCACTTGCCTCTCGAAGACTCTTCACTTTTGATTTTTCCCTCAGGACTGAGAGGGGTAGTTAGGTGAGAAATTCAACTTGAAAAGACTCAGATTTGTATAGCTACAAGGAAGAGCTTCAAGTACATGTTCTTTGTGCTTCTGAACCATTCTCGCTGGGACAAGCCAGGGGCATATACCCAGGTGCTTCAGCGAATGGCAAACTCGATGAGGAGCGCAAAGTGCGAAGCAGTCCCTCATGGGTATTGTTAAGGACACCAAAGAAGACTTAGCCTTCTTGCTTCTCAAAGAAAACACGCACCTTCATAAAAGGCCACAATCTACATTCGGTAAATAGGGATGATTGTGAACAATCATATCCATATGGTGCAGAGTGAGTGGATCAATCGCTGGTTTAGCCATAAAATGATACAGTTTCAAGCCAAAACTCACATTCCTGATTCATTCATTATAAACATTATAAACCATTCAAACTAAAAAGTATAAGAAAAAAGAAAAAAAGATTAAACAGCCTTGGATTCAATACAACAGTACCACTGTACTTGTTGAGTCCGAAGACAAAGGTAACAAGTCTTTGATAAGAGAGTGGGTGGAGCTACTCGCACTTACCACCTGTTGTTAACTACCTTGTTAAAGATTTCAATGGCTGTTTCAGCTCCGCTGACGACACTCCCAACTCTAAAGGACAAAAGGTTTGTATATGTGTAGGAAAAAAGAATCAAATTTTTTACATCAAGTAACCGACGTTTCCAGCTTCCCTAGATAAAAGCTGTTAGTAATCAAGGTTCTATACAGGGTAATGATGACCACTGCTACAACTTTCAAAAGGTCCTTCTCTCTACACAAATAATGATTATCTTCCACTCTTAAAGGACATTTGTGGAACTTGTGTAAATAAGGCTACTTTAGAAGTTTTCTCCAGCAGGGATTGATTCTGAGGCTGCATACGATGAAGATGAGGTTAAGTAACTATTTTTGATGGGAGCAGAAAAGAGCAAAGAATATTGTCTGAGGGTTGTTGCTAACAGGTCAACTATGGGTGTCTCCACACTTGACAGATTGCTCTGAACATCTTCAAATTGAGAAATCACACTGGCAAAGGATCTCAAAATTCCTAATGAGGGGATCAGTGAGGATATTTCAAATTCCTAGGATTAATCTAGGCACAATAATAACTGTATACTGCCCAGATAAGATGAATAGTTCCAAGGCCTGGTGGAATAATGGCTCTGAGATGGTACCATACTGATTCCACAGATAAGCAATAGCTGTACTGTACTACTGTACTACTACTACTACTGTACTACTATTACTAATGCTACTGATGTTAAACTTGCTGACTACATCACATTGCACTTTTAAGGATATTACAGATTATTGGAGGCCAAGCAATATGGCCTGTAACTTTCTGAAAATAAAATGCTAGTATTGCTGCTCTGGTGATAAAGAACGTTTTGTCTATCAAAAGGGTGAGTTCCTCACTGCTGAGCCGATGCACCTGTGAACATGAGAGCCCCTAGGTTCAAAGAACCTGAGCCCATAGCTGAAGATCCTCCTCTGGGTACCCCTAGCAAAGGTCCTGCTAACATAATGTAGGGCAGGAACTCCTTTCTTCTTGGAGAGCAATATCATTTTTAACAAAATGCTGTTTGACTCGGAGAGAGTAACCTTGCAGTAGCTATGGGGACTAACTTCTCCCGGGAGCTCAGTTAACCTATTATCACCTGGCCCTAGTCACTGAGTGAGAGCAGAAATCTTGAACTCCAAAGGACAAATGAGCTTAAGGAGAAGGACCATGTAATGAAATACTTTCTCCTTGGACAATACCGTGGAGTCAGTCGGTCAGGTAGCTGTGAGGAAGCATTTTGATTCAGTGAGGATAAGCCACATCTGGTGCCATAGTCCTAAAAAGAGCAGAGGTGCCACAGTCATAGAAAGAGATGAGGTGCCACAGTCCTAATTAGAACTGGCATATAACCAAAAGGCCTGACCAGACAAGGGGTTGGGGATATTGAACTAAGAATTCTTTAGGCTTGATAAGACCAGAATATTCCCCTTATTGATCTTTTGAGTGAATCCACCACCTTTATCCAAACAGATATGTCAAAGAAATCTGTTGAGCTGGTAGAGGATCATAATCAGCCTCCAACGTCCTGAAGCCTTCAGGACAAAGGAGAGGATGCCAAAAAACCAATGCAACAATGACGACTACTTTTATGGCCTCCTTTTTATGCATATTGACCTCCCTGGTCAGGGCTTCCAATTTCTTATTTTCAAGTCTGTAAGATTGAATGTGGACTAATTAAAGGGACTAAGGGGGCTGCCTCCAGCCAGAAAGTGATATTTTTAACACAGAACTTTAAAGACCAAAAGTAACTCATTATCCACACAGTAAGACTTCAAGGACTCACTGATCTGCATTCGTCTCCTTACAAGAATTCCAATGTTTCTGGAGACAAGCCACTTCATAGGGTATGCAGTCAGTGTGGGAAGTTGGTCCTGATCTCCACCATTCCCCACTACTGGAGACTTGCACAGGAAGCATTCCCATCAACAGGTTAAACTCTTATGCTAACAGGACCCCTGTCTCCTATAGGGTATTGGAATGAAGATTACTACAGGCACTGAGTAAAGGATCTAGGAAACATGTAAGTAAGTACAAAACCTATAAGATAACTTATGCAAAAGGAGAGACTTAAAGGATGAAACTAAGACCAAGAAGTAGCTGCCTTTGATAGCCATGGAAATAATCTTCTCAATCATCTTCTAAACCCAAGACTGGAAAATGGATGGGGTACTAGGGATCTACAGAGTATGCTTGTAAAATTGGCAGAAAAAATGAGACTGGAGATCCTTGAAAACATGTGGGTCTTTTTCAGCATATGATGGACACCTGGTATAGTGTGAGGTACAGTAAATGGGTAGGATTGAGGATCAGCACATGGTTTCCCTACAAATCCTTTCATAGGAGTTGATCTTGAAAGGCAATAAGAAACAGGACCAGACAAGAAAGAGGACTCATGATACTTAGTGGTAATAGAAGTATCACAAACCAGCAAGGAATACTCCTGGATTCTTTAGCCTCCAGACTCTCTGGTCAGCTAAAGAGAACAAGGGGAACCCCTAAAATCTTAAATATATCCTTATATCCTTGGTGACAATGACAATGAACTTGGCATAAGCCACTAATCCAGGATAATTGAGGTTTAATAAATCTCCGGTGGAGGAAAAGTTCTTTGACTGTGTTAATGAGTTACTGCAAGACTGAGCCAAGGATTTAAAAACTAAATGATGAAACAACTCACAGACCAAATATGCAACCAAATAAGTTTTGAATGCTTAGATGGCCAAAAGCAGTGATGACCCATATAAGTCACTGAAGTCCCCCTGAAAATGACATTATGAATTCCTAAAGTAGATTAAAAACATCTGACTTAGTGACTGCCACTCGAGGAATGTTTGCTGTAATGACCACAAGAACAAGAATGTCTGTCCTGGACCCATCACATCAGAATAGTGAGTGCTGTGATGTAAAGTCCACCTAGACAAACACTAGCAAGTACAGTGAGAGATGGTAAGACTACAATGTATATAAACAAGCAACAATAACACTTAATTTATAACAATCACTTATAAAGAGTTAACAAAATGCATTAATTAACCTAATTTGCAAAGTTTACAAAATTCTCATGAATTCAGACACAAATTCACATTACTGTACTGTAATTTAAATAAAACGCCAGTTCTAATAGCATTCATCAACAGAAATGGCAGCAACCGGTTACTGTGAAGCCGAGCACTTGAAAGCGAAATTGACACAATAACAAAACGAGTATGGAATTACAATACATTAGGAATAGTATCGAAACTCCACTACAAAGAAAGGATTAACTGATTGATTATTTGATATTATCTGGTATCATAACAGCGAATACCAAGGAAAGAAAGAGAAAAAATGGACTAAATTAAGTTACTGGTAAAGGAATACTAAGAAAATAGGAGAACTTAATTATTACTCAAGTAACCCGATGCAAAATGCAAGCCCCAAGCAAAATGCCAGCTCCCAAAAGCACAAACAATAGAAAAAATATGTCAAACCATTACCATAAAAATAAACAAAAATGAAATGAGCAAATGGATAGGAGTGAAGAATGAAAAAGGATAGCATGATGTTAAAAATAGAATAAATGGTAACTAAGATTGCATTTCCTGGACGTAATACAAGCTGTTTGGAGAGCAATATCTTCTTTCAAAAAAACTGAATTACCTCATTAAGTGCCCTGAAAGCCCTAAAGTAGATTATATTCTGTCAAAAAACAAATCTTAAATACATGTTACTTTTCTGCAATTTATAGGTAAGAGGTAGAACTTATTATCAGAAAATTATCCAAACCTCGATATTTTCTTTCCACAATATATACAATACAATATATACAGGAAGTTAAGCAGATATTAGAATTTTCATAATTCACCAGTAAGTGTAAGGATTAGGCTAGGAAACACCATGAATGTAATAATTTGTTAAAATGCTTGAACCATTTGAAACTCAGAACCAAGAATTTGTCTCATATTAGACAGTACCAAGCAAAACAGAAAATCATAGAGAATACAGGGGCATGCATATATTTACATGAACCTACAACTGTTGACTAACTAAACTATAGGAATAGCTAGATGAGCTGATAAAATTCAGATATATTAGTGGCTCATAATAGAGAAAAATTGACAAAAATCTAATTATCAGTATAAAAAAATCAAGAGTTTATAATTAGGAAAATTTAAAATACTATAATTCTAAACAAAATTATGATAATTGGTTATTGTAATTTACTAATATAGCTACGAGATGACAAAAATACTTACCTAAATGTTTGCATATAAAATTAATCATCAATCTATTGTTAATATCCATCGCAGTTCCAGGGTCTAAAGGAGATGATGCTCCCGCAAAGACTCTCCCGATGGGGCCAACAAGAAATGGTGTGTCACACTGGTTCTGGTGGACTGTACCTCTATGAAAAGAATAAGTTGAGAAAATTTTACCTTATGTTTAGGGAGAATTTTGTTACTAATTTAATCATTCCATACACAGTTCTTACTTTACATAGGGATTATGTTGTAAATATTAACATTTAATTTAGTTTTTGTGTATTGTACAGTAAATCCTTTCCACACATATTAATAGAAAATATAATTTTGTTCTGCATCTGCAAAATTTCTCCTGCAGTAAATTCTTTATGTCTTATATAAAGCATTATTGAACTACAGTATGGTATTTTAGTAGTGTCACTTTAATTTACTAAAAAGTAATAAAAATCAATTTTTAACGTGTAGCATAAAACGGAAACATAATCAAATGATTCATACAACAGCAACATGGATATATAATTTCATCAATTCAGTGACATACTGCTGGTGTTATTACTTCCAAATATCATACAAAAATGTAATTTCAATAAAATTAGTTATGTCTACACTCACCTGGAATTCATACTACTTCTCTCTTGAAGCTGGTTAAATGTTAACTTCTACCCTTAAACTGAAAAATTCCTTTTTTTTTTTTTTCTTGTAATAGCCCTGCCCCTTTATTGTAGTATTAGGATCATATAGCAGTGTATGGTAATACTAAAGACGCAAGTCATATCCCTTTGTCTTTCTGTCTCAAAGATGAAACCAGTTCAACACCCTTTTAATGACCCACCTCAGAAATCGGCTGTCTGAGAAGCCTCCTTGGACGCGACAACAACCGAGACCACAGATTTGTAAACAAATCTCTCTAAGGCCAAAGCTGGGCTATGAGAGCCATCCTGCTGTTCAAAGAACCCTTGACCTTGGTTTTCACCACACGAATAATTGAGAATGAATGAAATGCATATAGATCAAAATTTGACCGGTCCTGTAATATGCCATCCAATTCCCCTACCAATGGATGCAGTACAGGAGAGCTAAACACTGCCATCGTCTTACTGAGACCATCTTCTTCTTGAGAGATTACAAATAAGTCTCCGTTTGGTCTGCCCCACCAAATGCAAATTTCATGACAAAATAAAGGATTCAGAGACCATATGTTATGAAGAAGATTCTGTTGCTTCCTGCTCAACTGATTTGCTAATACACTCAACTTTCCTGGAATAAACAGAGGCAAAAGACTTATTTCCCTCTGCATAGTCCAAGAAAAGAAAAATTCTGCTAGCTGAAATAGGGATTCTGACCTGATTAACCCTTGTTTCCAAATGTAAGCCAGTGTTATTGTGTTGTCTGGATAAATCAATGCACATTTATCCATTACCAGAGATTCCAAAGTTTGAAAGGTCTTGAGCACTGGCAAGGGCTCCAGGTAATGCTTCCCGTGACGCATCCGCGAAAAGAGAGATGTTCTGAAATTTTACTTCCGATGAACAGAACAGTGAGGACTGAACCCCATTTCACCAGTTTTAATGAGTTTTGTATCAGTGGAAACCAACTAGTATTCAGATTGGATGTTTTGTTCCAATTACGAAACTGGAAATTCCTTATCTTTGAATGACCTATTGAACTAAACTTCTCTTGAAATGCCATAGTCCCCAGTAACTTCATCAGCATTTAAAATTCTGCTTACACTTCTCTAACAACAGAATGAAAGACTGAATCCTCTTTTACGATAGAGAAGCCTGAATAGGAACTGTTGCTTGTATCATCCCCAAATACAGATGGAACCAGAATACTCCTTCATATTGACCAAGATTCCTATTCTCTTCAATAATATGAGTAACCAAAGTTGCTGAACCTCTTTCCCAAAGATGATAAAAATAATCCAATCATCCAGGTAAAACTGAACTCTGATGTTCAGAAACATTTGCTATTTCAGGGCGAGAGCCATCATCCTGTGGACACTTGAAGAGCCATCCTGAGACCGAAACATGAGCAATTGAATTTGTAAATCTTTGACCCGTCCATAAACTGAGAAAGTTTCCCTGATTCTAGATGAATAAAAATGAGATGATACAAATTTGTTAAGTCTATTGAAACATCCAATCTCCTTTTCTTACTGCTCCCAAGCCTGCTGAAGGAGTTTTAATAGAAAACTTGGTAATAACTGTAAAACTGTATACCTGTTTAGAATTGAAAAATCTAGAAATGGCCTACAACTGCCCTGATGCCTTGGGTACTAGAAAAACCTACTCAAAACCCTTGGGAGGGCTCTAAATCATCCTCTATCACATTCTTCTCTAAAAGTTTTGTACATTAATCTCAAATTTCAATAGATGAGGTTTGGCTGAATTTTTAAAGATAAGATGGAAATGGAAGGGATTCCTTAGACAATGGAGGATTGGAGAACAGTGGATTTCAATACACTACCTCTTTTTATTTTTCTACTACAGATAGGGCTCAAGGTTTAGGGTGAAGGGTTTCCTAAACCTGATGAAAGTGGGAAAGTCTTCCCCAGACTAG
Organism: Palaemon carinicauda; assembly: GCF_036898095.1. Taxonomy (NCBI): domain Eukaryota; kingdom Metazoa; phylum Arthropoda; class Malacostraca; order Decapoda; family Palaemonidae; genus Palaemon; species Palaemon carinicauda. The sequence continues at coordinate 82,689,568 of NC_090747.1, forward strand.
GCCCTGCAGCCTGCCCTTGATAGAATGAAACCCCCGAAGGTCTACCATTGTTATGAAGACTCTCTAATTTTGAACAAAAGAATAAGCCATAGCTAAGACATTTATATTGAATTCATTACAATATTCATAACAATAATGAGGTAAATTAAGAAGATACTATCTACTGTACTATCAATAAAATGATGGAAACTACTACAAGAATTAGAGTCAATGAAGCAAGAGCAAAACAGCACAGAAAAGAATAATTCTCAAAATCCACAATGAATGAGGTTAAGCTGAAATGTTATTTTCACATAAAAAATTTACACATAAACATAAGATACAGAAAGAATGAAATTATTCCAATGAGAATAATAACAGTACTGTAACTGCATTCATACTACAACAGACTGTAAGCAGAAATGATAAAAAAACCTACCAACAAAAAGTGATTTTGTTGAAGGAAAAAGCTATTTTTGAGGAGGTGCTGTGAGATCTCCCAGCATTTCCCTTTGAAAGACTATAGCAGGAAATCAAATATGTGCAAAAGCATAGACTCAAGTGTACAAGGGTGACCTTTGAGCTCAGGCTTGACACAGAACCTTTAATGCTGAAATTCCTCTGCTATCTATGGGCGACATCCTTAATAAGTCATCACCTCACAGAAAAGAACCATTGACCCAGTTGGAGACAATGCTACCAGTGCATCACTTTCTTCCCAACCGTCATCTTCGAGTTCTCCAGTGCAAATCAAATGACCAACTCCCATGCGTGAGGCTATAGAGAGTCATGGAGACTACACAGCACCTACAAAAAAATGGGGTTTTCCTTCATCTAAACCCCTTTTTTGGGGTTTATGTGCTGTGTGATCTTCAAGGACTAGTACCAAAGCATTAATAAGTAGACTTATGCACCATGAAGGATAACCATCTACAACTAAGCACAACATACAACACATGCTCATGTTTCCATGGATAAGAAGAAAACTAACAAGTCTGATTCTTACCTCAGAAGAGATGACTGGAGAATAATGAGTGCCAGTTATTATGCTTCTTCGGAAGGACCTGTCTGACTTGGTCTTTTCTCTGCATTACCCCAGTAGGGTTTACAAATGCGCTGAGTACCACACATAAATGTTGTACTGCTTGAATTTATTTCAGATAGTGTTCAATGAGATTATATGATTATATGTTAACAAAAAATGCTAATGAAGAAGCAATATATCTCATGTCGTGGGCGGAGATAGGATCACTTTTTTCATTAGGGAGGTCATCTGAATACACACAGCCCCTGTTGAGAGGGACGTTTGCTGACGAAGCTCCCCCCAAGGGTACAACTACACGAGTTGCTCCGACAGGAACCCAGGAACCACAACACTAGGGGACACTGTCAAAGAGGAAGCTGCAAGCACAATTACTGGCACTCAACACAGACAAGGGATGGGGTCAGAGGCATAGAGAGGAAGGTAGCCACTGGGGCCTGGTCACAGGTATAGGGCAGGGTTGAAAGGCATTAGGGAGTGACAGGCACAGAGTAACAGACACAGGGGAATGGCATTGAAGCTAATTACATGGGACAGCCACCTGGAAATATGTACAGGTTTATTGGCCCTGGAGCCTTCTAAGTTCTAGGCTTTGACACTACTCAAATTGGGGTGCAGCCATGCTTGGATCACTAATGGAGTTACTGGTAGTGGGGTCAATAGCATTGCTGACACCGGGATGACTGCTGAATCACCTTACAAAGAATAACCATAGACCCAGCTGGAGACATTGCTAACAGTGCATCACTTCACACTGAGCCGCCATCTTTTTCTCAAGTGAAAATCAAATATCCAACTCACCTGTATGAGGCTAGGGGTGGAAGGAGATTCCTGGAGAACACATAGAACCTCCCAAAATTAGATTTTTCCTTTGTCAAAACATGTTTTTCGGGGTTAATGTCTACAAGGTCTGCAAGGCAGTACCACAACATTAATAAGTAGATTTGAGGACCATGAAGGACAACTGGCTACCAGTAAGCATATCATACAACACATGCAAATGTTTCCATGAATAGTAAGAAAATTTAACTATTCTGACTGAAGAATACCGGATGCCCTTAATTAGACTTCCCTGGAAAGACCCTCTAGCCCTAGGGGTTACAAATGTGCTAATTACCACACATTAATGTTGTACTACTTAGATTTGTTTAAGGTAGTGTTTAATTGACACTATGCCCAGATCAACCCGTAAAGCTCTGGATGATCTGAGATTGTATGTTAGCAAATAATGCTAGTAAAGAAGTAATTTTTCTTACATCATGGGTTTAAGAGATGTAGATAGGATAATCTTTTTTTATAATGGAGGTCACCAGAATACAGATAGCCCCTTTTGAGAGGAACTTGTTGATTTGGGTATTTTAAAACAAACTACCTTCTGAGGATGTACATTTGTAGGGTACACATCAGACAGAGGATACTATCTTCCAACTCTAGAGCCGAAATGAAAAGCAGATTCCATCTCTGAAGAGGCTTTTTGTTTTTAGGAAAAAAGAGAAGTCCCAGGATCAGGATTAGAAGACAACCCAGGATTATAGTGAACTCCTGGTAACTCCTAAAGGCAGTAAATTCACTAACTTGCTCCTGAGGCTAAAGCTATTAGAAATATGCGTTTTTGCAAAAAATCTTCAAGGAATATGGAGGAATTATTTAAACCTTAAGCACTCTATCCAGATACCAAGATACTGTAGGTATTGGTGGAGATGGTTTATGCAAAGCAAAAGACTGGATGAACTTATAAAATGTGTCTGAGTCTAGATCCATGCCAAACGCTCACTTGAGAGGTTCTGTCAATACAAATTCTTTGATTACATGCTTTTATTAGGTTTAAAGTGGCTTACCATGTTCTTCTAAAGACCTAGCCAATGAGCTATTCTTCTTGAAATTAGTCTTGATTTTGACAAATTGATTAGGAAACATAGATCCTGAAAAACTTGCAAGACTTGATTTGTGCATTTGAGGAATACTTCCACCAGCTGAAAAAAAAGACGACTTCTCAGTAGGCCCCCAAGGTGGAGTGTGGGGGGGGGGGGGCCTGTTGCCTGACAGTAACTAGTGACACCTCGTTACAATTTTATCAGGCGTAGTTCCAGTTTCACTGGAGTCATACTCCTATTAAAGGATGAAAGTTTGTATTTACATAGGATCAAACAATGTTTAGCATAGGGTTTAAATCTTCACAAATGTCACAAATTGCATACAGAGTACTATCAATCATATATAATAATTTCATGGAGTACACTTTACTTTAAAGCACTCTTACAATGCCAATGCTTTGCATTTACTTCTTAAGGATACTGACTTCTTAAAATACTTTATTGCATCTAACTCCATAAAATTTCTTGATTTGGTAACATGACAATATATACTACTAAAGAGCTATTCATACAATACAATAAAATGCCATGCACATAAAAGGCGGGTTTGGGGAGATGAGTTTGATAATGTGTGGCTTCTCTATTGGCCAGCCTTATCTTCTCCATGGTAAAACTTTAGTTGAGAGATATTAGCTATGATATCCATTCTATAGTGCATTACTTAACATTTGCTCTTTTTAAAGTTGTACGTCTTATGAAATACCAGTATGTACATAATTTGCCAATGTTGACTTACTGCTAAATTGTACTCAACACTTATCTGTATATAATTATGCCTTCTTTTCTTGGCAATGTTACTTCAAATAAGACAATATCATTTTATTGAAGGAAAAAAATGGCACTACTTACTTTATGGTAACAAAAGTCGTGGTTTCATCATTTAGCTTACTCATGGCTTTCAAGTTAACTTCATTCTGAAAAGCTTCTGTAGATATACACAACAGAGGCTGTGTTAATGCACTGCAAATTTCATCAACCTCATCTTTCAAAGGGAACATCCAAGGATCAAGTGCTACACCTACTCTGAAAACAAAAACATCTCTTGAAAAAATATTCTAATATTTTCTTTGCAATACGCTTACCATTAACAAGGTTATGACTAGATAACTCTGATTTAGTGTTGACATGTTCAAACCTGATAAAGGACTAAACCAAATCTTTCTTTGATATAAACAGCTTTGCTCCTAGTTAAAAACTGGTATTATGTTAATGGTCATTTATCCTTTGATAACTGTATATTTGTAAATTGACTACATAGCCTCTTAGTTCTTTACTTAAAACACAGAAAAGCTTGATGGATGTAATGTTAACCTCTCTGGTGCTATGGTTATATGTAAATTGATTGAAATTTGCAATTCAAGTGAAAAGCATCTTTTTCTTTATTAATTTATTACTTATTACAGAAAAGCATTGGGAGTTTGGAGACCTGTTCTCGATGTTTTAAATCTAAAAAAGTTTACAGCTTTTGCAAAGTTTTCAGTGGAAATATCCTCAACAGTCCTGGAAGCAGTAAGGAAAGGGGATTGGATGCTTCTGACAGACAAAGCAGATGCCTACTTTCAAATTCCTATTCATCTAAATTAAAGGAAATTCCTTTGGTTTGCAAAAGGTACGAAGGTTTACCAAATCAGGTGCATGCGTTTTGGAGTCAGGACTGCTCCACAAGTCTTCACCAGGAATGGCACCAATAACTGAATGGATAAAGGATTTGGGAATCAGGCTTCCTTTATACCTGGTCGACTGGCTATTTTTGAACACTTCGTTCAAAAGTATTTGGGTCCAACAGAAGTGGTTACTCAGGTTACTGGAAAGGTTGGGAATTCTGGTCAATTTGGAAAAGTCTCTCCTGATTCATAACATAGGATTGTATATTTGGGAATGATAATAGCAACAGCTCCTTTTCAGTGGTATATGCCGCATAAGGGGTCAGCAATGACATGATGAGGTTATGCGAACATCTCCCCGTGCATCGAGCTGGCAGGCTGAATAATGTAGATGGGCGCGAATCTTTCATTTTCTGTTTTTTGTTCATTTTCTAGTGTGCTAGCAGAGGAGGGTGAGAAAGACTTGATATGTGAGCATGGGACTACCACAAGGAGAGCAACTGTGGTGGTGTCAGCTATTCCATCTGATATCATAAAATGAAGTACAACAATATGGCCTATTGAAGGAGCACACCTTACCTTCCCTCAAGGTTTGATGACATCAGATATAAAGGTATCTTTCCGCGATACAAGAGCAGGAGTCTTGCTCTAAATATCGTAGCCAACAGTTGGAAAGCTATGGACTTTAAGTATAATTAAGATATACTGTACTGTAACAATATCCCTTGTGCTAATTGACTATGAACACTAATTAACATTAACTCTTTTCTCCTCCCTGCTGTTTCTGTACAAGTCACAGTGAAACTGGTTGCATTAATCAAAGACATAATCTAAATAAATGTGTATGTCAGGCTTCTAACATAACTTTCAACATTATAATCCTTGCATTTGAGTAAGCCCAATTCTACAAGAATCTTTGTAAAGAAATATAAACAAAACAAATAGAAAACAATGACCTAGAAAAAGTTATCTTTCAAGTCATTTCTTCCTTTGTTAAAGAAGTTCAAAAATATGAAGTCATTGTCATTTCAATATGAATTAGACAGCTAAAGACCATGGCTTCTTTGGAGATTTTCATTCCAATGGGCCACCTAAAAGAGATATTTTTCCATTATCATCTCAACCAGAATTGGAACAGGATATCTAATCCAGGCATATTTTCTATTCTAGTGATAAAAAACCAGCTTCAACTGCTAAGTTGTTAGGACCATCATTGTCAGTTATCTCAGGGACTTTTATTGGAAGTGAGCATTCCAGACCTCTGTTCAAAGATGCTTCACAGGGAGGATGGGGTGCCACTCTAGGTTTCCTCCAAAGGAATCAACTCTTCATATTAATCTAGTGTGTTCAAGGTCCTCCAAGATCACGAGTTGCTGACGATAGGAAAGTGCGTGGCAGTGTTTTCAGACAAGACAGCATTAGTTTATATCCAGAAATAGAGGGGAACCAGGTTGGAATCCCTACACTGAATAGCAGAAGTATTATTGCGCAGAACAAATCTGAGAAAAGTCCTGCATCACTTTATTGCAGGAAAATCAAATATCTCAGCATATCAGTTAAGCAGAAAAAAACCTGATTCTTCCCAATCAATAGTCTCTACATCCATCAAGTGTCTAGAGATTTGATTTTAGTGTGGATGACCAAATGTAAACATGTTTGCAACATCTCTAAGCAAAAAGATAGAATAGTTTTGTTCAATAGTTCTGGATCCTTTAACATGGAAGGCGGATGCCTGTTACAGGCCTGGTTGAATCTACATCTGTATGGCTTTCCACCATTTGCCATGACTTGATCGAAGGTAAACAAGTTCACGGTGTTTATGAATAGCAGAATGACTATTGTGGGTCCGATTTGGCCTCAAAGAGAGTGGTTTACAGATCTGTGGCCTCTGTTGTCAGAGCGTCAGAAGAGGTTGCTGTACAAAACCAAACTTCTTAGATAACCACTTTCAAGGGTTGTGCATCAGAACCCATATGTGCTACATCTAACAGCATGGAGACACTCCTTATTATTTTCAGAGACAAAGGGTTTTTGAAGTCCTATAGACTTAGGTACCAAAAGACAGTTTATTTATTGTCGGTATCAAAGGCAATAGAATGTTTATTTTGATTGGTGCAAGTCAAGGAATGTTTCAGTGACTAGGACTAGTTTAAATAATATTGTAAAATTTTTCCCTTTTCTCTTTTTATGAAAAGAAACTGTCAATTTCAGACATTAATTGTTATAGATCGATGCTTAATATTCTAATCAAGGAATTAGAATTGGATTCATCTCTTTTAGGTATTATTGTGTATGTATGTACGAGGTCTTTTAATATTGAAGAACCTCCAGTAGGCAGAGCAATATCTTTTTAATCTAGAAGTAGAATTACAATATTTAAAAGATTCATGTTTTGAACCTTTGGAACATCTTTCCATTAAGGATATCACTGCTATGGCTCTTTTCCTGTTGACGTTAGAGTCAGATAAACACAGTGAAATATAAGCTCATTCTTATAATGTAGGTTTTGTAGAAAATTAGATAATCTTATCTCTGTTGCCTACATTCAGAGCTGAGATTGATTTTGACAAAAAAGATTTGCTTTAATTCTTTCATATTACCTTTTTAGCAAATGAAGTTAGCGTTACAAGAGAGAATAGGTTTCTTTGTCCTGTGAGAGCTGTTAATAACTATTTGGACAAGACTGCAGAAATTTGGCATAACGTTACTAGTTTGTTCAGTGGGGTTATGATTTCAAATCGTCCAGTCAAAAAACCGAATCTTTATAATAAAATTTGTTATTTCTATACACACCTGATGTTCATATTGGTTCTTCTCCAGAAGCTCGGTTTATTGATGTTTACCTCTATGTAATGAGACTCGATTAATGATAATAAGCGAAACCATAAAGGTTCTTTGTTATTCACTTTTTCCATCGACTGCAATTATTAGACATATCCCCTTTAAGAATGTTAAGTTTTATTGAGGTTTAAGTAGTCTTCCTCTGGATTTGTTAGTATTACTGCACAGGGATAGTACTGTGTTTTAAATAACCATTGTGAGGAGTGTGTTTCTGGTTCAAGTGTTGAAAAATAGTTTTAGTTCAAGGAAAAATCCAGAGAAGACTAGGCTAGTTGTTTATAGTGGCGGTGACGATGATATAACATGTCAGAACCATTCTCTAATAGTGTAAACATTTAACCAGCCAAAATTTGTTAGTGAGAGCTTTAAAAGCTCTTAACTTATTTATCTTCCTTTGTTAATCTCAGGAGGTCAGAGAATCTTCTCTTGTAGGCAGTAAGTTTGACTCACCTGCCTGGTTGCTTTCCATAACCTGACTTTCATTGTCAGGTCTAGTAGTAAAGTGTTTCATTCAGTAAGGATACTGAAGTTCACTACGTCACACAGTCGAGATCCTCTTGGAGAGCCTTAATTTCTTTAATTACCTTAGATCCTTCTGCTGGTGAACCCTTGCATTCCCACATTCATAGCGGTCTGGATCCTTATATGCCTCCTCTTGCTAAAGTAAGCACTCATAAGGAACCTCATTTTTAATTTGTGGATGGCTTTTCCTATCATAGGATTCTCTTAGCTATTTAATGCTGTAGGTCATATTTTAGCTGAAGCTGTCCATTTGCATCATGTTTTGGATGGCAGTGCACTTTATCTGCTTCCATGCTTGGCTACTAGCTAATCTGAGGCTAAAGTTAGCTGAGCAAAAGTTAACATTTGATTTTATTACAGCAATGACTTTTATCATCAAGAAGTCCTCTGCCCAAAAATGCCTTGTCCTTTCTTGTTAAAAAGCTTGGTCACAGAGAATTAGATTCAAGGTAGTTGAAATACTTGAAAGTTAGGGTCCATGATATAAGATATGTTATTTTCCTTAGTAAAATAAATTTTTGAATATACTTACCCGATGATCATGTAGCTGCAACTCTGTTGCCCGACAGAAAAAACCTACGGTCGGGATACGCCAGCGATCGCTATACAGGTGGGGGTGTACAACAACAGCGCCATCTGTCGAGTAGGTACTCAGGTACTTCTTGTCAACAAGAACCAATTTTCTCCTCGGTCCACTGGGTCTCTATGGGGAGGAAGGGAGGGTCCTTAAATTCATGATCATCGGGTAAGTATATTCAAAAATTTATTTTACTAAGGAAAATAACATTTTTCAATATTAATCTTACCCGATGATCATGTAGCTGATTCACACCCAGGGGGGTGGGTGGAGACCAGCGTACATGTTAACATTAGAAGCTAAGTATCCCGTATTTCATTTTAGCAGTTATTCAAAATAACAAACATAAAATAAATAAGTACCTGGTAAGGAAGTCGACTTGAACCATTACTCTGCCTTTTTAAGTACGTCTTCCTTACTGAGCCTCGCGATCCTCTTAGGATGCTGAGCGACTCCTAGGTGCTGAAGTATGAAGGGCTGCAACCCATACTAAAGGACCTCATCACAACCTCTAATCTAGGTGCTTCTCAAGAAAGAATTTGACCACCCGCCAAATCAACCAGGATGCGAAAGGCTTCTTAGCCTTCCGTACAACCCAAAAACAACAATAAAAAGCATTTCAAGAGAAAGATTAAAAAAGGTTATGGGATTATGGGAATGTAGTGGTTGAGCCCTCACCTACTACTGCACTCGCTGCTACGAATGGTCCCAGAGTGTAGCAGTTCTCGTAAAGAGACTGGACATCTTTAAGGTAAAATGATGCGAACACTGACTTGCTTCTCCAATAGGTTGCATCCATTACACTCTGCAGAGAACGGTTCTGTTTGAAGGCCACTGAAGTAGCGACAGCTCTAACTTCATGTGTCCTTACCTTCAGCAAAGCATGGTCTTCCTCATTCAGATGAGAATGAGCTTCTCTAATCAAAAGCCTGATGTAATAAGAAACTGCGTTCTTCGACATCGGTAAAGAAGGTTTCTTAATAGAACACCATAAAGCTTCTGATTGTCCTCGTAATGGCTTTGTACGTCTTAAATAGTACTTAAGAGCTCTTACTGGGCATAGTCCTCTCTCTTGTTCGTTTCCAACCAAATTGGACAGGCTTGGAATCTCGAACGATTTGGGCCAAGGACGAGAAGGGAGCTCGTTTTTAGCTAAAAAACCAAGCTGTAAGGAACATGTAGCCGTTTCAGATGTAAAACCTATGTTCCTGCTGAAGGCGTGTATCTCACTGACTCTTTTAGCTGTTGCTAAGCAAACGAGGAAAAGAGTCTTCAAAGTGAGATCTTTAAAAGAGGCTGACTGAAGCGGTTCGAACCTTGCTGACATCAGGAACCTTAAAACCACGTCTAAGTTCCAACCTGGTGTGGCTAACCGACGCTCCTTTGAGGTCTCAAAAGACTTAAGGAGGTCCTGTAGATCTTTGTTGGTGGAAAGATCTAAGCCTCTGTGGCGGAAGACTGCTGCCAACATGCTTCTGTAACCTTTGATCGTAGGAGCTGATAGGGATCTTACATTCCTTAGGTGTAAAAGGAAGTCAGCTATCTGCGTTACAGAGGTACTGGTTGAGGAAACTGAATTCGCCTTGCACCAGCTTCGGAAGACTTCCCATTTTGACTGGTAGACCTTGAGAGTGGATGTCCTCCTTGCTCTGGCAATCGCTCTGGCTGCCTCCTTCGAAAAGCCTCTAGCTCTTGAGAGTCTTTCGATAGTCTGAAGGCAGTCAGACGAAGAGCGTGGAGGCTTGGGTGTACCTTCTTTACGTGCGGCTGACGCAGAAGGTCCACTCTTAGAGGAAGAGTCCTGGGAACGTCTACTATCCATTGCAGTACCTCGGTGAACCATTCTCTCGCGGGCCAGAGGGGAGCAACCAACGTCAACCGTGTCCCTTCGTGAGAGGCGAACTTCTGCAGTACCTTGTTGACAATCTTGAACGGGGGGAACGCATACAGGTCTAGATGGGACCAATCCAGAAGAAAGGCATCTACGTGAACTGCTGCTGGGTCCGGAATCGGTGAGCAATAATTTGGGAGCCTCTTGGTCATCGAGGTAGCGAACAGATCTATGGTGGGCTGACCCCACAGGGCCCATAGTCTGCTGCAAACATTCTTGTGAAGGGTCCACTCTGTGGGGATGACCTGACCCTTCCGGCTGAGGCGGTCTGCCATGACATTCATGTCGCCTTGAATGAACCTCGTTACAAGCGATATCTTTCGATCTTTTGACCAGGTGAGGAGGTCCCTTGCGATCTCGAACAACTTCCTAGAATGAGTCCCTCCTTGCTTGGAGATGTACGCCAAGGCTGTAGTGTTGTCGGAGTTCACCTCCACCACCTTGCCTAGAAGGAGGGACTTGAAGCTTCTCAAGGCCAGATGAACTGCCAGTAGCTCCTTGCAGTTGATGTGAAGTGCTCTTTGATCCGGATTCCACGTGCCCGAGCATTCCCGTCCGTCCAGTGTCGCACCCCAGCCCGTGTCCGATGCGTCCGAGAAGAGAAGGTGGTCGGGGGTCTGAACAGCCAGTGGTAGACCTTCCTTGAGAAGAATGCTGTTCTTCCACCAAGTCAGTGCAGACTTCATCTCTTCGGATATAGGAACTGAGACCGCTTCTAGCGTCATGTCCTTTCTCCAGTGAGCAGCTAGATGATACTGAAGGGGTCGGAGGTGGAGTCTCCCTAACGCGATGAACTGGGCCAGCGATGAAAGCGTCCCTGTTAGACTCATCCACTGTCTGACTGAACATCGGTTCCTTTTCAGCATGCTCTGGATGCATTCTTGGGCTTGACTGATTCTGGGGGCCGACGGAAAAGCCCGAAAAGCTCGACTCTGAATCTCCATACCTAGATAGACTATAGTTTGGGATGGGACGAGTTGGGACTTTTCTATATTGACCAGGAGACCCAATTCCTTGGTCAGATCCATAGTCCATTTGAGATTCTCCAGACAGCGACGACTTGACGGAGCTCTTAAAAGCCAGTCGTCCAAATAGAGGGAGGCTCTGATGTCTGCCAAATGCAGGAATTTGGCAATATTCCTCATCAGTTTGGTAAACACTAGAGGTGCCGTGCTTAGGCCAAAGCACAGGGCTTGGAACTGGTAAACGACCTTTCCAAAGACGAACCTTAGGAAAGGTTGGGAGTCTGGATGGACGGGGACGTGAAAGTACGCGTCCTTTAGGTCCAACGAGACCATCCAGTCTTCCTTCCTGACCGATGCTAGCACCGACTTCGTCGTCTCCATGGTGAACGTCTGCTTGGTGACAAAAGCATTGAGAGCACTGAAGTCCAGCACCGGTCTCCACCCTCCTGTCTTCTTCGCTACTAAGAAGAGACGGTTGTAGAAGCCCGGGGATTGATGGTCCCGGACTATGACTACCGCTCCCTTTTGTAGCAAGAGAGACACCTCTTGCTGTAAAGCTAGCCTCTTGTCCTCCTCTCTGTACCTGGGAGAGAGGTCGATGGGAGTAGTTGCTAGAGGGGGCTTGCGCAAGAATGGAATCCTGTACCCCTCTCTTAGCAACTTCACAGACTGTGCGTCTGCACCCCTGTTCTCCCAGGCCTGCCAGTAGTTCTTGAGCCTGGCTCCCACTGCTGTCTGGAGAGGTTGGCAGTCAGACTCTGCCTTTTGAGGACTTGGAACCCTTCTTCTTTTTGCCACGTTGACTGTCGGCACGGGTACCTCCTCTGCTGGAGGTTCTGCCACGAAAGGGCGGAATGAACCTAGACGCTGGTGTGTCCATCCTAGGTCTAGGCACGGAAGGTAAAGCTGTGACTTTACGTGCGGATGACGCCACCAGGTCATGGGTATCCTTCTGGATCAACGAGGCGGCAATCCCCTTGATCAGCTCTTCCGGAAAGAGACACTTGGAAAGTGGAGCAAACATCAACTCCGACTTCTGACATGGTGTGATCCCCGCAGACAAGAAGGAGCAAAGGTGATCTCGCTACTTAAGAACTCCAGACACGTACGAAGCCGCAAGCTCGCCAGACCCATCCCGAATGGCTTTGTCCATGCATGACATGATGAGCATGGCAGAGTCCTTATCCGAAGGGGAGGTCTTTCTGCTTAACGCTCCCAAACACCAGTCCAGGAAGTTGAAGATCTCAAAAGCACGAAAAACTCCCTTCAAAAGATGGTCCATGTCCAAAAAGGTCCAGCAAATCTTAGAGCGTCTCATAGCCAGCCTGCGGGGAGAGTCTACCAGACTTGAGAAGTCGCCCTGGGCAGAGGCAGGAACTCCCAAGCCGGGATCTTCTCCCGTGGCATACCAGACGCTAGATTTGGAAGCAAGCTTGTTCGGTGGAAAGATGAAGGATGTCTTCCCAAGTTGCTTCTTGGACTGCAACCACTCTCCCAGTACCCTTAAAGCTCTCTTGGATGAGCGCGCGAGTACGAGCTTCGTAAAGGCAGGAGCTGCTGACTGCATGCCTAAAGCGAACTCAGAGGGAGGTGAGCGCGGGGTTGCAGACACAAACTGGTCCGGATACAACTCCCTAAACCGGGCAAGGACCTTCCTAAAGTCTAAGGAGGGAGGCGTAGTCTTGGGTTCCTCTATGTCGGAGTGTTGATCGTCCAAATGCGCAGCTTCGTCGTCATCAGAGACTCCTTCATCCGAATGCTGAGGAGGAAGCGGCAAAGGAGGAGAAGAAAGCTGAACGGCTGAATCCGGCAGCACGGGTGCATGCGTAGCTGCACTGGATCCAACATCATGCCGCTGCTGGTCAGTCTGAGAGCTGGCAACAACAAAAGCGGAGTGATGGTGCGTGGTGGGGACTGCCGTGGGTTGCGGAGACTGCCGCATTGCGTCAAAACACGGCAGCTTGACAGCACCTTCCCACTGCTGATGCGGTAGCTCACGCATGTTAACGGAGGGTGCCGCACGTCGGCTAACGTCAACATGCGTCTGGCAGGGTCGACTGCGCATCGGTGGTGGAGCTCTCACAGCCGGAGTGTGGGAGCAGGCAGCCGCAGTGTCTGCTGAGCGCACAACCGTGGCAGGTTGTAGGTTAACAGGTGCAGTGTCAACCTTCTCAGCACGATACTCCTGCATGAAGGAAGCAAGCTGAGTCTGCATAGACTGCAGCATAGACCACTTAGAGTCTACAGTGGTTGGTGCGGCAACAGACGGAGTGATTGCCTGCTGCGGAACCACTCTACCTCTCTTGGGAGGTGTGCAGTCTTCGGAAGACTGCGGCGAGTCCGAACTGACCCAGTGGCTACACCTGGGCCGTTGGACTCGCTCGGAAGGGACCTTGCGCTTGAGAGGTCGTGAGACCTTGGTCCAGCGTTTCTGCCTAGAAACTTCTTCCACAGACGAGGAATGAATGGGCTCACTCGTCTGTTTGTGGATGGGACGATCTCTGCAAGATACGTCCGCAACCACTGAGGGTACATCCGTACGCTGATCAAGGCCTGTCGAACCCTTTGGTCCTTCGACATTGCTTCTCCCCTGGGCTTGGGAGCTTGCAAGAGGTCCCGGACTGGGAGGACGACTGGCACGAACAGATGCACCCTCATGCGTAACACTGACACTGACACTTTTCACCGCACTTGCACTCACTACACTTCCCACTGCACTTTTCTCTTTCAACTCTTTGACATCGGCCAAGAGTTGATTGCGGTCATTAGCTAATGACTCCACTCTGTCACCAAGAGCCTGAATGGCACGCATCATGTCCGCCATCGAGGGTTGAGAGCTAGTAGAAGGGTCGGGAGTCACCACTACAGGGGAAGGAATAGGTTGAGGGGCATGGGGAGAGGAAAAATCAAAAGAGCGAGACGAACTCCTCCTGATCCTATCCTTCTCTAGCCTACGTGCATTCTTAAGGAATTCAATAAAATCGAATTCCGAAAGCCCAGCGCATTCCTCACATCGATCTTCCAATTGACAGGATTTACCCCTACAATTGGAACAAACAGTGTGAGGATCTATAGAGGCCTTCGGAAGACGCCTAGAACAGTCCCTAGCGCTACACTGCCTGTACTTGGGGACTTGAGTATGGTCAGACATCTTGAATTAGCCAAGGGGGGAATCCAAAATCTATCAAAGTCGTCAACAATTAATCCAAAACTAATCAAAAAAGCTTGATAAGCTAATGATAATAACTCCTGTACAGCGAAAGCTAATATCTAGAGAGAATACATCACCAAAAAGCGTGAAATCAACTCCAGAAACAACAGCGTATCAAGTAGGTCTTGCCGGTGGCACGACAGAGGAAAAATTGGTTCTTGTTGACAAGAAGTACCTGAGTACCTACTCGACAGATGGCGCTGTTGTTGTACACCCCCACCTGTATAGCGATCGCTGGCGTATCCCGACCGTAGGTTTTTTCTGTCGGGCAACAGAGTTGCAGCTACATGATCATCGGGTAAGATTAATATTGAAAAAAAACGTAATACTGTACAGTATGTCATTTTGTCTTAGTGGTGGTACTTGAAAGATGGATGCAGAGTGTGAGCAAATGTCCATGCAAGCATTTTCTTCCACACGAGTAGCAATGGTTCTCACTGGTGAAGCGTCACTAGTTAGCAGAAAAATTCAGCATTGAAGGGGTTGAGAACTATTAGATATAGTCTAAACATCTGGTTCTCCTTCATATACATTGAGTTTGTGCCTTGCACTTTGATACACTACTGGGCCCAGGGAAGGGATAATAATATTTCTTGAGTATATTATGTCCTATTGGATAGCTGTTCTAACCTTTACAGAAAAGTCTTTGGGAACCACATTACATCTAATTCCAAAAAACCTATGGAATTTGAGAATATGGAAGAAGTAATTACTATTCTACAATACTTTGTTACAAAATCAAGTACAGTATAAATAAATGTCAAATAACACCCAAATGCTAACTTGAAATTGGCAAGTTAGCTAAATGCTTGTTAACCAGTTAGAATTTTCTGGCCCTAAGAAACTCATGGTATAAAGAAAAACCAGACGTCCAAGGGTACTGGCAAATCTGGTGTTTCTGTTTTGATGGATGCTTTAGTACTTACAGTAATTTCTTTCCTACTTAGTATCCTTAACATCGGTGTAGGCAATAAAAATGATGATGGCAAAAAGTCAGACTTTAGAAAATAACATTAAATGAAACAAAAACATAGGATATCAATAACTACTGTAGGAAAAATACAGAAGAGGAAAAATACATAGGATATGAATAGTTAAGGCTGACAAAAAGTACAGAAAACAATATATTGTAAAAACAAAATTAAATAGCTTAAACTGAAAAATCATATACTTAAGATGTACAGCATTACAGACAACTAAATATTAAGGAAATTGATTCTGAAATCCCAAGGATCCATGAGCTCATGTGCTGAATAGCAATCAACCTACTATCTGTTTTACAAAGGATTGATGTGTCAGATTTTGGGGATGACAAAATTGGTTTATAGTATAATTAATGGGTTTGTTGTGGATAAAGTATGTTATAGTGGTTTTTACGGATGTCATATCTATAACATAGTAATGGGGAACATGGAAACCTAGGCCCCAATTACATGTGGAATAGGATAACAGAATGGTAGTAGGTTGGCCAGGGCACCAGCCGCCCGTTGAGATACTACCACTAGAGAGGTATTGGATCCTTTGACTGGCCAGACAGTAATGCATTGGATCCCTCTTTCTAGTCACGGCTTATTTTTTCTTTGCCTACACTTACACAGAATAGTCTGGCCTATTCTTTACATATTCTCGTCTTTCCTCATACATCTGACAACAATGAGATACTTAACACTTCTTCACCCAAGGGGTTAATTACTGTTCTGCAATTTGTTCAGTGTACTTTCCTCTTGGTAAGGGTAGAAGAGACTCTTTAGCTATGGTAAGCAGCTCTTCTAGGAGAAGGACACTCCAAAATTAAACCATTGTTCTCTAGTCTTGGGTAGTGCCATAGCCTCTGTACCATGGTCTTCCACTGTCTTGGGTTAGAGTTCTCTTGCTTGAGGGTACACTCGGGCACACTATTTTTTCTTATTTTTTTTTTCTTCCTCTTGTTTTTTTGAAATGGTGTGTTGGGCAGGCTTAATAGAAGGGCCATGGATGCCTGGTGGTTTATCAAGAGGTTGTCTTTTCCTTTTTCTGATTTTTTCTTCTCAAAACCATCCTTACTGTCCTCCCTTCAGTTGAAGTGGCTATCCTGGAGGGTATTTAGCCTTGCATGGTGTATCGGCTCCTCCATGTTGACCAGTTTTTCCGACTTTTTACTATAGTCTATGGGTATCATCAATCACTTTTTTAATTATTCTGTACATATTGTTTTTGTTATAATTCTTGTTAATCTAGTTTTTAAGTATGATGTCTCTTTTTTATTTCTATTAATTCTTATGCTGTCTGGAGACATTGAGCGAAATCCGGGACCAGTACGTCCTAGATTTCGTCAATGTCGTCTTCTGTATTGCAATATTCGTGGTCTTCATGCAAATATCCAAGACCTTACAGTTGCGTCCAGACAGTAGGATATTCTTTTGTGCTCAGAAACTTTGGTTTCTAATATGAGGCACTCATCTGAGCTCCTTATAGCTGGTTTTAAGAAGCCAATAATGCTGAAACGTGATGCCATTCCTAGGGCCAGGGGAATGGCGGTGTATATTAGGACCGAGTACCCTGCTTCTCATAAGTCCTGCTATCAATGTGGATGTCATGAGATTCAGGTAATAAAAGTTTGTGGCAGGCATAACAACTTTTATTTGTGTTCGATCTACCGGAATCCAGACATGGATGATTCTATCTTCGATTGTCTTCTTACCATTATGGCTAAGATACAAGAAGATGATAGAAAGGCTTCTTTTGTCTTTGTTGGTGATTTTAATGCTCACCATAGGGAGTGGTTAAGTTCTATCTCTCCTACCGATCGCCATGGCTTAAGAGCTTTAGACTTTGCCTCTGAATCAGGCTGTGAGCAAATCATAAATGAAGCTACTCACAGGTCTGGTAATTGCTTGGACCTCGTATACACTGACTCCCCTGGCGTTATAACTAGTAAGGTTGGTTCTCCAGTCGGGACTTCTGATCATGCCTTGATTTCATTATTAGTGAAGACTGAGCAGCCTGTCCCTGATATATCATATTCCTGTAAAATTTATATGAAATCCCAAGCAGACTGGAATGGGATTTTGCATGATCTTTTGTCCTTGAATTGGTCACAATTATATAATAGTGTAGATCCTGTTGTCTCTTTGAATGAGAATCTAGTCAACATAATTGATAGGCGTATCCCTTCTCGTGTGCTAAGGTACCGAATGAAGGACAAACCGTGGTTCAATGATGATTGTAGACGTGCTTATTTGGAGAAGCAGGAGGCCTATCACCTTTGGAAGGGTAACAGATCAGATTTGACCTGGAACAACTATACTCAGCTTCGAGCTTTTGCTCAGAGAGTTTATGCCTCAACTGAAAAGGAGTACAATTTAATCATAAAAGAAACACTTTCTGGTACAACTCAGGAACATAAATGGTGGTCTACCCTTAAATCTGCACTCTTTGGTGTAGATGCAACAGTTCCTCCTTTACTTAAACCAGATGGCTCAGTCACTCACTGTCCAAAGGAAAAGGCAACCCTTTTGGCTGATGTTTTTGACAGTAAACAGAGTAATGAAAAACTTGAACTTCCTCATTCCTGTTTTCCTGAGGCTAAACTAACTAGTTTAGCTTTTCGATCTCGTGAGATTAAAGCTCTGTTGATGGACCTTGATGCTTATGGAGGTGTAGACCCAAATGGTATTTTTCCTTTGTTTTTTATAAAGACAGCAGATTTCTTAGCTCCAAAGTTATCTGTTATTTTGCGCAAGTTAGCAAGAAGAGGAGCTTTTAGCACTTGTTGGAGAATTGGTAATGTTACTCCTCTATGTAAATGTGTTTGTGGTAGCTCAAGTCCCTCTGATTACCGCCCAATTTCCATAACTCCCATATTATCTAAAGTTTTTGAACGTCTTCTGGCAAAACGTCTTAATAGGTTTGCTGAAGGTAATCATCTATTCCCTAGTTTGCAATTTGGTTTTCGTAAAGGCCTTGGAGCATGTGATGCCCTTCTTACAATCTCCAATGCAGTACAGAAATCCCTTGATTGTGGTCGGGAAGTTCGTATGATTGGCCTTGATTTTAGTGCTGCCTTTGACCGTGTTAATCATGAGGCCCTTGTTTTCAAACTGAAACAGTTGGGAGTGGGTGGGTCGTTTCTTAGCATTATTATTGATTTTTTAAGTAGTAGATCTCAAAGAGTAGTTGTTGATGGGCACCATAGTGAGTGTAGGAATGTGATATCCGGTGTTCCACAAGGTAGTGTTCTTGGCCCATTACTTTTCATTCTATATACACATGACATGTAGTTTGGCCTAGAAAATAAGCTTGTGGCATATGCAGATGATGCTACTCTCTTTGCATCAATTCCATCCCCTGAATGTAGATCTGGGGTTGGTGAATCCCTTAATAGAGATTTAGCTAAAATTAGTGCATGGTGCAAGTTATGGGGTATGAAGTTGAATCCTAACAAAACTCAAAGTATGATTGTAAGTAGGTCAAGGACAGTGGCTCCTCAACATCCGGATCTCAGTATTGATAATGTTTCTTTAAATTTGTATGACTTTCAAAATTTTAGGTGTGTTTCTCGATAGCAAATTTACTTTTGAGAAACATATAAGGTCTGTGTCTTCTTCAATTGCACAAAAAATTGGCTTATTGAGAAAGTCTTTTAAGATATTTGGTGATCAATCTATTCTGAAGAAGTGTTTTAATTCTTTTATTCTACCTTGTTTTGAGTATTGTTCTCCTGTCTGGTCTTCAGCTGCTGATTCTCATCTTAATTTGTTGGACAGAAACTTACGGTCTATTAAATTTCTTATTCCTGATCTAGATATTAATCTCTGGCACCGTCGTTCAATTAGTTCATTATGCATGTTGCATAAGATTTTTCATAACTCTGACCATCCTTTACATTCAGATCTCCCTGGACAATTCTATCCTGTTCGTAATACTAGGCAGGCAGTTAATTCTAATAGCCAGGCCTTCTCCATCACGAGGCTCAATACTATACAGTACTCTAGAAGTTTTATTCCAGCTGTTACCAAGTTGTGGAATGATCTTCCTAATCGGGTTGTTGAATCAGTAGAACTTCAAAAGTTCAAAGTGGGAGCAAATGCTTTTTTGTTGACCAGGCGGACATGAGTCTTTTTATAGTTTATATATGACATATTTGTTTTTGACGTTGTTAGTAGTTTGTATATGACATACTGTATCTGTTATGACGTTGTTACTTTTTTTAGAATGATTTATTGTTAATTTGTTCTCTTCAGTTATTTATTTCCTTATTTCCTTTCCTCACTGGGCTATTTTTCCCTATTGGAGCCCCTGGGCTTATAGCATCTTGCTTTTCCAATTAGGGTTGTAGCTTGGATAGTAATAATAATAATAATAATATATATCACAAACTGGCAAGACAAATGAGTGACAATCAATTTTACAAACTGCAAATAAAAGTTGATATAAGTATTTCAATGAAATATTTACTCTCATGGCTATCAAACTGTTGAAGACTGAAAAAATCAAGAAGATAAAAAACTATTCAATGACTGTTTAACTCTTTTGAAAAAGAATTTTCTTTGGCAACTCTCACTGAGAAAATGAAAGAATGAAATTTAGCTGCTAAAATATAAAAGACACTAAAACACATACTTAAATCTTTTGTCCTTTGACAAAGTGCATATCGTAGTTCCTCCACCAAATGAGTGCCCTGACATAATTGGCAAGGTCAAGTCAAGGCGGCCACAAAGTTGCTGAAGATCAAACTTAGAGGGCAATTCATTTGTAATTTTCCCTTGGTCTAATTTTTCAAGAACATCTAGTGCCCTTATACTTTCTTGTACTCTAATCTTGATCTGAAAGTATAAATGAATAATACAAATTCTAAAATGCTTCTTTTTTTAATGAGGTATAATTTAGTCCTACACAAAACAATGCTGCACATTGGAAAATAAAGCAATGCAACATACTGTTTTGTGAAGCTGAACATTAAAAAGGAATTGGACGTTGTCCACACATTAAAACAATACAATTAGTTTTGGTTACTCTACTGTAGTGTAAGGCCCCTTTAGTTACTAAGGACAATAGTCTCCGCCATGCAAGGATACAGTAAGTTTCCTACATACAAACATCATATTACTAAAACTCCCATGTGAACATGAGTGCGTTAATTATGTAAAATAATATTAAGAGCAAAATAAAAAATATGTGGCTGAATTTCAATAGCTTAGCAGGTTAATTTGCTTCTCTATCAGCAAGTGATTGTGTTATCATCTATGTGCCTCTCTTGTGCAGAATCACAGCATTATTTTAAACCCAAGATGTTTGGTACTAAGTGTAAAATCAGTGATGATATCATTGGTAATGATAAGAAATAGTACAGTAGGTCATAATGATTGAAACGAAAATGAGAATAACAGTGGGGAATGAGGTGAAAAGATCATAAACAACGCAAGTTTACATAATATGAACAAAACAACCATTGACAGTATTCTCAAGTACTAGGCCAAAATAAAGAAACACATGAAGAGTTCTGTATTGATGTAGCCAAAGATATATCAAAGAGACGTGAAAAGTAATCAAGGAGATGGAAAAACTTCTATTTATTTAAATTCAGGAACAGCATCAATACCAAATACCTACAAGCTTAATGCTTATCCAAGCAAAAGCTATAACTGTTTAGGGTAAATGTACTGTGTGGTCTCCAAGGACTTTCCAGTAAAAAAGGCTTTAACAGGGAAACAAATACAACATACATTATCAAACAAACTTTGTCTTCCCTGCTCTATGGCCAATATTTCAACATGCAAAACAATGACTGTCGCTGTCGGTGTTGTCGTGATTAGTATGACTGATCATAGTTGGGGGGGGGGGGAGGGGGGCGCGGTGCTCATTCAGCAGGCAGGTAGGAGAAACATTTCTTGCATTGTACTGAGGATAGGATTCTTGTCAACACAATGAAGGATATGTTTCTCCTACCTACCTGCTGAAGGAGTACCAGCCCCGACCTACGATCAGCCATACCAATCATGACAACACTGACAGCGACAGCATCAATAAGCGGAACAACAGCTTGCCTGGAACAAATCCTCTCCCAGTACTATGGCCAATCAGAGAGCAGATTCCTTTAACCAAGAATCTCACACACGTGACAGTCCCCCAACCATATCATCTGGCTCATTTCTTGGCCCAGAGCATGCCTTACGGCACAGCTACATCCTCTGCCTACAGGGCATTCCCAACCAATGAGAATTAGCCGCCCAAATTAAGACCTACTCGGATTCATATAAACAGAGCCACGAAGCATTCATTTTTCACTTTAACTTCATGCCTGATGATGAGCTGACGTACCTTGCACCTTGAAACGCATTGCAACTTGACCTGACCTCTGTAAACGACTAAGAAAAATTGATCAATTAACCCTGGAAAGCTCCTGGACTTGGTACATAAACGTGTCCAAATGTACACTGAGGCAGCCATTATCTTTAATCAAACTTGCATAAAAGAGGGTCTCCTACTGAAATACCTACTTGATAGTTATAGGAAGGTCTTAGACTTTTTTGTCTGTTATTTTATGCAGGTCAGAAAAAAGTTCTTTTAGCACTTCTTGGAGAATTGGTAATGTTACTCCATTAGGTAAATCTGTTTGTGGTAGCCCTTCCTATTACCGCCCAATTTCAATTTAAAAGTTTTAGACGGTCTTTTGGTAAAACGTATAAATAGGTATGCTGAAAATAATCATCTGTTACCTAGCTTGTAATTTGGCCCTTGCAAGGCCTTGGAGCACGTGATGCCCTTCTTACACTCTCCAATGCTATACATAAATACCTTGATTGTGGTCAGGAAGTTCGCATGATTGACCTTGATTTTAGCATCATTATTGAATTTCCAAGTACAGTAATAGATTGCAAAGAGTTGTAATAGGTACCATAATGAGTACATGTATAGGAATGTGATATCTGGTGTTCCTCAAGGTAGTATTCTTGGCCCATTACTTTTCATACTATATACACAAATGTGGTTTGGCCTAGAAAATGATTGTTGCATATACAGTTGATGCTATTCTCCTTTCCTTAATTCCATCTCCTGCGTGAATCCCTTAATAGAAATCTAGCTAGAATTAGTGCATGATGCCAATTATGGGGCATGAAGTTGAACCGCAACAAAAATCAAAGGTCAGTATTGCACAAAAAAATGGCTTATTGACAGTCTTAAGATTTTCGGAGATCAACGTATTCTGAAGAAGTATTTAAATGCGTTCATTTTGCCTTATATCGTGTATTGTTCACCTGTTTGGTCTTCAGTTGCTGAATCTCTTAATTTGTTGGACAAAAAGTTGTAGTCTATTAAATTTCTTATTCATGATCAGGATTTTAGTCTCTGGCAATATCATTTAGTTAGTTCTTTATGAATGCTGCATAAGAATTTTCATAATTCTAACCATCCTTTGCATTCTGTCCTTCCCAGACTGTACCATCCTGTACGTAGTACTAGGTCAGTATACAGTTAATTATAACAGTCATGCCTTCTCCATCATAAGGCTCAATACTACACAGTATTCTAGAAGTTTTATTCCAGCTGTGACCAGATTGTGGAATGATCTTCCTAATCATGGAGTTGAATTGGTGGAACTTAAAAAGTTCAAACTTGCAGAGAATGTTATGTTGAACAAGCTGATATAAGTCTTTTTGCATAGTTTATATATGACAGATCCTCTTTAGCATTGTTACTGATCTTGATACATTTTATATTAATTATTCATTACTTCTCATGTAGTTTATTTCCTTATTTCCTTTCCCTCCACTGGGTTATTTTTCCCAGTTGGAGCCCTTGGGCTTATAACAGCCTGCTTTTTCAAGTTTGATTGTTGCTTAGCTAGTAATAATAATAATATAAACCTGAGTACTTGTACTACTAAGGTCTTGGGGGGAGGGGGTTAACTCCTCTTCCTGGAGATACTTAATTAATATTTTCAATTACGGATTTCATATCACACATGAAGGAAACTAAAGTTTAATGTAACCAAAGTAGGTGTAATACTAAGGCTAGTCCTAAATTGTTTCACAAGCCGTGTCTCTGACATAACTACTGTTGTGTATCTTGGGGGAGGGCTTTGGACCCTGTAAACTCCTCTATCTGTTCACAATTAATTTATTTTATACAGAATAAGGATCCACTAGCAGCAGGCTTGAAAGTTAGGGCCATATATTGCCTTACAATTTGGGTGAAAGGATTTGTCAAGGTCGCCACTTCTGCCGAGTATTTAACCAGTAAGGAACTAAGGGATCTCAAATGCTTAACAGTATTGGATTTGGCAGTAACTGGTTGTGGTAGAGGGTCATAGTGGACCAGGATCCCTTCCAATTAGTATATTTTGGGTCGAAAGATGAACTAAGCCCTGAAAAAGAGGCTGCTTTATTTCATGGGTCCACTGAGGAGACTTTGGTCATCCCTGGGAGGCCTCCTTTGGAAACTCCATAGGGTTTGGTCAGCTTGCTAGGTCAGCTCCAACCCAGGTTTTCACTAGGCAAGTTTCCCTTCTGCCTGGATTCTAGCCATTTGTGTTATTTGTGGTTAAAGCAAAGATAGATGATTCTTTGATCTGCTCCCTCTATGGTGAACCTGCTTAAGGTTCTACCTTGCCTGGGAGTTTTTGCACTCTATACCCTCCCTATCCGTCCCAGCCTGAGGACCTGGCGGTAGCTGGACCTTTGAGTTATCAAGCATATGAAAAAGCTCCAATGTGGGTTGTTACCTTCAGACCCGAGTCCTCCAGGTTCAGTAACAAAATGTCTGCAGAAGCAGTTTCTTCTATGGATGTTGAAGAAGTATTGATTTAGAATCTCAAGATATGAGACTGGTCAAATCTAACTGAGGCCCTTTCGCGTCAACAGGGGTAGGAGGAGATGATGATATACAGGGTAGTTTGAAAACTGTTGCTTTCCCTGAATCACACTAGATGATTAAAGATCCATACCTTAGAACAGGATCTCAGCTTATCTCAAAAGAGGTTATCCCGATGATATACAAGTCTGCCCAAAACAGTTTGGCAGAGGCAGTCTCAGAGGCTGGAGTTTTCTTCTAGACCAGAATTTGCTTGATGCTTCAATGGTCAGAATGACAGTCTTCTTCTTACCCATCGTTATCCCTACATCAAAGTGTCAGTTGCCTGCTGCGCCCTCTAAACTGCCTTCGAGCAAAGGCATCCGCTTCCACCAAACCTCTTCTCTCCATACCACCCTTCAACTTATCTCGCCATCTAATTTTCTGCCTTCCTCTTGATCTTCTCCCCTTACAGATTCCACTCAAGCCCTCCTTATTCCCTTCCCACCGTCCATCCTTAACACATGCCCACACCATCTCAGCCGTCACACTCTTATCATATCAGTAATCTTTACTACACCTGCCATTCTTCTTATTTCATAATTTTCCAATCTTTCAAACAGTGGTATTTCCATAATTAACCTTAGCATTCTCATCTCTATTCTCTCAAGTTTGGTTTCCTCTTTTTGTCTTAGAGCCCAAGTTTCTGAACCATACATTAACACTGGTCTTATTATTATGCTACAGATCTTGACTTTTACCTTGATTGTGATTTTCCTATCACATACTACTCCTGCTACCTCCCTCCACTCTCCCCATGCTGCATTCATCCTATTCTCTTCAGCCTCACATTCTCCCTCCTGATTTATAGTAGATCCCAAGTATCTAAATTGTTCTACCTGTTTTATAACTTCTCTACTTTCATGTATGGTTATCATGTACCTACCTTCCTTACTGGTAACCAAGGCTTCAGTCTTATTCACATTCACCCTCAAACCATCCTTTTCAAAAGTCTTGTCACTCTACCACCCTACTCTGTAATTTTTCCTCATTTTCAGCAGTAATCACCAAATCACCCGTTGAGATACTACCGCAAGAAAGTTATGGGATCCTTTAACTGGCTAGACAGTACTACATTGGATCCTTCTCTCTGGTCACGGTTCACTTTCCCTTTTGCCTACACATACACTGAATAGTCTGGCATATTCTTTACAGATTCTCCTCTGTCCGCATACACCTGACAACGCTGAGATTACCAAACAACTCTTCTTCACCGAAGGGGTTAATTGCTGCGCTGTAATTGTTCAGTGGCAAACCAGACAGAATGCTGAGAGTTCTATCGCTAAAACCAGTCCACCCCTGGAATATGTGGGCAAAATTTCTGAAGGAGACAATTCCGTATGGCAATATGGGAATACTGACACTCCTATGGTACAAACATTGTCTAGTAGTTGGCAAGACTACCACAGCTCCCACAATAAGTTTTGAAAAAAAAGAAAAAAAAAACTCCAATCCCAGCTGTGATATCCCTTCCCATAATTCTAGAGAATGAAAAGAAGAGTGGTGGGACAGCTAGGTGGAAGACAGTTGATAGAATAGGAAGGAGGCTGAAGTAAAAATACATACATCATCATACATACAAATACCAAGGCTCTTCCCCCAATTTTGGGGGGTAGCCAACATCAACAAATGAAACAAAACAAAAAGGGGACCTCTACTCTCTACGTTCCTCCCAGCCTGACAAGGGACTCAACCGAGTTCGGCTGGTACTGCTAGGGTGCCACGGCCCACCCTCCCCCGTTATCCACCACAGATGAAGCTTCATAATGCTGAATCCCCTACTGCTGCTCCCTCCGCGGTCATCTAAGGCACCGGAGGAAGCAGCAGGGCCTACCGGAACTGCGTCACAATCGCTCGCCATTCATTCCTATTTCTAGCATGCTCTCTTGCCTCTCTCACATCTATCCTCCTATCACCCAGAGCTTTCTTCACTCCATCCATCCACCCAAACCTTGGCCTTCCTCTTGTACTTCTCCCATCAACTCTTCCATTCATAACCTTCTTTAGCAGACAGCCATTTTCCATTCTCTCAACATGGCCAAACCACCTCAACACATTCATATCCACTCTAGCTGCTAACTCATTTCTTATACCCGTTCTCACCTTCACCACTTCGTTCCTAACCCTATCTACTCGAGATACACCAGCCATACTCCTTAGACACTTCATCTCAAACACATTCAATTTCTGTCTCTCCGTCACTTTCATTCACCACAACTCCGATCCATACATCACAGTTGGTACAATCACTTTCTCATATAGAACTCTCTTTACATTCATGCTCAACCCTCTATTTTTTACTACTCCCTTAACTGCCCCCAACACTTTACAACCTTCATTAACTCTCTGACGTACATCTGCTTCCACTCCACCATTTTCTGCAACAACAGACCTCAAGTACTTAAACTGATCCACCTCCTCAAGTAAAAATAAGCAATAGAAAATTTATTTGAGAAATTTTGAGTAAATTCACAAAAAAATTATTCCCCAGTTTAAGAGACCTCTAGCCCGTCACGAGGCTTCAACAAGGAATATGGCCAAAGAACTTCATCAAGACACTCTCTTGTTTAGAGGAATCCAGCCTAAAAACCACGGAGTAATAGCACCATTTAAGTACAGTCATGTAATTTATATTACAGCTTCCAGCAAGCAGTGAAAGCAACTGACAAAGGAGATACAACCTCATGGTAGTTTTGGAAAAACTATATTTAGAATATGGATTTTTCATGGCATGAAGCTGCGGCAAACAACATGAACAGGATAGGGAAAGAAAGTATGCTAGTATATGTCCATGACATTCATGGGTTTGAAAAGTTGGAGGAGGAATTAAAAATGGTCTTCATCAACTTACTAAAGATAAGCAAGAGTTGGAACTTGACCTTCAAGGAAAAAAATAAATGAATAAATAAAATATAAATATAAATCTATAAATACTTCCAGGAATGAGTTTTCCTCCTTTAAATATCCTTCTCCTGATAGCAGGTGAAATTTTACTTTCCCTCGTATTACAAAAAAAGAAGGCAATTTTTGGGCAAAATAAGAAAGGAGTTTGCAGAGAACCGTTTGATTCTCTCCCATGCAGCTGTTACTGTAGCTTTAAGCTTGGGGATGGTAGAGATATCCATGTCTTTAAGGTACTTCTTTGTGACAACAAATGGTTTTCTATTGAAATAAAAGTCAGGGGAATTTACTAGCCAATCCTGAATATAAATGTGAAAATCTTTCAACCAAGTCTCAATTAATTTAGCAGTATGCGCAGCTTGCTTGTAAGAGGGAGGTGATGGAGTGCTAAAAATGTGACTTGAGATGCTCATTTTGGATGGTGTAAGGCATTTCATTATTCACAGATTGGTTTATTGTAAATAAAGCTAAATCACCAGCATCACCATACCAAATAAACCCCAATAAATAATACACAAAGAAGCTCCACACTCTTCAGATAAACTTATTATCATACAGATCTGATGCAAGTGGCTACCATACTTTCTTGGCAGTCATCAACTAAATAAAAAATGGTCTCATCTGGCAACAAAACCTTCAGCTATTGATCAACACTTCATTTTATATACAGTAATTGTATGATACCAAAAGAAGTCTCCCCCCAATATTTTGGAATTTTGTTCCTTAAGTTACTATGTACAAAGAGCTGCTGCACATTTATTTATAAAGGGACTTTATTTCAACATTATATGTACTGGTGCCAATATTTACCCTGACAAAACGATAAAGGAAAGACCAGTATACACCAAGTAGCTCTCTAAGTGCCACCTATTGTCCATGTACCCAACTAATTTGCTGACTAAAAACATCCTATGGAACTTAACTGTGTATTTCAGAGGGTTCAAATGTTGTTGTTAGTTTGCCATTATTCCTCATTTAATTTTCTATACATTTGTATTAATTTCTAATTATGAGTAGGCTATCTATAATCTTAGTTATACTTTACTAATGTATTGCATGTTAAGAATTTACTTTCTCAAAATCAGAGGACCCTCTTCCTTTATATAGTGTGATGGGTTAATACGGAAATTAAATAGTTGCAATATTCATTATTGTTATTACACACCTGGCTGAGTTTGTCGTCAATAAAATATGGCTAATCTTAATAAGACTTTTCACACATTTAAAATAGGAGAGTTAAAGCTAGGCTATGTATTAAATGCATATATAATTTTGCAAATATAACTTACAGAATATGTGGTACATATTCTAGACCATTCATCAAAGATATGACCTGGGTATAAGACTAAACTAAGAGGAGAGAAGTTTGAGGGTAGGTGGTCTCGTATTGTCTAAGGCTAATTATGAATCATATTTAACTAATACTAAATAGGCATGCATCCAGAAAATATGCTCTATTTTGTTCTGTATTTAGTATGATTTTTGTTTCTAGAGGTATGTGTTTGCACATACACAAGTAAAATAAGATCTTCTCAAAGTGGTATTAGCCTAGATTAGGCTTTACATGTATTCGAATGTATATTCTCCATCATTGGTAAAGTACACATTTTCCGCAGCTTATAATCATATATAAATTTAATCACAACCTTACCTTTTGCATTGGCAAATGTGAGAAAATATGCTCTTTCATTATAGTCTACCCTTACGTGTTGATATACACAATGCTGGCTACTCCTTCCATATATGGTGATGGTATTACTGCTAGGTTGAAGACTGAAGTAAACAAGCTGTAGACGGGAAAAGCATAATGCATCCGTGCCATCTGTTGCCCACATGACATACTAAAGAGTACGAATGCTCAACTAACATCTTGGTCTTCCCTTTAATATCTTTGTTTACCCTCGTAGATTCAACTAGTGACCAAGCTTACAAGCGAGCGATGCACACTGCCATCCAAAATATAATGCAACTGATCAACTTTAGCTATTGTTTCATAAGCAACATTAAATTCTAAGGGAATTATACAAAATGCTACACCATCCACTTAGGAAAAATGAGGTTACTTATGAGCACTTACCAACTCTGTCTTCTGCCTTGCAATCTGGATGTGTAAAAGAGCAACTACGATCGCAGGAATGTAAGGGTTGAGCAACAGAAAAATCTAAACTAAATAAAGAATTTGAGGCTTTGTGAGATCTCGAAATCGGTAAGGTGCATTGAACATTCAGAACCCTTACTATATTGGAACACTATTACCACGACATCTAACTTGAGAAGTCAGGTTAGGGTTATCAACTGGACAAGTAAGATTAAAATTACCGCCTTTAATTGAAGCCTCACTAACCTTCCGAGATTTAACAAAAGAAGCTAAAGATAGAGAAGTTGATAGCTTTTGAAGCTCATCACTCTTAAAACTTGGTAGGTAAAGTGATGTTTTAGGATATAGTACTGGCATGTCATTTTCATCACCATTCGCACCATATTCAACTACAGTAGTCTAGTCTTCTCAAAAGTTCCCCATAAACTAAAAGCAAGTTCCCTTCTGTGTAATGGTTGGGAACCATTGAAACACTTTTCCAAGAGAGGAACTGTGCGGCCTTCAAATTCCTCACAACAGTTATTTAAATCACAATACTGTTCCTGACACAAGACACAAAGAGAATGTGTATCATGATCATCCCTTGAACAAAATATGCAGTAATTGTTAACAAATCCAGAAGGAGACATCTTAAAATGCACTAAAACAATTGATTCTCAATCTGGAGGACGGAATGTGTCAAATCGATGAAACAAAAAGACCGAAAAGACAAAAACCCTCGGTTGCATCAAAGCTTCACTTCTTACCATTAACAGTTAGAGGGTCTCATTACTTTACTAGAGGAAGGTGTTTATTGAAAGGAAAGAAAATGGGAATTCTTTTCTATTTCAGGCTAGAGGAATGTGTCTACTGAAAGAGAAAAAAATGAGAATTTCTTTTTTTATTTCAGGGGTAAATGTTAATAAACAAAGCTTCCAGAGGCAATATGAACATCAGGGAGGTTCATGGAAATAATGGTTTCTTTTGCATGATAATCACTGTCAACTAGCTATTCCTTCTTGGCAATGATAAGTCTGTATCTCATGAAATAAATGAAAGGAGAATACATACATACATATACCAAGGCACTTCCCCCAATTTTTGGGGGTCACCAACATCAAACAAATGAAACAGAAAAGGGGACCTCTCCTCTCTACGTTCCTCCCAGCCTGACAAGGGACTCAACCGGGTTCGGCTGGTACTGCTAAGGGTGGCACAGCCCACCCTCCCACATTATCCACCACAGATGAAGCTTCATAATGCTGAATCCCCTACTGCTACTGCCTACGCGGTCTTCCAAGGCACCGGAGGAAGCAGCAAAGCCTACCGGAACTGCGTCACAGTCGCTCGCCATTCATTCCTATTTCTAGCATGCTCTCTTGCCTCTCTCAAATCTATCCTCCTATCACTCAGAGCTTCCTTCACTCCATCCATCCACCCAAACCTTGGCCTTCCTCTTGTACTTCTCCCATCAACTCTTGCATTCATCACCTTCTTTAGCAGACAGCCATTTTCCATTCTCTCAACATGGCCAAACCACTTCAACACATTCATATCCACTCTAGCTGCTAACTCATTTCTTACACCCGTTCTCACCCTTACTACTTCGTTCCTAACCCTATCTACTCGAGATACACCAGCCATACTCCTTAGACATTTCATCTCAAACACATTCAATTTCTGTCTCTCCGTCACTTTCATTCCCCGCAGGAAAATACATTAATAAAATAAAGATATCTAATATATCAACTAACAAAAAGATAAATTACCATGTTTTCTTAGCATACAATTAGTCTGTGACAAAATAACTGTCTCAATATATACTTACTTGCTGATTTCTGAGATCGTACTCCTTTTCATTTGGTTGCAGAGATCTAAAAAGTATGTGTTCTTTGCTGCCATCTTCATTGAGTGTAAACGATGCACATGCAGACGTATCCCTGCAAACCAAATGAAGTTGATTTAAATTACTTGACCTAGAATACAAGAATCACTTCAATAAAGAAATCATTCTTAAGTTTTAGGGGAGAAAAAATTCGACAAAACCTGAATGGCTAATACTACAAACCGATTTTGTTCAAATTCTAATATCAGTCATCCTAGCTTAAATTACACCATTTTTCTCCTGAATATGGAATTTTCTCCTCTTTTTATTTTCTGAATACCTGGTACTATGATCTACCTAAAAGAAAAAGATTG
The DNA here is from genome assembly GCF_036898095.1 of Palaemon carinicauda. NCBI lineage: Eukaryota > Metazoa > Arthropoda > Malacostraca > Decapoda > Palaemonidae > Palaemon > Palaemon carinicauda. The sequence goes on from NC_090747.1 coordinate 82,721,082, forward strand.
CCATAAATTATCTAAAAAATTCTACAAAAAGGTTTGTGCTATTTACTGTAACTTTAACTAATATGATTAGGCTATATAAATATAATTAATTCTATGCTGTAACTCTATTTCTGTTTCAAATAATTTCTCAAAAGTAAAAATAAAGTAGCAAATTAGGATTATCAAGACTTTAGTTTTGATATAAGTACCTTACATAAGAACAATATGTGGAAAGCTCTGAGTTCAACCTAATATACTTAGGCATCCAGATCATGACTCCCAAGTCCCAACTATCTTGTTTTCAGTCAGCTGATCTTGCTAGCATTAATGAGCTAACCTACATGTGTATCACGAGTTCCTGCAGTTATTTATAAAAAATCAAAAAAATTCTAATAGAAGGTAATTATCTTCATCTTGATTTGGTTTATTCAAAACATTTTCTATTTAGAATATTATCTTTAAAATTTATTTCTTAATTCAAATATTTGCATCTCAGGGACATACTTTATAAAGTATTTCTGCTCCTCAACTAGAGTATGCAATACACATACCTAAGTATTATATGCCTCTTATTTTCACTTATGATACAATTTCTGATTAAAGGTGGACAAAAATAGTTCTTCAATAGTAGCCTAACAAGCAAATAGTGAGATATCCTCTACTAGGGGAAGTCCCTGTCTTTTGGGCCACCAGTAGGATAGCTTTTCAGCTTTAAAACTTTAATCAGCTAGGTAGTAGGGTGGCCAGGGCACCTGCCACCCATTGCGATACTACCACTAGAGAGTTATGGGGTCCTTTGACTGGCCAGACAGTACTACATTGGATCCTTCTCCTCTCTGGTTATGGTTCTTTCCCTTTGCCTACACATACACTGAATAGTCTAGCTTATTCTTTTCAGATTCTACTCTATCCTCATACACCTGACAACACTTAGATTACCAAACAATTCTTCTTCACCCAAGGGGTTAACTACTGCACTGTAATTGTTCAGTGGCTACTTTCCTCTTGGTAATGGTAGAAGTGACTCTTTATCTATGGTAAGCAGCTCTTCTAGGAAAAGGACACTACAAAATCAAACCTTTGTTCTCTAGTCTTGGGTAGTGCCATAGCCTCTGTACCATGGTCTTCCACTGTCTTGGGTTAGAGTTATCTTGCCTGAGGGTACACTCGGGCACACTATTCTATCCAATTTCTCTTTCTCTTGTTTTGTTAAAGTATTTATAGTTTTTATACAAAATATTTATTTTAATTTCTATGTTTTTAAAATATTTAATTTTTCCTTTCCTTACTGGGCTATTTTTCCTGTTGGGGCCACTTGGCTTACAGCATCTTGCTTTTCCAACTAGGGTTGTAGCTTAGCAATTAATAATAATAATAATAATAATAATAATAATAATAATAATAATAATAATAATAATAATACCAGTTTTATGTTTGGAAAAATCCTATGGCTAATATCTATGAAGAGGAAGTTTCTCTGCCTTAGAATGAAAATAAAAAATACTTTAATCTATTAACATTCCCCTCAGGGATCATTCAACAAAGCGTGAATCTAGTCAACATAATTGATAGGCGTATCCCTTCTTGTGTGCTAAGGTACTGATTGAAGGACAAACCGTGGTTCAATGATGATTGTAGACATGCTTATTTGGAGAAGCAGGAAGCCTATCATCTTTGGAAGGGTAACAAACCAGATTTGACCTGGAATAACTATACTCAGCTTCGAGCTTTTGCTCAGAGAGTTTATGCCTCAACTGAAAAGGAGTACAATTTAACCATAAAAGAAACCCTTTCTGGTACAACTCAGGAACATAAATGGTGGTCTACCCTTAAATCTGCACTCTTTGGTGTTGATGCAACAGTTCCTCCTTTACTTAAACCAAATGGCTCAGTCACTCACGGTCCAAAAGGAAAAGGCAACCCTTTTGGCTGATGTTTTTGACAGTAAACAGAGTAATGAAAAACCTAAACTTCCTCATTCCTGTTTTCACGAGGCTAAATTAACTAGTTTAGCTTTTCAATCTCGTGAAATTAAAGCTCTGTTGATGGACTTTGATGCTTATGGAGGTGTAGACCCAAAGGGTATTTATCCTTTATTTTTTATAAAGACAGCAGATTTCTTAGCTCCAAAGTTATCTGTTATTTTGCGTAAGTTATCATGAAGGGGAGCTTTTAGCACTTGTTGGAGAATTAGTAATGTTACTCCTCTATGTAAATGTGTTTGTGGTAGCTCAAGTTCCACTGATTACTGCCCAATTTCCATAACTCCCATATTATCTACAGTTTTTGAACGTCTTCTGGCAAAACGTCTTATTAGGTTTGCTAAAGGTAATCATCTATTCCCTAGTTTGCAATTTGGTTTTTGTATAGGCCTTGGAGCATGTGATACCCTTCTTACAATCTCCAATGCTGTACAGAAATCCCTTGATTGTGGTCAGGAAGTTCGTATGATTGGCCTTGATTTTAGTGCTGCCTTTGACCGTGTTAATCATGAGGCCCTTGTTTTCAAACTCAAACTGTTGGGAGTGGGTGTGTCGTTTCTTAGCATTATTATTGATTATTTAAGTAATAGATCTCAAAGAGTTGTTGTTGATGGGCACCATAGTGAGTATAGGAATGTGATACCCGGTGTTCCACAGGGTAGTGTTCTTGGCCCATTACTTTTCATACTATATACACATGACATGTGGTTCAGCCTAGAAAACAATCTTGTTGCATATGCAGATGATGCTACTCTCTTTGCATCAATTCCATCCCGTGAATGTAGATCTGGGGTTGGTGAATCCCTTAACCCTTTTACCCCCAAAGGACGTACTGGTATGTTTCACAAAAGCCATCCCTTTACCCCCATGGACGTACCGGTACGTCCTTGCAAAAAAATGCTATAAATTTTTTTTTTTCATATTTTTGATAATTTTTTGAGAACATTCAGGCATTTTCCAAGAGAATGGGACCAACCTGACCTCTCTATGACAAATATTAAGGCTGTTAGAGCAATTTAAAAAAAAATATACTGCAAAATGTGCTGGGAAAAAAATAACCCCCTGGGGGTTAAGGGTTGAAAATTTCCAAATAGCCTGGGGGTAAAAGGGTTAATAGAGATTTAGCTAAAATTAGTGCATGGTGCAAATTATGGGGTATGAAGTTAAATCCTAACAAAACTCAAAGTATGACTGTAAGTAGGTCAAGGACGGTGGCTCCTCAACATCCGGATTTCAGTATTGATAATGTTTCTTTAAATTTGTATGGCTCTTTTAAAATTTTAGGTGTGATTCTCGACAGCAAATTTACTTTGAGAAACACATTAGGTCTGTGTCTTCTTCAATTGCACAAAAAATTGGCTTATTAAGAAAGTCTTTCAAGATATTCGGTGATCAATCTATTCTGAAGAAGTATTTCAATTCTCTCCTTCTACCTTGTTTTGAGTATTGTTCTCCTATCTAGTCTTCAGCTGCTGATTCTCATCTTAATTTATTGGACAGAAACTTACGGTCTATTGAATTTCTTATTCCTGATCTAGATATTAATCTTTGGCACCATCGTTCAATTAGTTCATTATGCATGTTGCATAAGATTTTTCATAACTCTGACCATCCTTCATATTCAGATCTCTCTGGACAATTCTATCCTGTTCGTAATACTAGGCAGGCAGCTAATTCTAATAGCCAGGCTTCTCTATCATGAGGCTCAATACTACACAGTATTCTAGAAGTTTTATTCCAGCTGTTACCAAGTTGTGGAATGATCTTCCTAATTGGGTAGTTGAATCAGTAGAACTTCAAAAGTTCAAAGTTGGAGAAAATGTTTTTATGTTGACCAGGCTAACATGAGTCTTTTTATAGTTTATATATGACATATCTGTTTTTGACATTGTTAATAGTTTATATATGACATATCTATTTTGACGTTGTTACTGTTTTTAGAATGATTTATTGTTAATTTGTTCTCATCATTTATTTATTTCCTTATTTCCTTTCCTCACTGGGCTATTTTTCCTTATTGGAGCCCTTGGGCTTATAGCATCTTACTTTTCCAACTAGGGTTGTAGCTTGGCTAGTAATAATAATAACAATAATATTGTGAATCAGATTGTGAGGCTTAAACTATCTTCACATACGATCTACGCCCTCCATGGACTTTGATTGACATTCATCTGTCTTGCGCAACTTGATTTCTTTTTAGTTTTATTTTCTTATTGGTTTGTTATTTGGTGTAACTTATTTTACTTAGGATTGAAAATGTACTCAGGCATTACATTTTTAAATTTCCTACATTTATCAGAAAGGATTAGGGTACTATAAGAAATAATGTTACCTCTTTAAAGGTTCTTCATTTTAAAATTTTTAGCATTTTTTAAAGGTCTCCCACATATAACCATTTTTTTTACTTTCATAACATGGGCTACCAACATTAGTATCATATAGACATCTTGACAGACTGCAGAGTGTCTCCTGTAATGATATTTTGAGAGTGGAAAGTTGATTTTATCTCTACCTTATCAAAGAACTATTTATCTAAAAAAAAATGTTAGGCTCTTTATCCCACATACCTTTTAGGGGAGGAAAGGCAGTAATACAACAGAGAGATGTAAGCTGTATGATAACAAGACTGATATATGTTGAGAATAAAAGTTTTACTTGGTTTATGACTTTAGACTTTCTATGCAATTTTACCTAAAATGACATTTCGTTTCTACTTGAGAGTTCAGTGATAAAGTCACACAGCAAGTTAGTTTCAAGTCAGAGGAAGGACTTAAAGTCAGTTTTTGCAAGGGTTCATTTTAATAAAAGCTTGGTTTTATTATAAATTTACTGGGCATTAAGTGTTGTGGTAACTGTCTGAGAGATGATAAATATAAGAACTTACTGTTTATTTACTTCAACTTAGTTTAAGTTATACCTTTATTTTTCTTAATCAGAAAGTTCAAGGTTTTATTTATCATACTGTATAAGCCTTTAGTTTTAAAAAGTAGATAGTGGATATAGAATTAGAATCTAACTGAGTAAATAGAGCGATAATGAGTCTACTTAGGTTAGGATTGGTTACCTTTTAAACTAATCTCAAGTGGTGATTGAATTAATTAATCAATAATGTTAATTTCCTATCCCTTTCCTTCACTATCCCATCTCCAGCAGAGTGTAGAAATCAACAATATGAACATCAGGGGAGTTTCATAAAAACAAACAGAACTTTAATAATAAATTTTCTTATTTTTGTACTAACCCGATGTTTATATACCAGTGACCCCTCTTTCTCACTGATCAGTGATGTCAAGAGACTAATGATCGAGTTTGCAATTTCGAGAACTGTTGTGCCATCGACTAGTTAGTTGCCATCGACCAACAAATAGTGTGGTGGTTCCCTAAGGGGGAGGCATTTTGCAGGTGGAAAGAATGGGAAATTTCTACTTTGATCATGAAACAATATGAATATCCGGTGAGTACATAAATAACCAATTTTATCACTAAAATTCTGTTAATAGAAATAATTGTACAAAATTTCATAATAACTAACCTGTGCTCAACTGCAGCCACCACAAATCCATGAGAAGATATTTCAGTGCAAACAGTACTATAGATAGAGCGATTGGCACTAAGCCCATGTGAAAATACAACTACTGGAAATTTCTTCTCCATCATTGGTTCTTCCCATATGGCTGGAGTAAGTACCCCACCTAAAATACCAAATAATTAATGAACTTATATACATAATGAAAAGTCGGGTGACAACAGAAAAAAGGTCATGAGGATACTTCAACAAGACTTTTTTTCTGTATTATACCTTTATATCGTAAGTTTAGTTCATGACTATCGATGTGTTAAAAAAGGTAATCGCCTTCCATAATTTCCAGATGACTACACTTAACATACAAAAGGAGCAAAACAGTAACACACATTACAGCAAATCGCCCTTAAAGCATTATAAATACTAAAATAACTAAAATATGCTTACGCATTTGCCAGTTGAACAACATGGTGAAAAGTGAAGAGATGGATGGAGCAATGAAAGATGCCAAACCCTTTGTGTATTCATCACCCAGGTACCATGGTGTCCACTTATCCATTATGCTCTGAAAGAAATTGTTGAATCAGCTTCTTACTGACAATAAAATATAAACTAGAGAAAAAAACTTGAACTCACATATTTTTGTTGCTAATATTCATCTAAGCCAGTGTTCGGGGAACAGGGGTAAATGACCCCAGATGGGGTAATTTAGACATTTTTGGGGGGTAATGGTGAACGATTTTGAAAATTGGAGATAAAGTATGCACTTAGGAGCCCAGAATCTAAAGAACTACGGAAATTGAGAAATTCTGTTTGATATCAGATGCTACTACTTCCTCTATATATTATTATAATATTCTATAATCTATAAATAATATATTCAACCTGTTTAATAAGTCTATTACTCTAGTAGTAGGCGTTTTACATCGTACTTAAAAAGATAGGGTGTGGGTTCTTAAAACCGAATTTTGAATGTTTCTGATAAATCAACACTAAATTGCAGACAAGTTCAGAAAATCAACTTAAGCTAACTCTTCTTGCATACTTAGCTGCGATTTTTTGGACATGTAAATGAGCCGAACAAGGTATTGCAAGTAAAGAAAATTGATCTCATCTTAGCCAGGGGAAAAATTTCAGCATTTATTTCAGAGCTTTCGCATTAAACTAAAAAGTAAATGCCAATAACACTGCCGTCTTTCCGAACCTGGCAAAGTTTTTAAAAGACTTAAGACTGCAAGTCTTAGTGACATGTAGGAATTGGTCATAAGGCACCTGTCTTAACTTGGGAACAGGTTTTGTGACTACTTTCCAGAACTTGATTCCCATCCTATAAACTGGGTTGTACAGTATATCCCTTCGAATATGAACTGGCTGATTTGCATGAAAAGCCTGAAGGGTTGCAGAAAAGCTTAGTGAACTTCATTCCAAGAGTGAAACTAGCATGGACTTTGAAACCAAGGATGACCTCTCAAATTTTTGGATGTCAAAAGCTGAAAATGCTCATAAAACTACACTATTGGAAGGAACTGAAATGCTTCTACCTTTCGCAACAACCTAGCTTTGCGATCAAAGTTTTTCTACCATTGTAAATCTAAAAACAAAATACAGGAACCGGCAGGATCCTGAAGGCAGTATCCAAATAGCAGTGGCATAAAAATGTTATTTTGATAATAAAATAAATTTTTGAATATACTTACCCGGTGATTATAATAGCTGCAACTCTGTTGCTCGACAGAAAAACTCTACGGAAAAATTCGCCAGCGATCGCTACACAGGTAGGGGGTGTACTCAACAGCGCCATCTGTCGTTCAGATACCCATTACTCATTGTAAACAAAGAACTCAATTTTCTCCTCGGTCCACTGTGTCTCTATTGGGGAGGAAGGGAGGGTCCTTTAATTTATAATCACCGGGTAAGTATATTCAAAAATTTATTTTATTATCAAAATAACATTTTTCAATATTTAACTTAGCCAGTGATTATAATAGCTGATTCACACCCAGGGGGGTGGGTAGAGACCAGCAAAATATGTTTACATCATATGAGCTAAGAATTTTTATTTCATTTTAGAAGTTATCAAAATAACTAAACAAAATAAATAGGTACCTGGTAAGGAAGTCGACTTGAACAATTACTCTGCCTTTTTAAGTACGTCTTCCTTACGGAGCCTCGCGATCCTCTTAGGATGCTGAGCGACCCCTAGGAGCTGAAGTATCAAGGGTTGCAACCCATACAACAGGACCTCATCAAAACCTCTAATCTAGGCGCTTCTCAAGAAATGACTTTGACCACCCGCCAAATCAACTAGGATGCGAAAGGCTTCTTAGCCTTCCGGACAACCCAAAAACAACAATAAAAACATTTCAAGAGAAAGATTAAAAAGGTTATGGAATTAGGGAATTGTAGTGGTTGAGCCCTCACCCACTACTGCACTCGCTGCTACGAATGGTCCCAGAGTGTAGCAGTTCTCGTAAAGAGACTGGACATCCTTAAGATAAAAAGACGCGAACACTGACTTGCTTTTCCAATAGGTTGCGTCGATTATACTTCGCAGAGATCTATTTTGTTTAAAGGCCACGGAAGTTGCGACATCTCTAACTTCGTGTGTCCTTACCTTCAGCAAAGCTTGGTCTTCCTCATTCAGATGGGAATGAGCTTCTCGTATTAACAGTCTGATAAAATAGGATAAAGCATTCTTTGACATAGGCAAAGATGGTTTCTTAACTGAACACCATAAAGCTTCAGACGGGCCTCGTAAAGGTTTAGTTCGTTTTAAATAGAACTTAAGAGCTCTTATAGGGCATAAGACTCTTTCTAGTTCATTTCCAACTATACGATAAGCTTGGAATATCGAACGATTTTGGCCAAGGTCGAGAAGGCAGTCCGTTTTTGGCTAGAAAACCAAGTTGTAGAGAACATGTAGCCGTTTCAGATGAGAATCCGATGTTCTTGCTGAAGGCATGAATCTCACTGACTCTTTTAGCTGTGGCTAAGCATACCAGGAAAAGTGTCTCTAAGGTGAGATCTTTCAGGGAGGCTGATTGTAGTGGCTCGAACCTGTCTGACATAAGGAATCTTAGTACCACGTCTAAATTCCAACCAGGTGTAACCAAACGACGCTCCTTCGTGGTCTCAAAAGACTTAAGGAGGTCCTGTAGATCTTTATTGTTGGAAAGATCTAAGCCTCTGTGACGGAAGACTGATGCCAACATGCTTCTGTAACCCTTGATAGTGGGAGCTGAAAGAGATCGTTCTTTCCTCAGATATAAGAGGAAGTCAGCTATTTGAGTTACAGAGGTACTGGTTGAGGATACGGATACTGACTTGCACCAGTTTCGGAAGATTTCCCACTTCGATTGGTAGACTCTAAGGGTGGATGTTCTCCTTGCTCTAGCAATCGCTCTGGCTGCCTCCTTCGAAAAGCCTCTAGCTCTCGAGAGTCTTTCGATAGTCTGAAGGCAGTCAGACGAAGAGAGTGTAGGCCTTGGTGTACCTTCTTTACGTGTGGCTGACGTAGAAGGTCCACCCTTAGGGGAAGTGTTCTGGGAACGTCTACTAGCCATCGAAGTACCTCGGTGAACCATTCTCTCGCGGGCCAGAGGGGAGCAACTAGCGTCAACCTTGTCCCTTCGTGAGAGGTGAACTTCTGCAGTACCTTGTTGACAATCTTGAACGGAGGGAATGCATATAGATCTAGATGTGACCAATCTAGGAGAAAGGCATCTATATGAACTGCTGCTGGGTCCGGGATTGGTGAGCAAAATATTGGGAGCCTCTTGGTCATCGAGGTTGCGAAGAGATCTATGGTTGGCTGGCCCCAGGTGGCCCAAAGTCTCTTGCATACATCCTTGTGGAGGGTCCATTCTGTTGGAATTATTTGTCCCTTCCGACTGAGACAATCTGCCATGACATTCAAGTTGCTTTGGATGAACCTCGTTACTAGTGATATGTTTAGACCTTTTGACCAGGTGAGGAGGTCCCTTGCGAACTCGTACAACGTCAGAGAGTAGGTCCCTCCTTGCTTGGAGATGTACGCCAAAGCCGTGGTGTTGTCCGAGTTCATCTCCACCACTTTGCCTTGAAGGAGAGACCTGAAGCTTTTCCAGGCCAGACGTACTGCCAGTAGCTCCTTGCAGTTGAAATGCATTGTCCTTTGACTCGAGTTCCATATTCCCGAGCATTCCCGACCGTCTAATGTCGCACCCCAGCCTACGTCCGATGCGTCCGAGAAGAGAACGTGGTTGGGAGTCTGAACAGCCAGGGGAAGACCCTCTCTTAGGTTGATATTGTCCTTTCACCAAGTCAGACAAGACTTTATCTTTTCGGAAACCGGGATCGAGACCGCTTCTAGCGTCTTGTCCTTTTTCCAGTGAAAAGCTAGATGGTATTGAAGAGGACGGAGGTGTAGTCTTCCTAGTGACACAAATTGATCCACGGATGACAGTGTCCCTACCAGACTCATCCACAGCCTGACTGAGCAGCGTTCCTTCTTCAGCATCTTCTGGATGGATAGCAGGGCTGGGGGCTGATCGTCTTGTTGTTCAGCAACGTCCTCATCAGAGGGTTCCTCATCCGAAACTGATGAGGAAACGGCAACGGAGTGGGGAACGTCTGGCTCGCTGAATCCGGTCGCACTGGTGGATGCGTGACGGAGCCGGACGCAATATCATGGAACTGCTGCACAGTCTGTGAACTGTCAACAACCATGGGTGCGCGAGGAAGCACAGCGTCAACCCGAGACTGTCTAGACCGTCTGGGTTGTGCAGTCAACACCCTACCGGGTTGCTGAGGTTGACGCACTGCGTCAAAACAAGTCACCTCTGCTGGTTGTTGAACGTCCTGAACGTCAACAACCACCTCCGAGCGTCGCTTAACGTCAACGTGCGGCTGGCAACCCACACTGGGTCGCATCGGTGGAGGAACCACCTCAACTGGCAGACGCGAGTAGGTTACCTCAGCGTCAACAGGGCGCACAACCGACCGGTTGGAAGGTTGTTGGCCAGAAGGTTCTTCTCCGCATTTAAGTCCTCTATCAAGGACGCAAGCTTGGACTGCATGTCTTGCAGCAAAGCCCATTTAGAGTCTACGGGAGCAGGTGTGGCAACAGACGGGGTTAGCGACTGAGGCGGAACCGTTTACCATCCCTGAAAGCCTTGTTATGCGTGACATAATAGTACAGCAAAACTTCAAAGGCTCGACAACAGCTGTGAAGTTGACCTGTAAACAACTTGGAGCGTCTCCTGGCTAGGCGCCAGGGAGAGTCTACCAGAATTGAGAAGTCTATCTGGGCAGAGGCACGAACTTCCAAGCCGAGAACTTCTCTCGTGTCATATCAGACTCTCGCTCTATAAACCAGTTTAAAAGAAGGGAAAGCAAAGGCTGTATCCCCCAAACTCCTCCTGGTGAAAAACCAGTCGCCTAGCCAACGTAACGCTCTCTAGGAGAGCGAGAGAGCACTAGCTTAAAAACAACGGCTTCGAAGTAGCTAGGCCTAGTGTAAGCTCTGACGTTTAGGCGAACGAGGAGCAGCAGTTACAAAAAGATCCGGACGAAGATCCTTAAAAAAAAAAATCATCATGATTTAATTAAAGTCCATAGGAGGCTAAGCAGCTTTAGGCTCCTCTCCATCTGACAGAGTCCTCAAGGGAATATCAGTAGGAGGGAGAACAGCAACTTCCTCATCTACAGGAACCTTGTCCGAAAAAGCTGAGTCTCTCACTGGTGCATTAGTAGCGGACCAGAACGCAACGTCATGTAACTGCTTGACAGTCTGTGAACTGTCAACAACTGAACTGTCAACCACAACAGGTGCGTGAGGACGCACAGTGTCCACTCGAGACTGCTTTGACTGCCTAGACTGAGCAGTCAAAAACAACTCTAGAATGCGGAGGTTGACGCACAGCGTCAAAACAAGTCAACTCCGATTGTTAGTGAACGTCTTGAACGTCAACAGGAGCATCAGCCAGTGGCCTAACGTCCAAATGCGGCTGAAAAACCACACGAGACTGCATCGAGTGTGGTTCTAAACAACCTGACTGACGTGACTAAGCTACGCCAACGTCAACAGTAAGCACAAAGGAACGTTAGGTTGGCTGAAAGCCAGGATATCGATGAGATAAACGGCTAGACTCAACGGACTAATCGGCAGAATAGTCTTCCATAAGGGAGGCAAGCATATACTGCATGTTTTGCCATACAACCCCTTAAGGATCAACGGAAATGGTTGTGGTAATAGACGAGGGTAACGTCTGTGACCGCAACACTTTGCCTACAAAAAAAGACTCTCGGAGTCTGTGTTACGCTTTTGTTAGGCGGCGAGCAGTTATCCGATGACTGCATAGGGTCAGAGCTGTCCTAATGGCTGTAACCAGGACGCTGGACCTGTCCTGAAAGGACTGACTTTCGCTTAAGGGCTTCGAAACCTTGTGACAGGTTTCTTATGCGAAAAGCCTACGGATGGCAAGGAGAAACAACGTCTCTCTCGTCTTATGGTAGGGGAGATCTTAGTAAGATACACCCGATACCATAGAGGGAAAATGTCTGTTCGTTGGTCAAGGCCTCTCGAACCCATAAGTCGTTTGACATTACTTCTCCCCTGGGCTTGGGAGCTTGTAAGAGGTCCCGGACTAGGTGAACGACAGGCACGAACAGACGAACCCTCGGACGCAACACTGTAACACTTTGCGCCTCGGACGCAACACTGTAACACTTTGCGCCTCGGACGCAACACTGTAACACTTTGCGCATATCACTTTATCACTTCGATTTTCTGTTTTGCACTTATTTCTACCTGAAACACGCAATTCTACCCTTCATTAAAAGGTAGTAATTGCGAAATTAGTCGTATAATGCAAGCTCATAATACCAGCAAAAAACAGAAAACATATTTTAAGATAAAAAGAAAAATCAGTGGCTGGGAAAAAGACTAAACACTAGTTCATATAACTACGTTTTCAATCTCTCACCGCACATAGCCTGGGGACGAGAATAAAAACCTAAAAACGTTTTATCCTTCCTCCCCGTACAGAGACTAGGGACGTGAGTAACACGAGAACAACGTTACCCGCTTGAACGGAACGTTTTCTCTCCTCTCTCTCCCTCCGTCTCTATCTCTCTCTCTCTTTCTCCCTTGATTTCGCACCTAAGAGAAGAGCCCAATTATATATCGTCAAGAAAAATTGTTATTTGACTAAAGGAAAAAACTGAAAGGTTTTTCAAATAAAAAGTTCCTTTAAATTAGAATTTAAAACATTTAAGCTAAGAAAGAATGAACAAAACGTCAGAATCGATTTACTCTTACTGCAAAGTGAAACCGTGATACACTCTCTCTCTATCGTAACGATAGAGCGCATGTTGAACGTCCTGAACGTCAACAACTGCGTAGCATAAAAAACTAAACGTTAGTTCTTCTTTGAAAACAGTACGAAGACTATCAAAGAAATTCTTTCATAAAATATTACATTTAAAAAGTTTTAAATCCTTAGCTCTTTAAAAGCTAAAGACGATATAAAGGGCTCAACGTTGTAGCGGGATGTCAACAAAAACAAACCCCACACCTTTGATCACTCTTCTTCCAAAATATCCCACAATACAAACTTTCCCCTTACTTTACTTCAAACTGGACTGTTGCTCGAAGGGAAAAACAAACAAAACATAACCTTAAAACTATATTTACTGCAACAAAAAAAAACAAAAATCACACATCATTAAACAAACTTAACACAAAAACAGACAGAAATAGCACTTTTATATTTATATATTATAGCTGTGTGTGTGGGTATACAGGACTCACCAATAATCGAAATAAAATATCCTTTACATAAACCCAACACCGTCAGTCCACATACAGTACCGAAAAAACACTAACCCACACACAGTACCGAAAAACACTTACCCACACACAGTACCAAAAAACACTTACCCACACACTAAAAAAAATCACTTAATATTGAACCCAATCGTATACCACAACCCAGAAATAAATCACATTTAACATCAACATAAGCGAGAACGCCAAAATATTAAATATATAAGTTGTGTGGTAACCGTAGTCCACAGACTCCACACACTGGCAACAATCCTTGTATCCAATTGCCACAAATCCCTGCAGTCAATTCGACTGTCCAATCACATTAAAGGGGTCATCATCATCGTAAACATTTATTTCCAGCCGGGTCGTCAACGCTCAAATTCTCTATTTATATAAATATCTGCAGTCTAACTATGTTCATTGTACGGTCCAGGTCGTCATCATCAAGTTATTCATACAAGCACACGGCTGGCAAACCACCTTCCAGGCCAAACTAAAACTCCAAGGAGTCTAAAGGAGCCTAAAGGAGGAATTACGGCCTGCAATAAAAAAGAAAAAAAACGCTTACGAAAACTCCTAACTAACTAAACTATCGTACTATAATCAAAGATAAACAATAAACTTTCTATCATTCACGAACGCGCCTAACAAAAATGAATAAAAACAGTACTTACTCAGAATATAAAAACACTAAACAGTCGGCTTCCGAAGAACAAAAAAATGCAGAACCGACTCCTTCTATCGTCCAAGATCCAATGCTTTCGCCCAAGACATTCATCACCACCCTATCCTAGCTAAAAAAAAATGTAAACAAACAACCTCAAATATACCAACAATCTTTCCAACTTCAAACAATCATTCGCTAATTACCCTTTTTCTTCGGCGCGCACCGCGGACACACAAAACACGCACACACAAACGCACATACACACATTCTCTCGCGCACGCGCGATCTAACAAAACTAAAGCACATGAAATTCTCTCTCTCTCTCTCTCTCTCTCTCTGACAAAACTAAAGCAAATAAACACTTTCTTTCTCTTGCGGTTTGACAAAACTTAAGTAAATAAACACCCACACTCACTCTCTCTCTCTCTCTCTCTCTCTCTCTCTCTAATGACAAAGCTAAAGCAAATAAAATGTCTCTATTTAACAATACTAAAACAACTCTCTCTCTCTCTCTCTCTCTCTCTCTCTCTCTCTCTCTCTCTCTCTCTCTCTCTCTCTCTCTCTCTCTCTCTGTGACAAAACTAAAGCCAATACTGTAAACACTTTCTCTCTCTCTCTCTCTCTCTCTCTCTCTCTCTCTCTCTCTCTCTCTCTCTGTGACAAAACTAAAGCCAATACTGTAAACACTTTCTCTCTCTCTCTCTCTCTCTCTCTCTCTGTGTGACAAAACTAAAGCCAATACTGTAAACACTTTCTCTCTCTCTCTCTCTCTCTCTGACAAAACTTAAATAAACACACTCACACACACACTCTCTCTCTCTCTCTCTCTCTCTCTCTCTCTCTCTCTCTCTCTCTCTCTCTCTCTCTCTCTCTCTCTCTCTCTCTCTCACTCTTGATTTGGCAAACAAAAAATAAATTAAAATAAAATTAATCCTCCACAACGTTGATTAACTTCGGTTTCCAAGTTAGGACCGCCTACTCTCAGGAAAGGTCTATATAAACAAAGCATTAAAATTTATTTTTATATGTTTATAAAAAATTGAAAGTTAATCGAAGAGGCCTAATAAAGGCGGAGAGATATAAAATATATAGAGGAAAGTCTATAACGTGATAAGATAATTACTAAAAGCCTAAACACACTTCTGTCTAAGGGAAGGGTCGGCCTTTTAAAAGTGAAAAGAAAGTCCATACTCTCTTTGTCACCATAATTAAATCTATCCAAAACGAGTTCAAGTTTTAAGATGAAGATAAAACACCTGCATAGCGAAAGATCAAAACTAGAATAGTGTACTTCACCAAATAGTTGTGAAAACAAATCCAGTTAGCAACAGCGAATTAGTAGGTCTTGCCGGTAGCCCGACAGAGAGAAAATTGAGTTCTTTGTTTACAATGAGTAATGGGTATCTGAACGACAGATGGCGCTGTTGAGTACACCCCCTACCTGTGTAGCGATCGCTGGCGAATTTTTCCGTAGAGTTTTTCTGTCGAGCAACAGAGTTGCAGCTATTATAATCACCGGCTAAGTTAAATATTGAAAAATCCTTGACATTTGAGTTTGTTGTATCAAAGATGAAACAGCATAATTTCTTCCAAAGCCTGAGAGAGCTGTAATTAATAAAATAGTCTAGTTTTCAATATTTTTTTCGTCTGTTTTATTTGTTTGCCAGGCTTATGCCAGAAAGGGTAAAACAAAATTTCCCCATAGTTGTGGATTAAATATCTTTTTCCTATTTTGTTTTTATATGAATTTCAAAGACATGATAGTCAATAATTTTGCTTCTGGGGCATGTAATGCTATAAAAGGGTGACTTTGATTTCAATTTATAAATGCATAATTTCCTACGATTTTTTCTTGTGCACTACTATGAAAAAATACAGACTTTTACTTCCTAATGATAGGTAAATTAAACAATTAAACATTATCGCACTATAAATATTGCAAATTTGATAAGAATATTGGTTTGTCCCCTCAGAGTACTACAAAGTCGGGGGTAAATTCATTTAATTACAAACATTTTAGGGGTAACGCTCAAAAAAGTTACCCGACCCATGATCTAAGCTACTGTACTTTAAACTTATAAAACTTTGATGATTTGGAAAATAAGTTTTCTTATATTATTCTTAACCTCTTCCAGCAGTCATTTATAATGATAGAATGGAAAAAAAATCTTAATTTGGCTCATAAAAAAATCACTGACAACGTCATATCCACACTAATTTTCTTTGCAGCTATATGTTAAAATCAAATCACCAAATACAAATTTTATAAAGAGTATATATTGAACAATTTTGGTAATTTTACAAAGGAGTTGAAAAACTCTCATCTGTAATTCTAAACAAATCAATTAAGCTCTATTCATACAGACCCAATACAGTACTCAAAATAGCCCACACTTGCAATTGATCAAGTACTATATACATGACTATTCCAAGTAAAAAATGAATCTTTTTTCCTTTCCGTACAAGGCAATGTCTAATTGCTATGTGGTAGTTCTTGACCAGTATAGTAATGAATAATAAGACTATTTGGATTCTACAAATTATACATACATACATATACCAAAGCACTTCCCCCAATTTTGGAGGGTAGCCGACATCAACAAAGAAACAAAAACAAAAAGGGGACCTCTACTCTCTACGTTCCTCCCAGCCTAACAAGGGACTCAACCGAGTTCAGCTGGTACTGCTAGGGTGTCACAGCCCACCCTCCCACATTATCCACCACAGATGAAGCTTCATAATGCTGAATCCCCTACTGCTGCTACCTCTGCGGTCATCTAAGGCATCAGAGGCAGCAGCAGGGCCTACCGAAACTGTGTCACAATCGCTCGCCATTCATTCCTATTTCTAGCACGCTCTCTTGCCTCGCTCACATCTATCTACAAATTATATTCAACATAAATTTTAAAGTATACAAGAAAAAGTAATTGCTCAAAAATCAAACATTATATTTAAAAGAAAATGAGTAAAATTATCTAAAAAAAAAAAACATATACCCAAATGATATAATTCTTAACTGGCTTGACTTTTGTATAACTTGGAAGTCCATTTCAGGAATCAGTGAAAATTCATTGTACAGTAATAACTTTTGGAAATACAATGCATAAAATATGCTCTACGATGAAGTTTTTCTTATAGTATAAGACTATTCTTTCTCATAAAACCAATTAACCATTAATTCACACCATTGAATTCCATCATACACATTACTTCTGTAGTCTTGAAGAAAGAAGATACATACATACATATACCAAAGGCACTTCCCCCAATTTTGGGGGGTAGCCGACATCAACAATGAAACAAAAACAAAAAGGGGACCTCTACTCTCTACGTTCCTTCAGCCTAACCAGGGACTCAACCGAGTTCAGCTGGTACTGCTAGGGTGCCACAGCCCAACCTCCACATTATCCACCACAGATGAAGCTTCATAATGCTGAATCCCCTACTGCTGCTACCTCCGCGGTCATCTAAGGCACCGGAAGAAGCAGCAGGGCCTACCGGAACTGCGTCACAATCGCTCGCCATTCATTCCTATTTCTAACACGCTCTCTTGCCTATCTCACATCTATCCTCCTATCACCCAGAGCTTTCTTCACACCATCCATCCACCCAAACCTTGGCCTTCCTCTTGTACTTCTCCCATCAACTCTTGCATTCATCACCTTCTTTAGCAGACAACCATTTTCCATTCTCTCAACATGGCCAAACCACCTCAACACATTCATATCCACTCTAGCCGCTAACTCATTTCTTACACCCGTTCTCTCCCTCACCACTTCGTTCCTAACCCTATCTACTCGAGATACACCAGCCATACTCCTTAGACACTTCATCTCAAACACATTCAATTTCTGTCTCTCCGTCACTTTCATTCCCCACAACTCCGATCCATACATCACAGTTGGTACAATCACTTTCTCATATAGAACTCTCTTTACATTCATGCCCAACCCTCTATTTTTTACTACTCCCTTAACTGCCCCCAACACTTTGCAACCTTCATTCACTCTCTGACGTACATCTGCTTCCACTCCACCATTTGCTGCAACAACTGACCCCAAGTACTTAAACTGATCCACTTCCTCAAGTAACTCTCCATTCAACATGACATTCAACCTTGCACCACCTTCCCTTCTCGTACATCTCATAATCTTACTCTTACCCACATTAACTCTCAACTTCCTTCTCTCACACACCCTTCCAAATTCTGTCACTAGTCGGTCAAGCTTCTCTTCTGTGTCTGCTACCAGTACAGTATCATCCGCAAACAACAACTGATTTACCTCCCATTCATGGTCATTCTCGCCTACCAGTTTTAATCCTCGTCCAAACACTCGAGCATTCACCTCTCTCACCACTCCATCAACATACAAGTTAAACAACCACGGCGACATCACACATCCCTGTCTCAGCCCCACTCTCGCCGGAAACCAATCACTCACTTCATTTCCTATTCTAACACATGCTTTACTACCTTTGTAGAAACTTTTCACTGCTTGCAACAACCTTCCACCAACTCCATATAACCTCATCACATTCCACATTGCTTTCCTATCAACTCTATCATATGCTTTCTCCAGATCCATAAACGCAACATACACCTCTTTACCTTTTGCTAAATATTTCTCGCATATCTGCCTAACTGTAAAAATCTGATTCATACAACCCCTACCTCTTCTAAAACCACCCTGTACTTCCAAGATTGCATTCTCTGTTTTATCCTTAATCCTATTAATCATTACTCTACCATACACTTTTCCAACTACACTCAACAAACTAATACCTCTTGAATTACAACACTCATGCACATCTCCCTTACCCTTATATAGTGGTACAATACATGCACAAACCCAATCTACTGGTACCATTGACAACACAAAACACATATTAAACAATCTCACCAACCATTCAAGTACAGTCACACCCCCTTCCTTCAACATCTCAGCTTTCACACCATCCATACCAGATGCTTTTCCTACTCTCGTTTCATCTAGTGCTCTCCTCACTTCCTCTATTGTAATCTCTCTCTCATTCTCATCTCCCATCACTGGCACCTCAACACCTGGAACAGCAATTATATCTGCCTCCCTATTATCCTCAACATTCAGCAAACTTTCAAAATATTCCGCCCACCTTTTCCTTGCCTCCTCTCCTTTTAACAACCTTCCATTTCCATCTTTCACTGTCTCTTCAATTCTTGCGCCAGCCTTCCTTACTCTCTTCACTTCTTTCCAAAACTTCTTCTTATTCTCTTCATATGACTGACCCAATCCCTGACCCCACCTCAGGTCAGCTGCCCTCTTTGCCTCACGTACCTTGCGCTTTACTTCCACATTTTTCTCTCTATATTTTTCATACTTCTCTATACTATTACTCTGCAGCCATTCTTCAAAAGCCCTCTTTTTCTCTTCCACTTTTACCTTCACTCCTTCATTCCACCATTCACTGCCCTTCCTCATGCTGCCTCTAACAACCTTCTAGCCACATACTGTACATCACTTGCAATCCCAACAAAATTTTCTTTTACTAACTTCCACTCCTCTAAATTACCAGTTTCTCTTACTCTCACCTCGTCATATGCCATTTTCAACCTTTCCTGATACTGTATTTACTTTTTACCCCCGGTTTTATTAGCTCTTCAACCCTCACTAGCTCCCTTTTACATCCACCTACTCTATTCCCCCACTCTTTTGCTACAGCTAATTTTCCTTCCACCAAAAAATGATCAGACATACCGTTAGCCATACCCCTAAACACGTGCACATCTTTCAATCTTCCAAACATTCTTTTAGTTATCAACACATAATCCATTAATGCCCTTTCTACTACTCTTCTATTTGCCACTCTTACCCATGTATACTTATTTTCTATCTTTCTTTTTAAAAAAGCTAGCACTTATTACCATCTCTTGTTCAACACACATATCTACCAGTCTCTCACCACTCTCATTTTCACCCGGTACGCCATACTTCCCAATGACACCTTCTACCTCTCCAGCGCCCACTCTAGCATTTAAGTCACCCATGACAACTACATAATTCCTTCTACCCAGTCCTTCTACACACCTAGTTAATTCATTCCAGAACTCATTCCGCTCTTCTTCACTTTTCTCACTACCTGGCCCATACGCACTGACAAACGCCCAACATTCCCTACCCAACCTAACCCTTACCCACATTAACCTAGATGATATCTCCTTCCATTCCACTACTTTACCTGTCATCCAATCACTCAGCAATAACGCCACACCCTCTCTCGCTCTTCCCCTTTCAATCCCAGACACTCTACCAGACATTTTACCAAACATCACTTCACCCTTTCCTTTCATCTTTGTCTCACACAAGGCCAATACATCCATCCTTCTACTTCTAAACATACTTCCAATCTCATATCTTTTACTCTCTATCGTACTACAGCCACGCACATTCAAACACCCCAAAACTAGAGTGCGGGGAGCAGTCACTCTCCCCCCAGCTCCATCTCTTTGTCGATGTCTCGTAGGATTTTTATACAGGAGAGGGGGTTCCCAGCCCCCTCGTCCCGTCCCTTTTAGTCGCCTCTTACGACACGCAGGGATAACGTTCGCGCTATTCTAATTTTTATATGCCCCCGCGGCCACAGGGGATACGAGCGATCAGTAAGTACCAAGTGCCTCCTTTGCAAAACTTATTGTGATATACTATAGTATGAGGGCGTGGACTGGAAAGTGAACACTTCCTGATTGATGGGTTTATATGATTTTTTAAAATAAAAACTTCACTTTCCTCATCAATTATTCAGCTTGAATCACTATTTAGGTGGGTCTAGTTGAATCCTTAGAAACAGAGTATGTCAGAAACCAAACACCCCAAGGAATCTCATGGGGTACAGTAATACTTCAAGATGATGCCGAGATTAAACTACTATTATAAGAAATTTAGAAGCTAAAAAATCCGGAAGACCCCATCTCTTGTGAATGAATTGGGGATAGCAGCCTCCTCCCTTTGAGCTTAATGACTCACATGTAAAATTACCAAAGGTAGAGTGATGGATAGCTTTAAACTCAAGGTTCTTTTTGAAGGCAAATGTTAAGAGGACATGATCCCAAGAAGAGCCCTCTGATCTGTTTGCTGAGACCTATGAAGCATGTTTGAAGAGCCTATATTAGTAATCATGACGTGCTGCTTCCAGTCAATTCTGACCAAGTCACTGTCTACTGATTAGCAAGAGGAAGGGGTTGCGGTTCACCCTTTATCAGCGTAACCATGAAAGTTGGCAATTTCAAAGGTCTCTATACAAAGAGCTGCAACGTTTAAGTGTACTGTTTACTATCACTAATGGAGATCAAAACTTCATTACCATATTGGAAACAGAACAAATGCCCGGTACTGCCAAAAGCTGCCAAAACAAACTATGGTACTTAACATTGGTAAGGGTGAAGTAGCAACGTCAGTCATGTTGAAATAACGAGAAACTCTTCGAAAAAACACTGTGCCCAAAAAACTCGACTTGTTGCAAGTCCAATATCAGAAGGATGTCCTAGAGGGCGCGTGTGGTAGGTGTCGTTGGGGAGTTCAACTATGTTCTCTAGGGCCTGTCGCGGCCCTCCCCATTGATGAAGGGATTATCTAAATGGAAGACAACCTGTGAATAGTGGTTTTCACACGCCTTTGTTTAATACACGACACCTACAAGGTGTTCGCGCGAGGGTTGTAACCTCTGCATTCCATACTTTTATCTTTCTCTAGTATATTTGGAAGATTTATATTAGGAAAGGTATAAGGAAGGACCTTTCTCACCGGGCGTCACAGGCCTCTTCCCAGAAATAGATTTTTCCTTCGTCAAAATCCCTTTATTACTGAGATGAAAGGGTAAATATATGGGAAAATCTCAATTGACACTACATAAGATAAAACTAAAGGACTTTCACCTTAAAGCAGTCCTGTGGTACCAGCTTTTCCCAGAAAACAATTATTCTAAGAAAGACAGACACACTTGCCTACAAGATTTAACTGATGTTCATTCTCTTAAACTATTGAAAAATGCTAAGAGATTATGAACACTAAATAACTAATTATTACTTAAAGAACGATCTCCTCCTCTAGATCCATTACTTTTATGGATTAGAACAAGTGAGACTTCCTCCAGTTGTGCAGCAGGTCAAGGCAGCTAAACAGATTGAAAATACCAAACTAGTCTCTCTAAAGTATTGTTGCTGTATTGGCTAGAGCCAACCTGTAATCCAGGACCCTTTGTATCATTACACCCGGACAGGGTTAGAAATGAAACTATGAGAGAGATTACTCAAGTGCCATATATGGATGAGATCATGGTGAGGGGTAGATGGAGATAGTTTGGGTTTGCTCTTTGCACTCTCCAAGAGACATTTGTTCACCAAACTTTTAACTGGTTTTCACAAGGCACTAGATTAATTAGAAGACCCAGGCCTACATGGCTGAGGACTATGAACTATGATGTAGATGATGAATGGAAAAGTATTGATTGAAAAGCTCAAGATAAGAATCACTGGCGAAATCTAACCGAGGCCCTTTGCATTAATAGGCATATGAGGAGATGATGATGATGATTATGGTACATTAGGAAAACCCAACGGTAAATGATTCATAGCTAGCATCTGTATGTCTTTAATAGAAGGTTGTGGGTTAGACATCTTGTACTGTCTGACAACTAGTACTTAGCACATTGAGTATTGGATCATGACAACAGAAGAAATGATACACCATCCATGCTCAAACTTTGTCTATACTGTATGTCACTTATCAATATGACAAATTCGGAGATAATTTGTATTTTTCCTAACCATACAAACCTTAGCTATTTACATTGGGTATTACTTTCGGCGTAGCTGAAATGACGAGCCATTAGATTTTAACGAGGGTTTCCTACCCCGCGCTAGTTAGCAGGGGTAGGGGGAGGGGTAGCTTGCTACCCCTCCCTCCCTCACACACCGGTGAAATGTCTCACTTCACTTAGAGGTAGGACTTGACTTGGGGGACAGGGCTGGCGGGCAAATATGTGTAAATAGCTAAGGTCTGTATGGTTAGGAAAAATACAAATTATCTCCGAATTTGTCATTTGTTCCGTAACCGAAATACAAACCACGCTATTTACATTGGGTGACTTACCCCTTAGGAAGGGTGGAAAGTCCCCAGCCATACTGGCTTTGGCTTTACCCGGGGACTCAAAATCCGAGTGAGTCGCACTCGAGAAAAGGAGTCCCTGCACCTCACAAGTTCCTTGCTCCGCAAGGAAACGTGTGGCCTACATAAGCTTGTGTGTAAAGGAAGAAAGTGTGACCCGTCCTAGGCAGTTGACCTGGAGTTCCAGAAGGAACTCTGGGTTAGGACGTTCCCAATACCACCTCGTCAGGGTATGGGGGACGCGACAGTATTGACTCAATACTCGGAACACAAGGAAGCATGGTTTACCTGCAGAGGTTTGAGGTCAGCTATGCAGAGACCAGGATGCTGCTTCCCCAGTAGAGGGGACGATGAAGAGAGAAGTAAGGGCCAGACATACTTCTTTCGTTCATGCAGACTAAAACCTGATATCAATGCCCTCAACCTTCTGCTACCTGTCCAAAAAGGAGCCTGAGGTTAGACCAGCTGTTGCGTAGCCACCCCAGAGCGATAGAAACGTATCGATACTCCTGTGGGTCACGTCCTGCAGGAAGCGGGCTGCGAAGGTCATTAGACGCTTCCAGACTCCAGCTTGTAGCACCTGCGTCACAGAGTAGTTCTACTTGAAGGCGAGGGACGTTGCGATGTATCCGACATCGTGCTGTAGGGCGACGTGACGGGGGAGGGTCTGGATTCAGGTCGAGATGAATGCCCTTGAGTCCGAGCTGAAGAGGTATACTGGTGACTCTCCCCTGTGTCCTCCCTGTGCTCCCAAACAGGCTTGCACGTGAGGACAAACTGCAGCTGTTCTCAAAGATAACCCCTCGATTCCTTTACTGGCAAGAAGGAGAAGGTTTGGGTCATCTGATACAGAACGGAGACTCGAAATCTTGAAGGAGTCGAACCGAAGGTCCGGGACTCCAAGATTCTGAGTCTAGAAAACAACTCAGGAGCGAACCTGAATGTTGCCTTCCCCTATTCTCTTGAAAGGGCGGAGTTGTACGAGACCATGAAGATTGCTTACACACTGGCCGAGGCCAGAATGAGCAGGAGCACCGTCCCCCAAGACGGAATACGATCAGAGGCCTGACGTAATGGTTCTTGAGAAGATCTCTTAAGGGACTAAAGAGTCCGAACCATGCTCCATGGAGGAGGTCTCACTCCGACTGGGGGCAGGGACGTTCGCAGCTTCGCATGAGCGAAGAAAGGTCCAGCGGGCAGGAAAAAGTCTATTCCTTTCAGCCTGAAGGCCAGGGAAAGGCTGAGCGATAGGCTTCACTGCCGAGAGCAGAAAAGAGTTTCCTCCCGCCGAAAAGCAATAACTCCGTTATTGCTGGAGAAGAGGCCTCAAGGGAAGAGGTATCTCTCCCACGACACCAACCACAGAAGACTCTCCACTTCGCCTGGTAGACCCCTGCGGATGACTATCGCAGGTGACGCGACCTCCGCTCCGCGACTGTAGCGGGTTGTCTCTTCTTGAGGAGGCGGCGTAGTGTCTCCAGGCGTGAAGCCGAAGCGATGCAACGGCCCGTGAAAGATGTTGTAGTGTGGTTGTTTGAGTAGCCTGTGTCGTGGAAGAAGCTCTCCCGGGAGTTCCGTCAGGGGAAGCAGAGGGTCCGGAAACCGTTCTGCGTATAGTCACAGCGGAGCTCTTAGGGCCATCGAAAGGTCGACAGACAACCTGGTCTTGTTGAGACCCATTCTCAACAGACAACAATGGGGGGAAGACGCAGGCGTCGATGTTGTCCCACCGTCACCGGAAAGCATCTTGCCAAAGAGTCTTGGGATCTGAGACTAGGGGGAAGAACAGCGGAAGCTTGAAGTTCCAGGCTGTCGCGATCAGGTCCCCCAGGCCAGGACTTGCTGGTTACTATAGGCCAAAGACCCCCAGGTACTCTCTATCTGCGAGGCTCTGCTCAGATAGTCGGAGAGAACATTCCTCTGCCCGGAATGAGCGAGCCGATAGTGGTATTGAGAGGACCTCGGATCATCACAGTATCTCTACTGCAAGATGCGAAAGTATGAAAATGCGTCCCCTGCTGGTTGGAATACGCCAGTACCATGAAGTCGTTGCGCACGGAGCGACTCGGCAGGAACTGTAGGATATGTAGAGGGGCCAGACTACGGCCCCTAAGCCTGCCTGAATGATGGGGAGATACCCTTCAGGTCCTGACCATAGGCCTGAACCGGAACATGCCCCCCACCCCCCCTTTTCTTTGACGAGTCCGAGAACAGCATCAAAATGTGGGGAAAGGACGAGAATTTCCACTCCCATCAAGAGGTTCCGCTGGACCATAGGGGCCAGAAAGTCCGGTTAATCGTTACTTTGATACCACCGGAACTTGGGCCGTCTCACAGGGAACTTATCCTGAGGCGACCGTTCGGGACTTTAGACGGGTCAATGAGGAAAAGAGACCCAGGAAACGTTCCAAGGTAGGGCTGAAAGCTCTGCTTGACTGAGAACAGGTACTGCGACTCTCCTCAGCCTTGCCACAGTCAACTGAAGGGAAGGCTCGGAGAAGGAGTCAATATCATGGCTAGATATTCCAGATGTTGAGGCAGAAGTAGAGAAGGCTCCAAGCAAATTACCATGATCCCTTACTCTTGGTAAAGTCCAGGAAACTTGCCCCGGTGTTGAAGAAGGTCGAACCCGAGACTACCGGAGTTGGCCAGACCCCCAAAGAGCGAAGGAGGCGGAAGCCTGCTCATGAGCGGCCATGAGGAAAGCAGGGAGAGTTCTCTAGTGAAAAACCTGCGATGCCGCGGCGGGGTCGCCCCACCGCATCTTAAGCAGGAACACCTGTAGTCTAGGCTGAATTCCAAGAGCTTCCTGGAAGATGGATGGAATGGAACCTGGAAGTACCCGTCCTTCCGATCCAGGGCATAAGGAGTCCTGCAGTCTCGTTACCAGTCTGATCGACTCTGTTGTTCCACACTGGGCGAAGTTTGTTCGACAAACTTGATCAGAGCTGAGAGGTCGACGACGGAACTCCCGTCTCAGATGCTTTCCTACGAGAAAGGATCAACTGAAGAAGCCGGGGGGGGGGGGGGGGGGGGGGAAGCCGTTGACGACCTTATGGAGGACCTTCTCCTAAGGCATGGATCCTTCTGCCCAAACGGGCAAACCTCTTGCCGACCCCATGGCATAGAGGCTCAGTGACACTGGATTCGCTGACAGTGACGGAGAGATGGTAAGAGCGAGGCGCGATATCCTTGGCTGATCATGGAGATCGTGCAGGAATCGGCATCGGGAAGCTGTTATCCGGACGAGTAACCATAGGCATCCCCCCAGCGTGAGACCTGCAAGGGGGGTTGCCAATCCTAGAGTTTGTGAACTCTGCCGCTCCCTCTAGGATTATGTCTCCCCGGGAGAGCCTCCCGTGCTACCTATCCCTGACAGGATGGGACTGCTATTGTACACCTTGTCTTAGCTGCCGTAACCGGCCGATAACTTAGGCTGAATGAAGTGGCATCGGAGACCTGCAGGGTCTGGAAGAAAGCGCCTTGGAGGAGTGAAAACGGAAGTCGACTTCCTCCGCACAACAGCTGTCCATGTCTCTGTCCTTGGGCTCAAACAAGCTCTTCCCAAGGATGGAAGAGTGTCTGAGTTTGTCGACATCCACGGATGAGACACCCGAGAGGAAGCCCTCGGTCACTGCGTCTAGATGCTCCAACATCGAGTTTGCCCGCAAGTTCGAAACTTGGCGACGGAACGCAAAGGTGCTTGAGCCCGAGAGGAGGAAAGTACCCATGATCTTCCTGGAGCTTCCTTGCCCGAGAGGAGGAAAGTACCCATGATCTTCCTGGAGCTTCCTTGTACAAAACCTCGGGTCGCAACCGAGGAGGGAAAGGACCTGGTAAGCCCCTTCCACGAGATGGAGAAGAGGAAGGGCTAAACCAGTCACCCCTTGCCCGACGGAGAAATCTCGAACGAAAAGCTCCCTGGCAAGACCCTTCCAGGGAATGACGAGGAGGAAGGGCTAACCCAGGTTCTGGAAAGAAGAATGTTGCTCAGACCTCCCTGAAGATTCTTCCTGCTCTTGCCATGCTCTGCGTTTACAGGGTGAAGACCGTGTTCTGGAAATACGCGCTCCAGAAGACTCGCCAGGCTGGCCGTGTTGCGAAACCCCGACGGGAATCGCGGTCGCAATCGCCCTGGTGCTCGCGCGATGGTAAATCAATGGTACGCGCGAACGTATCTACATCCGAATTTTCCAACATCCGAAGTAAAATTCGAGCAGATTTTTGACTCTACACCCGAATTTTATTTCGACACACGAAGTAAACATTACGGCATTGAGCGTCGAGTGCTCAGTTCTCTATTCTTGTGTGTATCGTGTGGTTGTCCTCTGTTTGGTCTGTTATTAACAGTGCTTATTTTCTTCCTTTTCTCACATTTCCTTTTTGATTTTACCTATAATCATGGTGCCTAAGAAGCTAAGTTTCAGTACAGGAAGAAGGCAATTCTTTCATTAGAATTGAAGCAAGAAATTATAGAAAAACATGAGAGCAGTGTGCACGTGAGTGATACTGTATGGCTAAACAATATGGCCGGAATAGGCCTATGATCTCGATGATCATCAAGCTGAAGGCAGCCATTAAAGCAAATAACCATCGAAGGGGATCACCATTATTACAAGACATCATAGCAATACCCTAGAAGAGATAGAACGCCTTTTGTTGATAGGGATAAAGGACAAAGAGATTGTTGGCAACGATCATTTGTGAGAAGGGCCAGCGTGATGAACAGAAAGAAAGAAAAAAGTGAAGCAAAGAAAACCATGATAGCATTAACAAGCTCTTTTAAATAAGACTTCTCTCTTTTTTTGTTTCTCTCTAAACATAGCATTGACATGTTCTTTAAATAAAATCTCTCTCTCTCTCTCTCTCGTTCTTCTTCGCTGTTATAGTGTTAGATACGTCTATTATTTTTTTTTTCCGAGAGAGAGAGAGAGATTAAACAAAAATGTGTTTAGAGTACATATGATTTTTAACAGCGTCAACGAGTTGAAAAACAATTAAATGTAACTAAGAAAGTAATAACAGCTAATCTGAATTCCTTTATTAACTAAAACAAACATTGATACAAACACACTCGTGTGCGTATGCACAAACACACACAGGTGCAAAAATTGCTACGCAGTAAGAGAGACGGTCGGGGAGGAGGTAGAGATGGTGACTGCGATAACATACCGTAACTCGTCACTGAAAGTGATGAAAATGAAAAATCAAAAGAAAAAAAATGTAAAAAATATGAAATATAAAAGTAAAAAAAAAATAAATAAGCTAAGTTAGATTAAAATTTCTGTAGTGTAAGTTACGGTATGTTATCGCAGTCACCATCTCTACCTCCTCGCCGATCGTGTCTCCTCGTGTGTGTGTGTGTGTGTTAGCGCATACGCACACGAGTGTGTTTGTATCAATATTTGTTTTAGTTAAGAAAGGAATTCAGATTCGCTGATATTGTTTTTTTAGTTACATTTAACTGTCTTTCAACTCGTTAACGCTGTTAAAAATCATATGTACACAACACATTTTTGTTTAATCTCTCTCTCTCTCAGAAAAAATTAATAGACGTCTCTAACACTAACAGTGAAGAAGAACAAGAGAGAGAGAGAGAGAGAGAGAGAGAGAGAGAGAGAGAGAGAGAGAGAGAGAGAGAGAGAGAGAGAGAGAGTATTTATTTAAAGAACATGTTAACACCATGTCTACCTTCTCGCCGATCGTCCGTCTCTTCCTGGCGTAGCAAATCCTACACCTGCGTTGGCCTGTCTCTAAGGTAAAGTGGCAATAAAACACATTTTTTATTTATTATTTCTTTATAATTATCTTTTTTACATGCTTCTTTCATATTATGCAGTTATGTTATTGTTATGTGTAATTATGTGTAGCCATTTATTAAGGATTTATTATGGGTTTTTAGGCTGAGGAACGAATTAAATGAATTACCATGTATTCTTATGGGAAAATTCGTTTCTACATCCGAACATTTTCTACATCCGAAGTTGGTTGTGGAACGAATTAAATTCGTATGTAGAGGTACCACTGTATATTGAGTAAAAGAAAAGTAAGTGATTAAGTAAAGACAAAACAAATAATGGCTGCCAAGCGAGGACGAAGACAGAGACGTATGTCCATTGTCAGAGCCAAAAGTGAAGTGAGACATTTCACCGGTGTGTGAGGGAGGGAGGGGTAGCAAGCTACCCCTCCCCCTATCCCTGCTAACTAGCGTGGGGTAGGAAACCCTCGTTAAAATCTAATGGCTCGTCATTTCAGCTACGCCGAAAGTAATACCCAATGTAAATAGCGTGGTTTTTATTTCGGTTACGGAACAACTTACATTTAATAACAATAGACAGTTAACTATCAGGGGCAAGTCTTCTATCCTATTCAGTCTGATAATATGAGTACAAAACCACTTGTAAACCTTCAGCAGGCATACAAAAATGAAAACTTCAACAGACTAAAATTCCACCAATGTGAAGCATATAATCGAAGCAATGACAATGAGGTCTGGGGGAACTGAACAGTCTCTCCCTGTTTTTCCCCACTGGGTAGTGACATCATAATGTTGTAATGTGCCTCTTCAATAGCGAACAATGTCACAGTCATCTTTGACAAGTTCTACAGCTAGAGAGTTATTGGATCCTTTGACTAGCCATACAGTACTACACTGTATCCCTCTCTCTGGTTACGGCTAATTTGTCTTTGCCTACACATACACCAAATAGTCTCGTCTTTTCTTTCCACATTCCGCTCTGACCTCATACACGTGACAATATTGAAATTACCAAACAATTCTTCTTTGCTTAAGGGGTTAACTACTGCAATGTAATTGTTCAGTGGCTACTTTCCTCTTGGTAAGGGTAGAAGAGACTCTTTAGCTATGGTGAGCATCTCTTCTAGGAGAAGGACACTCCAAAATCAAACCATTGTTCTCTAGCCTCTGTACCATGGCCTTCCACTGTCTTGGATTAGAGTTCTCTTGCTTGAGGGTACACTTTGGCATGCTGTTCTATCTTATTTCTCTTCCTCTTGTTTTTTTAATTTTTTATAATCTGTATATGAAAGATATAATTTAATGTTGTTACTGTTCTTAAAATATATTATTTTTATTGTTTATTACTTCTCTTATACCTGTAGTTAATCTCTGTTTCTTTTCCTTACTGGGCTATTTTACTCTGTTGGAGCCCTTGGGATTATAGCATATTGCTTTTCCATCTATGGTTATAGCTTAGCTTGTAATTCTAATAACAACAATGTAGATCTGGGGTTGCTGAATCCCTAAAATTAGTACATGGTGCAAATTATGGGGTATGAAGTTAAACCTTATCAAAATCCAAAGTATGATTGTAAGTAAGTTGTTGAGGACAATGGCTCCTCAAAACCTGGATCTCAGCATTGAAAAGGATTTATTTTTAACTCTGTATGACTCTTTTGAAATTTTAGGTGTGCTTCTTGATAGTAAATTTACTTTTGAGAAACACATTTGGTCTATCCCTTCTTCAACTGCACAAAAAAATTGGCTTATTGAGTCTTTCAAGATTTTCGGTGATCAATCTATTCTGAAGAAAAGTTGCAACTCTTTCATTGACTTATTTCGAGTACTGTTCTCCTGTCTGGTCTTCAGCTGCTGAATTTTATCTTAATTTGTTGGACAGGAACTTACGGTCTATTAAATTTCTTATTCCTGATCTAGATATTAATCTCTAGCATTGTACTTCAGTTAGTTAACTATGCATGTTGCATAAGATTTTTCATAATTCTGACCATCCTTCGCATCCAGATCTTTCCAGACATTACCATACTGTTCACAACACTAGCCATGCAGTTTATTCTAAAAATCATGCCTTCCCCATCATAAGGCTCAATACTACACAGTATTCTAGAGGTTTTATTCCAGCTGTGACCGAGTTGTAGAATGATCTTCCTAATTAGGTAGTTGAATTGGTGGAACTTCAAAAGTTCAAACTTGCAGCAAATGTTTTATGTACATAAATCTCTTTTCATAGTTTGTATGTGAAAGATCTATTTTAAAGTTATTACAGTTCTAAAAGTTATTTTAATTCTTCACTACTTTTCTTGTAGTTTATTTATTCCCTTTCCTCACTGGACTATTTTTCTCTGTTGGAGCCCTAATAATAATAATAATAATAATAATAAGAAAATGGGGCAATGAAGATAGTGGCCTCTAGCATTCATGAATTGTAGTCGGGGCTATTGAAGTAAAGTAATAGGGGACTATTCATGTAAACTTACTACTAATCCTTTAATTGCTTAAAAATATTTTCATTGAATTCCTTGCACTCGAAAACAGATTTACACACCGACACCACATCTTTAGCAAAATTATATGGAAAAGCTGACTGCTTTCCTTTCTAAAGTAATTAAAAGAATAATTATATTAATTACACATATTGCCCAGCATGTGTTCATTAGCATCCCTGCAATTCTAACTCTCCAAAAGCCAACGATCACTTCCATCAAAATTCCTTGGTGGAAATAGCATCTCTGAGTTCAGTATGGTGGCTACTAGATTATAACAGGAATGGATAAGAGAATAGGGAATTTCATATTTCATATTTTCCTTATACCTTCATCCATAAACATCTCTTATCAGTGCTTCAATTACGCAGATATTGTACCATTCAAGATAAAAATTTTGAGCCCTTTTAGCTGACACACACAAAATTCACAGAAAGAAAAAATAATGGACTAATACAAAACAAAGGCGAATCCTACCATTGGGTCTGTGACATTTGTTGGATAGTAGAGTCTCATAAGAGTTCCCTCCTTTGTACGACCAACCATAATGTCAGTGCAGCCAACCACATAAGGTCCTGAAAACAAAAATATGTTATTTTCATTAGTAAAATAAATTTTTGAATATACTTACCCGATGATCATGTAGCTGTCAACTCTGTTGCCCGACAGAAATCTACGGTCGGGATACGCCAGCGATCGCTATACAGGTGGGGGTGTACACAACAGCGCCATCTGTGAGCAGGTACTCAAGTACTTCTTGTCAACAAGAACTCAATTTTCTCCTCGGTCCACTGGTTCTCTATGGGGAGGAAGGGCGGGTCCTTAAATTCATGATCATCGGGTAAGTATATTCAAAAATTTATTTTACTAATGAAAATAACATTTTTCAATATTAATCTTACCCGATGATCATGTAGCTGATTCACACCCAGGGTGGTGGGTGGAGACCAGCATACATGTTAACAAAGAAGCTAAGTATCCCGTATCTTATTTTAGCCGTTATTCAAAATAACAAACATAAAATAAATAAGTACCTGGTAAGGAAGTCGACTTGAACCATTACTCTGCCTTTTTAAGTACGTCTTCCTTACTGAGCCTAGCGATCCTCTTAGGATGCTGAGCGACTCCTAGGTGCTGAAGTATTAAGGGCTGCAACCCATACTAAAGGACCTCATCACAACCTCTAATCTAGGCGCTTCTTAAGAAAGAATTTGACCACCCGCCAAATCAACCAGGATGCGGAAGGCTTCTTAGCCTTCCGGACAACCCAGAAATATTTCAAGAGAAAGATTAAAAAGGTTCTGGAATTAGGGAATTGTAGTGGTGGAGCCCCCACCACTACTGCACTCGTTGCTACGAATGGTCCCAGAGTGTAGCAGTTCTCGTAAAGAGACTGGACATTCTTAAGATAAAAGACGCGAACACTGATTAGCTTTTCCAAAAGGTTGCGTCGAAAATATTTTGCAGAGATCTATTTTATTAAAAGGTCACGGAAGTTGTGATAGCTCTAACTTCGTGTGTCCTTACCTTCAGCCAAGCTTGGTCTTCCTCATTCAGAAGGGAATGAGCTTCTCGTATTAACAGTCTGAAGATAATAGGATAAAGAATTCTCTGACATAGGCAAAGATGAATTCTTAACTGAACACCATAAAGCTTCAGACGGGCCTCATAAAGGTTTTTAAAATAGAACTTAAGAGCTCTACAGGACATAATACTCTTTCTAGTTCCTTTCCAACCATATCGATAAGTTTGGAATAACGAACGATATTGGTCAAGGCCGAGAAGGCAGCTCGTGTTTGGCTAGAAAACCAAGATGTAGAACATGTAGCCGTTTCGGATGAAAATCCGATGTTCTTGCTGAAGGCATGAATCTCACTGACTCTTTTAGCTGGTAAAGCATATCAGGAAAAGAGTCTTAAAGGTGAGATCTTTCAGGGAGGCTGATTGAAGTGGTTCGAACCTGTCTAACATAAGGAATCTTAGAACCACGTCTAAATTCCAACCAGGTGTAACCAAACGACGCTCCTTCGTGGTCTCAAAAGACTTAAGGAGGTCCTGTAGATCTTTATTGTTAAAAAGATCTAAGCCTCTGTGACGGAAGACTGATGTCAACATGCTTCTGTAACCCTTGAAAGTGGGAGCTGAAAGAGATCGCTCTTTTCTCAGATATAAGAGGAAGTCAGCTATTTGAGTTACAGAGGTACTGGTCGAGGATACGGATACTGACTTGCACCAGTTTAGGAAGATTCCCCACTTCGATTGGTAGACTCTAAGGGTGGATGTTCTCCTTGCTCTAACAATCGCTCTGATTGCCTCCTTCGAAAAACCTCTAGTTCTCGAGAGTCTTTCGATACTCTGAAGGCAGTGAGACGAAGAGCGTGGAGGCCTTGGAGTACCTTCTTACGCGTGGCAGACGTAGCAGGTCCACCCTTAGGGGAAGAGTTCTGGGAACGTCTACTAGCCATCGAAGTACCTCGGTAAGTTATTCTCTCGCGGGCCAGAGGGAAGCAACTAGTGTCAACTTTGTCCCAACGTGAGAGGCGAACTTCTGCAGTACCTTGTTGACAAACTAGAACGGAGGGAATGCATATAGATCTAGATGAGACTAATCTAGTAGAAAGGCATCTAAAAGAACCACTGCTGGGTCTGTTGAGAGCCTCTTGGACATCGAGGTTGCGAAGAGATCTATGGTTGGATGGCCCCAGGTGACCCAAAGTCTCTTGCATACATCTCTGTGGAGGGTCCAATATGTTGGAATTATTGTCCCTTCCTACTGAGACAAACTGCTAAGACATTCAAGTTGCCTTGGAAGAAATTTGTTACTAGTGAAAAGTCTAGACCTGTTGAACAGGAGAGGAGGTCACTAGCGAACTCGCACCATGTCAGAGAGTAGGTCCCTCCTTGCTAGGAGATGAACATCAAAGCAGGGAGTTGTCCGTGTTGACCTCCATTACTTTGTCTTGAAGGAGAGACCTGAAGCTTTTCCAGGTCAGACTTACTGCCAGAAGCTTCTTGCAGTTAAAATGCATTGTCCTTTGACGCGAGTTCCATAATCCCGAGCATTCCATACCGCCTAAGGTCGCACCCCAGCCTACGTCCGATGCGTCTGAGAAGAGAACGTGGTTGGGAGTCTGAACAGTCAGGGGAAGACCCTATAAAAGGTTGATAAAGTCCTTTCCTCAGGTTAGACCAGACTTATCTTCCGGAAACCGGGATCGAGACCGCTTCTAGCGTCTTGTCCTTTTCCAGTGAAGAGCTAGATGAAACCGAAGAGGACGGAGGTGTAGTCTTCCAAGTGACACCAAATGCACCACGGATGACAGTGTCCTAACCAGACTCATCCACAGCCTGACAGGGCCGTATTCCTTCTTCAGCATCTTCTGGATGGATAGCAGGGCTGGGGATTGATCTTCTTGTTCAGCCATGTCCTCATCAGAGGGTTCCTCATCCGAAACTGATGAGGAAACGGCAACGGAGTGGGCAACGTCTGACTCGCTGAATCCGGTCGCACTGGTGGATGCGTGACGGAGCCGGACACAAGATCATGGTACTGCTGCACAGTCTGTGAACTGTCAACCATGGGGAAGCGAGGAAGTACAGCGACAACCCGAAACTGTCTAGACTGCCTGGGTAGTACAGACAACCCCTTATCGGGTTGCTGAGGTTGCCGCACTGCGTCACAACAAGTCACCTCTGCTGGTTGTTGAACGTCTTCCCAGTGACACACTGAACGTCCACAACCACCTCCGAGAGTAGCATAACATCAACGTGCGACTGGCAACCCACACTGGGTCGCACCGGTGGAGGAACCATCTCAACTGGCGGACGTGAGTAGGATACCTCAGCGTCAACAGGGCGTACAACCAACCGGTAGGAAGGTCGTTGGCAAGAAGGGTCTTCTCCGTAAAAAATCCTCTATCAAGGACTAAGCTTGGACTGCATGTCTTGCAACAAAGCCCAAGGTCTATGGGAGCAGGTGTGGCAACAGACGGGGTTAGCGACTGAAGCGGAACCATTTACCCTCCCTGGAAGCATGTTATGCTTAAATAAAAGTCCATAGGAGGCTAAGCAGCTTAAGGCTCCTCTCCAAATGACAGAGTCCTCAAGGGAATATCAGAAGGAGGAAGAACAGCACTTTCTCATCTACAGGAACCATATCCGAGAAAAGCTAGGTTCTCTCAGTGAGGGTTTCACTGGTGCAAAAGCAGCAGACCAGAAGGCAACGTTATGAAACTGCTTGACAGTCTGTGAACTGTCAAAAACTGAACTGTCAACCACAACAGGAGCGTGAGGACATACAGCACTGGTGTATAAGTAGCAGACCAGAAGGCAACGTCATGTAACTGTATGACAGTTTGTGAGTTGGCAACAACCAAAGTTGTGTGGGGAAGCCTCAACTCCTGACTGACTAGTTTGCTGCTGGCGAGTGGCGGTAACCACAGTGTGTTGCGGAGGCTGACACACCGTGTCAAAACACGGCAGCTTGTGGTAGTTCACGCACGGCAACGGAGTGCTCTGTGTGTGGGAGTCATCATACATCTGGCAGGGTTGACTGTGCATGGGTGGAGGAGCTCTCACAACAAGAGTGTGAGAGCAGGAAGCCATGCCGGGCGCACAACCGTGGGAGGTGTAGGCCCACGGGTGCATCGTCAACCTTCTCCGCAGTCGGAGTGTGGGAGCTGGCAACAACAAAAGCAGAGTGCTGATGCGTGGGAGGGGCTGCGGTGGGTTGAGGAGCATGCGGTATGGTATGCGGAGCATGCTGTAAGGTATGCGGCTCATGCTGCATGGTATGCGGAGCATGCTGTAAGGTATGCAGAGCATGCTGCATGGGCTGCGGAGAATGCCGCATAGAGCTGGAACCCGGCAGCTCTACAGAACCTTCCCACTGCTGATGCGGTAGCTCACGCATGTTAGCAGATGGTGCAGCAAGAACATGCGTCTGGCAGGGTGGACTGCGCATCGGTGGTGGAGCTCTCACAGGTGGAGGGTGGGAGCAGGCAGCCGCAGTATCTGCTGAGCGCACAACCTCGGCGGGTTGTAGGTTAACAGGTGCATTGTCAACCTTCCAGCATGATACTCCTGCATGAAGGAGCAAGCTGAGACTGTATAGTCTGCAGCATGGACCACTAGGGTCTATGAAAGACAACAACAAACGGAGCTACTGTCCGTTGTGACTGAGGGTCTAAAACAGCTGGTGCGGCAACAGACGGAGTTACTGCCTGTTGCGGTACCACCTTGCCTCTCTTGGGAGGTGTGCAGTTGTCGTACTGCAGCGAGTCCGAACTGACCCAGTGGCTACACCTAGGCCGTTGGACTTGCGCGGAAGGGACCGACTTGCACTTAAAAGCTGCAAGATTTGGTCCATGGTTTCTGCGAGAAACCTCTTCCGCAGACGAGGAATAAATGGGCTCTCTCGTCTTTGTGTGGGTGGGGTGATCACGTCGGCAACGTGTGTAGATACACCCGAAACCACGGAGGGAAACGTCTGTTCGTCGATCAAGGCCTGAGGAACCCATAAGTCCTTCGACATTACTTCTCCCCTGGGCTTGGGAGCTTGTAAGAGGTATCGGACTAGGTGAACAACTGGCACGAACAGACGAACCCTCGAACGCAACACTGTAACACTTTGCGCATATCACTTTATCACTTTTGATTTTCTGTTTGCACTTATTTCACTGAACTCGAAACTTTAAGTGGTTTGTACCTGAAACACGCAATCCTATCCTTCATTAAAAGGTAGTAATTGCGAAAACAGTATTACAATGTAACAGAAAAACATAATGAAAGATAAAGAATTCAGTGGCTGGAAAAGAGACTAAACACTAGATCAAATAAACTACGTTTAAAATCTCTCACCGCATAAAGCCTGGGAACAAGAATAAAACTCTAGAAACGTTTTACCTTCTTCCCCTATAGCGACTAGGGAGAAGAGCAAAAAACGAGAACAACGTTACCCGCTTGAACGAAACGTTTATCCTCCTCTCTCTCCCTCCGTCTCTATCTCTCTCTCTCTCTCTCTTGACTTAGAACCTGAGAGATGAGCCCAATTATATATATCGTTAAAACATATTATTTGTTAAAGGAAAAAAACTGAAAGGTTTCCCAAATAAAAAGTTCCTTTATTAGAATTAAAACCATTTAAGCTAAGAAAGAATGAACGAAACGCTAGAATCGGTTTACTCTTACTGCAACGTGAAACCGTGAAATACTCTCTCTCTATCGTAACGATAGAGCGCAAGTTGAACGTTCTGAACGTCAACAACTGCGGAGACTAAACAAAACGTTAGTTCAACTTTGAAAACAGTACGAGACTATCAAAGAAATTCTTTCAAAAACATTAAAATTAAAATAGCATAAATTCTTAACAGGAAAAACGATATGACGGGCTCAATGTTAATTAACTTCGGTTCCAAGTAAGGACCGCCTACTATTAGGAAAGGTCGCGTATA
Source organism: Palaemon carinicauda (assembly GCF_036898095.1). Classification (NCBI taxonomy): domain Eukaryota; kingdom Metazoa; phylum Arthropoda; class Malacostraca; order Decapoda; family Palaemonidae; genus Palaemon; species Palaemon carinicauda. The sequence goes on from NC_090747.1 coordinate 82,758,879, forward strand.
AACCAACATAAAAATTAATTTTTATAAGTTTATAATAAATGGAAAGTTAATCGAAGAGGCCTATAAATGGCGGAGAGATATAAAATAAATCTATAACTTTGTTAAGCAAAATTACCAAAAACCTAAACACACTTCCGTAAAAAGTGAAAGAGAGTCTATACTCTTTTCGACACCAACACTTCCGTCTAAGGGAAGGGTCGGCCATTTAAAAGTGAAAGAGAGTCCAACTCTCTTCGTCACCATAATTAAATCAAATTAATTCCAAAAGCTTGCTAAGCTAATGATAAAGCTTCCTGAATAGCGAAGGCTAAACTCTAGAGCAAATACATCACCAAATCGTGAACAATAACTCCAGAATCAACAGCGTATCCAAGTAGGTCTAGCCGGTGGCACGACAGAGGAAAAATTGAGTTCTTGTTGACAAGAAGTACTTGAGTACCTGCTCATAGATGGCGCTGTTGTGTACACCCCCACCTGTATAGCGATCGCTGGCGTATCCCGACCGTAGATTTCTGTCGGGCAACAGAGTTGACAGCTACATGATCATCGGGTAAGATTAATATTGAAAAATTCAAATACATATTGGAATAATGCAACATTATTACAAAAGGGTTTAATATAAGTATGTTAGTAACACAGCTGAAAGAAAAATCGGATTATATTTGTTAAAAAATAAAATGAATGGGTGTTTCAGCAAAAGATCCCAAAAGCTTTCATGATAACATTCACTATTTCAATACTTACCCAATATTCAAAATTCTAAATGCATTGAAGCTGCAGCTTCTGTAACAAACTTGAAGAAAACAATGATCTCAGTGGGTCTTTGACTAGCTTTACAAGTAGGCACTGAAAGGCACCAGTGCTTCATGTAATACCCGGCACCCAGATGTTGAGGCGTCTCAAACCTCACTTCCATTTTGGATACACAATATAAGGGGTGGAGAATTTGTACAGTAATTGACTTGAATATTGGCTAAGCACTGAAATAATAAATCTTATAAAAAAAGATTATTTCAACAATCTTAATATTCAAAGTGCTGAATTACACATTGATAAGGATGGTGAAATAGTGATGAAACTTGAAGGATAATTAAAGGTCTGCCATAACGATATTAAGAAAATAAACATATTTCTTCTGCATGTATGCTTACATTTTAAACATTAGCCAAATTACCAATTACAGTCTAACATATAGGTTATGACTACAGAGATTACTACTCTCCAAAAATTATATCTCTAAGAGACCTTCAAACACTTGTAACTCAAACCCGTCAATAAAGAACAAGCTACTCAGTACCACCCTGATAAGCTAATTGTCCTAAGAAAAGTTCAATAAGAAAAAAGGGATTTTGACGTAGGAAAAATCTATTTCTGGGCGAAGGACCTGTGCCGCCCAGTGAATAAGCTCCATTTAGCACTTATTCTTAGGTAATTTACTGCTAAATATACCAGAGAAAAAATGTAAAGGAGTGCTAGGTTAACTAGCTCGCTCACCTATTGGTGTCGGTATAAAATTGGGCGTATATTCCAGAGGTCCCGCACTATTTAGATTAATCCACGACAGAGAACCCCAATAGAGGAGAGCCGTTCAACCTCACTCGGTACTACTACAATGCATCCGCTCAGAACCCAACTCCTTAGCACCCAAAGTTTGGGGACTCCAAGGGAGAGGAGCTGGGAGGGTTCACTGGGCGGCACAGGTCCTTCGCCCAGAAATAGATTTTTCCTACGTCAAAATCCCTTTTCTGGGCTCGAACCTGTGCCGCCCAGTGAATCTATACAAGAGAAAAATGTCACCAAACTTGCAAAATAAAGGAAAAAACATAAGCGTAAGAGAAATACAGGATGCTTTAATCAGAGATGAGTACCAAAAAACAATTATAAGGGTATCTTAAATATGAACATAAATCCAATAAGGTAGGTATAATAATGCCGTGTGATAATATATACAGATACTCAGGAGCATAAAATTTACAAATATAATAACAGTATTCAGGTGCGAGACCAACGAATACAATAGGGTATAAATGAGGCAGGTAAGAGGGAGAGATAAAGAGTCAAGGCATTAACCTGAGTTACTCGTGAGTAACTACGCTCCCTGCGGCTACTGTAGAAAATTTTAGGGCTTCCAAATGTTTAAGGTAGTGTTTCTTGAACACTGACGGTGATTTCCACCCTGTATACCTGGAAAGGTCTGTAAAATTCATGTGGTGAAAGAAGTTCACCGAGGTGGCAACCGCCCTGATATCATGTGCAAGAGGAAAAGAGTCAGGGTTAGCTTGTTTAATAAAATACAAAATTTGTTGCCTGATCCCTTTAATAGTAATGGTACCGCCTTGTTCTCTAACGAATAGAGGCCCCGAGGAGTTAGAGGAGGTCCGGGATAGATAAGACCTAAGAGTAGTGACAGGGCACAGCGACGGATCTTGCGTGAGGGGAACAATTTTCCAGGAGGTCCATCTGTTTTGAGGGTCTTCATTCTTAGCCAAAAAGAATTTGTTAGGAGAAAGAAGGACCTCTCCTGAAGGCAGAAAGTCAATATGACCCGGGTCTCTCGACAAGGCTGCCAATTCAGAAATTCTTGCCCCGGAAGCCAAGCTCACTAGAAAAAGTGTTTTCCTGAGAAGGGGCATGTAATCACAAGAACTGTTAATGGTATCAGAAGCCAATTTGAGTACGTCATTAAGGAACCAGGTCACCGGGGTAGGACGAGTAACCGGTTTCAGTCTGGCACAAGCTTTCGGAATTGAAGCTAACAAAGAGTCGGTTAAGTCTATGTTAAAACCCACTAGGAAGATCTTTTTCAGAGCCGATTTAATAGTGGTGATAGTATTGGCTGCCAGACCTGATTCTAATAAAGATCTAAAGAAAGTGACTGTAAGGTTCAAGTTCATACAGTTCACGTCTAAGTCTATTAAAAATTTTGCCAACTTTTTAACTGCAGAGTCATACTGACGGATGGTGGAATCCCGTTTATCCGATTCTAGGAACAAGGTGTTTTGATGATCAATATTGGCACCATGCATAGCCGCAAACTTCATAAAGTCCATAAAGTTAGGGCGCTCTGAATGTTTGAGAAAGCGTACACAACGCGTGTTTGTACTATCTGAGACAGAACCGGATTGGGTATCGGGTGAGGGTATAATCTCAACTCCCGCAGGAGAGGATACCAGTTGCTCTTGGGCCAGTTGGGTGCGACCAAGGCTACTTGTCCCTTGAAGGATCTCAGTTTGTCTAGAACTTTCAGCAAAAGATTCACCGGGGGAAAGAGATAAATCTTTTCCCAGTTGTCCCAATTCTGTGACATGGCGTCTGTGGCGTAAGCCTGAGGGTCTAGATTGGGAGCCACATATACTCTCAATTTGTGGTTGGATTCCGTGGCGAAGAGGTCCACTTGGAGACCGGGAACCTGAGAGAGAATCCACCGAAATGACTTTAGATCGAGTGACCATTCCGATTCTAGAGGGGAGGTCCGGGACAGGGCGTCTGCCACTACATTCCGGACTCCCGCCAGGTGGACAGCTGAAAGATGCCAACGGTTCGAGGCTGCTAAGGAGAATATGGCTACTAGAACATGGTTCAGAGGCCCTGACTTTGACCCGCCTCTGTTGAGGCAGCGGACCACCACTTCGCTGTCGAGGACCAGACGAAGGTGTTGTTTCTTGGGAAGAGCGAGACGTTTCAGGGTTAGAAGAACTGCCATGGCCTCTAGCACATTGATGTGAAAATGGCGGAACAAGGGAGTCCAAAGACCTTGAACTTTCTTGAGCTGAGAATAGCCGCCCCAACCTGATAGGGATGCGTCTGTGTGAATGATTAATTCCGGGGGCGGAAATCGAAGGGGAACTGACTTTGACAGACTGTTTGCTCTTGTCCAAGGAAGAAGTCTTTCCCGTAGAATGGGAGGAAGGCGGACTTTCCTGTCCCGGAGCTTCCGGTTCGCCCTCGAACGCCAGACACGATTGATATCTTTCAATTTTGCCTTCAGAAGAAGATCCGTCACTGAGGCAAACTGAAGGGACCCCAGAATCTTCTCTTGAAGCCGTCTGGAACTTACTTTGTCTTTGAGAAAGCGTTTGGTGTTCCTTGCAATCTCTAACCTCTTGGGTCTGGGAAGACACAGAGTATGAGATATAAGATCCCATTGCAGGCCGAGCCATTGGAACTTCGATTTTGGAAGAAGACGGGACTTCTTGAAGTTGATCTGGAAGCCTAGAGATTGAAGATAATGGATGACTTTGTGAGTGGCTTTTAGGCAATTTTGGGAGGTGTCTGACCAAATGAGCCAGTCGTCCAGATAGGCTACTACTTGAATCCCTTGATTCCTGAGTTTCTGAACAGCGACTTCTGCTAGCTTTGTGAAGATCCTTGGGGCAATGTTGAGCCCGAAAGGCATCACCTTGAAGGAGTAACTTTTGTCCCCTAAGCGAAAGCCTAGGTACGGACGGAAGTGTCTCGCTATCGGGACGTGATAGTAGGCGTCTGTAAGATCGATAGAGGTGGTGACGGCCCCACGGGGAAGTAAGGTCCGCACCTGCGAGACGGTAAGCATTCGAAACTTGTCGCATTGAATGGACAAGTTGAGAAGGGATAGATCTAGAACCACTCTTCTCTTGTCTGAATCCTTCTTCGGGACACTGAACAGCCGACCTTGAAACTTCAGATGTTTCGTTTCTTGTATGGCATTCTTTTGTAAAAGATCCTGGACAAATTCGACCAGGTCCGGAGTGGAATGTTGACGAAATTTGTTCGGAGGAGGAGGTCCTTGAATCCAACTCCACCCTAGTCCCTTGGAGATGATACTGAACGCCCAGGGACTGAACCTCCATTTGTTGCGGAAGGCATAGAGCCTCCCCCCTACCTGCTGCACCTCAGTATTGATTTGAGGAGTTGCCTCCACGTCCGCCTCGGAAGTTCTTTCCTCTGCGAAAGGCTCTTCCCCTGCCTTTGTTCTGGTTAGAGCCACGGTGGTAGCCTCTACCTCTACCATAACTCTGGGAAGAGCTATGAGCCTCGTAGGACTGGTTAAAGGCAGGGGAAGTGGCGGAGGCACCAGAAAGCTGGCTCTTAGGTAGCAGAACGGTGACATAGTCATCCGAAGGAGCCCGAGAGGTGGAAGGCTGTGCAGGGGCAACAGAAGATGGAGGAAGAGGCAGCCGGAAGTTGGATGAAGCACTCTGTTGTTGCCTGAACTGGGTGGAGGTATATGGTCTAAGCTTCTTCCTACCCCGGGCTTGATAATTTGCGGGGTCATACTTGCGTTTAGGGGTCAAACCCCAACGGGCTTTAAGGCTCTGATTAACCCTAGTGGCCTCCGCCAAGACTTCCTCTACGAGATCCTCGGGGAAGAGATTTGAACCCCAACAGGAGGACCGGATGAGTTTATTAGGTTCATGCCTAATCGTCGCCTCAGCTAGAACATGCTTGCGACATCTGCGTTTAGCAGTAGCGAAGTCATACAAGTCATAATATAACGACTGTAACGTAGCCTTGTTGAGAGACTTAAAAATACTCTCCGTATCGTAAGTCAAGGCTATCGACTCCGTGGATGTGGCCAGGTTTAGAGTACGGCCCACACGTAGGCGGGAATCATATTCCTGTTTAATGAGAGATTCCGGGAGACGGGGAAGCTTCTCACTAAACAAGACTGAGGCACAGTCTGCTGCAAGCTTGCCGGAGGTAAAGGTGGTATGGACATTGTCCCAACACTCAATACCTGAGGGAAGAAGGAGGGAGATTGGATCCACCTCTCGGATGGGAGGCAAGGGCTTCTCCTCCAGAGCATATTGAAAGGCAAGCTCTGCCACCTTATTGACGCATGGAGTCAAGGTGGTCTTGTCCATTAAGAACATCGTAAAGGAGCTTTTATGAGGCGTCAGCATGGTGTTAGTGCAGCCGATGTCATTCAAAAATCTGGCCCAAACAGATTGGGCTTGCTCCTTCGGGAAGATGACCGTCTCTTTGGGGACCTTGTCTAATCGGACTAAAGCTTCCTCGGTAAGTCTGGCATAACCATGAAATGGAAATGCCAGACCCGGAGGAAAGAATTCAAAGTCCTCTAGAGGACGAGTGCCAAGGCCCTCCAGAGTCAACATTCCGTCTGAGAACGGGGAATGAAGAGCCATCCGCCAGGGGTTGTTCTTGGCAAACGGCGGGAGCTTAGAGGCATCCGGTATGAGAGAGCTTTGGACTCTCTCCGGAGCTCCTTGCTCTAAAGCCCCAATTCTCTGACCGAAGTTAGAGAACATCGTGTCCATCCTCGACTGCATCTCCGAAACCAACTTTGCCTGCATCTCCGACACGATGCGAAGCATAGCTGATTCGGAAAGGCCCGGGCTAGCAGCAGGAGGGGCGGAAGGAACTCCCGGGTCGTGAGACTTAGAGGAGGAACCAGAGGTCTTTGAAGACGGGTTCGTACCATGTTTAGAGCCATGAGAAGTCTTGTGAGGCTTGCGAGCTTTGGGTAAGGTCCTTGAAGTAGACTTATCCTTAGGGGGAACCGGGTATGAACGTTGAGACGAATCACGGTCCCCAGAAAATCCAAGAAAGGAAGAGCGATCAGAAGAAGAAGAAAGAGCGGGGCTGAGGATAGGAATCTCAGCGCCGGACACACCTGCCTCACTTACCACCCTACCTGTATCCGGCTCGTCTAGCAACATTGGTTCGACGTCCAGGTTCATGGAGGCAACATTGTCCTCCAGACCTCCGGGGGCGTCCGATGGATCTTGCTCTGGGTCGATGAGACCCGTTATAGTGGCATCAATGTGGGCAATGATGGGAGCTGCCACATGCATAGCCACAGCAGCTGAAGACTTGGCGTTGGGGTAAACCATGGTGCAGTAGTCCTCAGATAGGACGTACGGCCGCTTAGACTTTACATTCCGGGCAAACCCACCAATCCACACCTTCAGTGTGGCCCGAGCCGCAGACTTTTGCTCCGGGGATGCCTGAAATAATAGGGGGAATTATAAAAGGGAGACTCCCAATGGTCCTTCAAGACCATAGATATCTTACTAATAGTAAATAAAATAAGAAGGCAATATAGCCAACGGGACTCACCGAGTCAGATCCAAGGGTAGTGATGAGGTCGAAGCAAATCACACAGTTATCCGGGTGCCATACCACAACGTCTTCCAGTTGAACCCCACAAGGGGCGTGAGATCGGCAGACGGAGTGGCCACAAGGCTGGTGCAGAACAGCTGCACAGGCTGGCGTCAGACAATGCACCATCTGTAAAAAGAATAGTATATGAGAAACTGTAATTCTCTTAATTAGGGGCGGGTCTGGAGGACCCGGGCCTAACATAGGTCTAACACAAGATTAGAGCTTAACTGTACTATTCTTTAAGTGGCCTAACATAGGTCTAACACAAGAATAGAGCTTAACTGTACTATTCTTTTAAGTAGGGGCGGGTCCGGAGGACCCGGGCCTAACATAGGTCTAACACAAGATTAGAGCTTAACTGTACTATTCTTTAAGTAGGGGCGGGTCCGGAGGACCCGGGCCTAACATAGGTCTAACACAAGATTAGAGCTTAACTGTAAAAAATAAAATAAAAATAATTTTTTTTTTTTTTTTTTTTTTTTTTTTTTTTTTTTTTTTTTTTTTAATTAGGGGCGGGTCCGGAGGACCCGGGCCTAACATAGGTCTAACGCAAGGTTAGAGCTTAACTGTAATATTCTTACATAGGGGCGGGACCGGGGGTCCCGGGCCTAAACATAAGTCTAACTTGAAACTAAAGTATAGCCATCCATTCCGGTCAAGCCGGGAGCATAAAAAAGGATGCAATAACAAGGAATTAAGACACATAGTGTCTGATTTCCCGGGGTGGGGTAGACCCCGGGCCGGGAAATAAAGGTATATTCAATACCAATTCCTTTAGAGACTCCGGGGTAGTGATCTGTCATATATAATCATCATAGGAAATGTTATAAAATAATAGGGGGGCGGAACTGTAACTAAGAACTGCCAATCGAACCCGGAGGGTTTCGTATAACATAAGCCAGAATGAAAAGTGAATATAAAATAGGGTGCACCGGGATCCAACTCTGTTGACCGGTGGCCAACCAGACTAGACAGAGACTAAACCCCCGGGCCACCCGGAGGACAAAGTCCATAAACACTTAACTACCCCCTCTAAAAGGAGGGAAGGCAACGGTCCCTTAGTGGAGGGGGGAGAAGCCTAGCCTCCCACCTAGCTAGAGGGGGAGCGTGGGGGAGGATCACGTGATACGAGGCAGCAGGGCTACCAACTGACGATCCCCAACCAGACAGATCAAACGGAGTAATGGCACAAATATTCATTATAAAAATAATAATAGCGTTAAATATATGAATAAACACGTAGAAAATTTTTGGGCAAGGCATGCAACTTAAATAATTAAATCACAAAAGACACACCTGATGGCTAAAATAACATTGCCGCCTTAGCACGGTCGGCAGCCATAGCGATACGTAAATGATATCGGCCCAAAAATTGAACCACGAGGATTCTAAACGCTAAATAATGAATATTCACAATAACAAATAATATTTGATAATAAAAATAATACACATAGTAACACCGCAAGTGAAAATTAAAAGCTCTCAAAAACAGGAGTACCAACTGTAGTGAAATCAAGCAAGATCGGTATGAACGAAGAGAATAAACTCCTATAATATAAATATTAAACGATCTAGGTTGCTCAAAACACAGTAAAACCCAGCTTGGTACTTAACTTAGACGGTGTCTCCTGGGAAACCGACGAAGAAGCCATAATTCACTAGAAAATATCCAAAAATCGAGAGCACCAGAAAAAAGCGGGTTACTTTCGTCGTTGTGCTAAAAGGAGTTGGGTTCTGAGCGGATGCATTGTAGTAGTACCGAGTGAGGTTGAACGGCTCTCCTCTATTGGGGTTCTCTGTCGTGGATTAATCTAAATAGTGCGGGACCTCTGGAATATACGCCCAATTTTATACCGACACCAATAGGTGAGCGAGCTAGTTAACCTAGCACTCCTTTACATTTTTTCTCTGGTATATTTAGCAGTAAATTACCTAAGAATAAGTGCTAAATGGAGCTTATTCACTGGGCGGCACAGGTTCGAGCCCAGAAATATTACCTATCTATATGGACTTTTCCTCAATAAAATTTCCTCTTCATAATCAAAAGAGACTCTGATTGTTTAAATAATCAGAAATGGAGGAAATCAATGGGAAGAAAATTTTGTTAATCAAATACTTACGGTCTACAGTCACCACCTTAGAGGGGCCTGGAACCGTGAAGGTAACTGCATGATGGCCTTCTCCACTTCTCCATTGTTGCTTCTACATCTTTCTGAGCAAAGAGGTGTAGCTCTCAGCACTGTGGCATTCCCTTGTACAACTTGTCTGGAGAATTGGGATACAGTCACATCCCTCCTCTTCAGGAGGTTTTGCATGCTGGTTAGATAACTAGTGGCCATAGAAGGTAACTTGGTTTTCTTCACCAACAATGGCATAATAGGCAACTGCACTGGACCATTGGTTGATCAAGGAAGCAACCTAGAAGCTGGCCGTAGAAGAGGATTCCACGGCTACATACTCCAGGGCTGAAAAGACTATACCTTCCACCCAGTCTCTCCATGAGCAATCCCACCTTCATAGTAAAAAATGAGATTAAAAGGAGGGGGAGATTAACTCCCACAGAAGGGTATGTAGGATCTTCTGTGTCAAGAAAGTTGGAAAGCACGATCCTACTTGACAGGCTAGACCACAGTGAAGTCTCAATTCTGAAGGACTCCAAATTCATTCTGTCCAAGGCCAAGCTAACAGTTCCAACAATAGCAACCCCAGTGAGTTCAATAATACTTCAGAGGCTCCAAAGTACAGACCACTGACCATTGCTCCCACTGTGAAAGAAGCTACAGTGACCACTTAAAGTTCATTGCACTCACAAATAAGAATAAAAATGTTGACAAACAGTCAGCCAGTCTTAGGGTCCTCCACCTCTGCTGGTGCTAGACTAAAGTCAGACGTCATTGGGGTATTGAAAACCTGAGACTCCTCCTACCTTGCAAGGTAGTCTCAATGACTCCTTTGGATGACAGCTCTTTTTTTAATGTGAAAGCACAATCCAAACTGAAAAGGGAATGTACTCTGAGGATGATTTTTCTTTTCTTTTTTTTGCTTTGCTTTTCCAGCCTGATATGGGTTCTTGCATAAATAACCCTGAAGAGATTGAAGAAAGGCCTGATTAGCAATCTGCTTCCCCTTCAGATATATAATTGCCTTTAGTTCACTGATTGCATGAACATGATGGAACATCTTGGTGCAGCAACAACCACAAGCCTTTCACCGCCTCCATAGGTGTAGCAAGGTTGGAAAGAGAAGGCTAGGGTAGCCTTTGAAGTTCTGGGGGCAGCAAAAACCTTCTCCGACTGATGAGGACCAGCAATGCCTAATAAAAATCAACTTCCTTAGGATCAGATAGTTGTCATCGACGTACATCATAACAAGGGGATGACTGCAGACAGTCATGTCCCCACAAAAGGTACAAGGATGATTAGGATGAGAAAGCAGAAAATGTAAACAACCAAAACTTGACAGGCATCAGGAGTATGCGTGTAGCGTTTACGGCTAAAGTCAATACAGCAGTGCTAAATTCTTTACTTACAGCTATTCCAGCTACACTGAAATCTTACTCCTATTATGGGTCATTGGCTTTTATTCGTGTAGGAACAAACTATTTAATTTTATCACTTTGATTTATTTTTATGTACTGCTCATCTAATGACTATAGTATAATAATTTTTTGAACCCCTCAGATAAAAGAAAAAGTAACATCTGAGAGATTCAATAAAAAAAAATACTTACCTTTAGGAATTGGTGTATGGCTCTTATATCTTTGAAAGAAAGACGATGCCATGACTTGTGTTCTCACGTAATACTTTACTAAACCTTTCAACTGTCTTCTGCCAACACCAGGCTGCAAAATGCACAAGCTTAAATCTGAAATAAATATATATATGTAATTATAAAACATAGACACAAACTAGTAGAGGAAACCCATCAAAAGAAATAACTCAGAATTTAAAAAATCCTACCGAGTGACTCATGATTATGTCAATGAAAAAACAGGAACATTACTACTCCATAGCATACAACCAATTCATAAATGATAAATTTTAATACTAGCTGGCTAGTTATACAGCATTCAAATTGCATAGTGTTTGGTATTGGTTTCTCTTACTATATTGCTACTCTAATATGCAATATTAATCCTGAGCCAATAAATCTCAGATCTTCCATCTTGGGTAATATGCAGGAGGATGGACTTTACTAACTCGATATTACGTATAGTCGGACATTACAATTTATGGGGGTTAAATAACAGGCACACCAGCGAATCCCGATAAGCCTTGAGTAACTGCTGCACCTTTAATGACACTCCTAGACCCGATATTTTCTATGTCAACTATAAAAAAACTTGTGCATTTTAGTCATGAGAAAAAAAGCATAAATAATAGTATCTATTGTGATATAAAAACAAACACAGGAAAGATTTCAGTTATATAACAACCGCACAAGACAAAACGTTATTATAGTACAGGTTGAGAATCCTTTATCCCAATTTCCTCGGACTGGAAGTATTTTGTAATTTTTGCATTTTGGAATATCCCTAGAATGACTATTTTATCTTATTCTGATAAAAACTGTGCATCATTTGTATTCCTTTGATTACTTATAAAAATTTGAAGTAGGTTAGCAAACATAGTAGACTACTTTATTATTTTCAATAGATATTTTAAGCTGTTGACTAATCATCTTCAAATGTATATAAACCAAAGAGTTCGTAACTTTGTTTCTTCATTTAGGAATTTCAAAATGTCATACATACTAATTACTTTGCAATCTGCTGGAATGGTTTAAAGTAATTAATGGCTCTACTTTCATTGCAAATGTAAGAAATTAATTTGTCAACAAACTGACAGCAGTCAAATGGCTCAGCGCACCATGGAAAAAAGGGGAAATAATTAATGGCTCTTTAACCATGCTGCCAGAAAATATGACAAATTCGAAGATAATTTGTATGTTTCCTAACCATAAAAACCTTAGCTATTTACATTGGGTTTACCTTTTAGCGTAGCTGAAATGACGAGCCAATAGTTTTTAACGAGGGTTAATTACCCCCGCGCTAGTTAGCGGGGGTAGGGGAAGGGTAGCTTGCTACCCCCCCCCCCCACACCGGTGATTTGCTTCACTTCACTTAGAGGTAGGACTTGACTTGGGGGCCAGGGATGGCGGGCAAATATGTGTAAATAGCTAAGGTTTGTATGGTTAGGAAAAATACAAATTATCTTCGAATTTGTCATTTGTTCCGTAACCGAAATACAAACCACGCTATTTACATTGGGTGACTTACCCCTTAGGAAGGGTGGAAAGTCCCCAGCCTTACTGACTTCGGCTTTGCCCGGGGACTCAGTCCCTCAGTGAGCAGCACTTGAGAGAAGGAGCCCCTGCACCTCACAAGTTCTTTGCTTCGCTAGGAACGAGTGGCCTACATAAGTTGTGTGTGGAGGAAGATGTGACTCGTCCTATGAAGTTGACCTTGAGACCTTTAGATAGGAATCTAGGATAGGACGTTCCCAATACCACCTCGTCAGGGTATGGGAGACGCATCAGTATTAAGCTTAATACTAGGAGCACAAGGAAGCATGGGTTACCTGCAGAGGTCGAGGTCAGCTATGCGAGGACCAGGATGCTGCTTCCCCAAGAGAGGGGAGAATGAAGAAAGAAGTAAGGGTCAGACATACTCTTTCATTCACGCAGACTAAAACCGGGTAACAACGCCCTCAACCTACTGCTACTTGTCCATAAAGGAGCCTGAGGTTAGACCAGCTGTAGTGCAGCTACCACAGGGCCGATAGAAAACGTATCGAGGCTCCTGTGGGTCACGTCCTGCAAGTAGTGGGCTGTGAAGGTCGTCTGACGCTTCCAGACCCCAGCTTGAAGTACCTGCGTCACAGAGAGGTTTCTCTTGAAGGCCAGGGACGTAGCAACACCCGACATCGTGTGCCCTAGGGCGACGTGACGGAGGAGCGTCTGGATTCAAGGCATGGTGGATAACCCTTCGAATCCAAGCTGAGATGGTGTTCCTGGTGACCCTCCTCTTCATCCTGCCTGTGCTCACAAACAATGCTCGCACTTGAGGACGGACTGCAGCCGTTCTCTTCAAGTAGTGCCTCAGACACCTCACTGGACATAGTAGCAGCTGGTCTGGGTCGCTTGTTACAGAGCGGAGACTCGCGATCCTGAAAGAGTCGAACCGAGGATCCGGCACTCCAGGATTCTGAGTCTTGGCTACAAACTCAGGGATGAACCTGAACGTTACCTCCCCCCATCCCCTTGAATGGGCGATGTCGTACGAGAGACCATGAAGTTCACTATCCCGCTTGGCTGAAGCCAAAGCAAGCAGGAAAGCCGTCTTCCAAGACAGGTGGCGATCGGAGGCCTGGCGTAATGGTTCGAAGGGAGGTCTCTTAAGAGCCCTGAGGACCCGAACCACGTTCCAAGGAGGAGATCTCACTTCCGACTGGGGGCAGGTAAGCTCATAGCTACGTATGAGTAGAGAGAGTTCTAGCGAGGAAGAAATATCCACGCCTTTCAGCCTGAGGGCCAAGCTTAAGGCTGAGCGATAGCCTTTCACTGCCGAGACAGAAAGGCGCATTTCCTCCCGCAGATAAACGAGGAAGTCCGCTATTGCTGGAATAGTGGCATCGAGTGGAGAGATACCCCTCCCACGACACCAACCACAAAAGACTCTCCACTTCGCCTGGTAGACTCCCTCAGAGGACCTTCGCAGGTGCCGAGACATTCTCTCCGCAACCTATTGCGAAAAGCCTCTCTCCGTGAGGAGACGCTGGATAGTCTCCAGGCGTGAAGCCGAAGCGAGGCCACAGCCTTGTGAGGGACGTTGGAGTGGGGTTGTCTGAGAAGCTAGTGTCGTGGAGGAAGTTCCCTTGGGAGCTCCGTCAGGAGCTGCAGAAGGTTCGGGAACCATTCCGCGTGATGCCATGGCGGAGCTACCAGAGTCATCGAACAGTTGACCGATAGTCTGGCCCTGTTGAGCACCATTCTCATCAGACAGAACGGTGGGAAGGCGTACACGTCGATGTTGTCCCACCGTTGCTGGAAAGCATCTTGCCACAGTGCCTTGGGGTCCGTGACTGGGGAGCAGCACAGAGGCAGCTTGAAATTCAACGCTGTCGCGAACAGGTCCACAGTCGGGGAACCCCACAAAGTCAGGACTTTGTTGGCTATCTGAGGATCCAAAGACCACTCGGTACTCACTATCTGCGAGGCCCTGCTCAGACTGTCGGCGAGCACATTCCTCTTGGCAGGAATGAAGCGAGCTGATAGTGTTATCGAGTGGACTTCGGTCCACCTCAGAATCTCTACTGCAAGATGGGATAGCTGCTGCGAAAAAGTGCCTCCCTGCTTGTTGATATAAGCCACTACCGTGGTGTTGTCGCTCATCACCACCACGGAGTGACCCGCCAGGGTCCGTTGGAACTGCTAAAGGGCCAGAAAGACGGCCTTCAGTTCTAGCAGGTTGATGTGCAGGCACTTTTCTGATTCTGACCAAAGGCCTGAGGTCCTCTGGTTCAGAACGTGCGCCCCCCACCCTTCTTTTGAGGCGTCCGAAAACAGAGTCAATTCCGGGGGGAGGACGAGAAGACTCACTCCCTTCCGCAGGTTCTCGTCAGCCAGCCACCACCGCAAGTCCGTCCGTTCCAAAGATCCTATCGGGATCAGAATGTCCGTGGAATCGGATCCTTGATTCCACCGGGACTTGAGCCGCAACTGCAGGAATCTCATCCTGAGGCGGCTGTTTGGAACCAGACGAGCCAGGGAGGACAGGTGACCTAAGAGATGCAACCACGACTGGGCGGGGAGCTCTTCTCGCCTGAGGAAGGGTTCCGCCACCCTCCTCAGCCTTGCTATCCGGTCGTCTGATGGAGAGGCTTTGTGGAGATTGGTGTCTATCAGCATGCCTAGATAAACCAGTCGTTGGGACGGCTGCAGAGAGGACTTCTCGAGGTTTACCACGATCCCAAGATCCTGGCAAAGACCTAGAAGCCTGTCTCAGTGCCGAAGAAGGGTCGACTCCGAGTCTGCTAGGATCAGCCAGTCGTCCAGATAACGAAGGAGACGAATGCCGTTCCTGTGCGCCCAAGATGAAATCAGGGTGAGCACTCTGGTGAACAGCCGAGGAGCTGTGGAGAGACCGAAACACAGCACCTTGAACTGGTAGATCTTGTCGTCTAGGCAGAATCTTAGGTACTTCCTGGAAGACGGATGGATTGGGATCTGGAAGTACGCGTCCTTTAGATCCAGTGTGCGCATGAAGTCTTGTGGTCTCACCGCAAGTCTGACCGTGTCTGCTGTCTCCATGCTGAACCGGGTTTGCTTAACAACCCGTTCAGAGCCGAGAGGTCGATGACAGGTCTCCAGCCTCCAGACGCCTTCTTTACAAGAAAGAGTCGACTGAAGAAGCCTGGGGAGCCGTCGACGACCTCCTGGAGAGCACCCTTCTTGAGCATGGTCTCGACTTCGGCCCGAAGGGCCAGACCCTTTGCCGACCCCGTGGCATAGGAGCTCAACGACACTGGATTCGCTGTCAGGGGAGGTTGAGATGTTGTGAACGGGACGCGATAGCCTTGGCCGATCACTGAAACCGTCCAAGCATCGGCCCCGTGTTGCTGCCACCTGCGGACGCAACGCTGAAGGCATTCCCCCACAGGTGGACACGCAGGGGGACTTCCACCCCTAGGGTTTGCGGCTGCGGCCGCTACCCCTAGGAGTCTTGCCTCCCCTGGAGGACTTGCCGCCCCTCTTGACCTTGGCTGGAAAGGGCTGGGGCTTAGACACCACTTTCTTAACTGCCGGTGCCTGCTTCGGAGCCTTACGAGGCTGCTGCTGCTGTTGCGGCGGAGCTGGAGGCTTATAGGGCCGAGCTGTAAGGGCCCTATGGAGGAGAGAGTCCGTGCTAGATTTCCTCCACCTCTCAGCCGTTCGCTCCATATCCTGTGGCTCGAACAGATTCTCCCCAAGAAGGGAAGCATGTCTGAGCCTACACACATCCACGGCGGAGACCTTCGGATGGAATCTCTCGGTCACCGCATCGCGCCGCTTCAACACCGAGTTGGCCCACAGGGTGGTGACCTGGTGCGACAAGAACTCGATGGAGCGGGTGCCCGAGAGTAAGAAGGTCTCCAGGGCCTTCCTATTGGTCTCCTTAGACAAGTCCTCGGAGCGCAATAGGATGCCCAGAGTTCCTAGCCAAAAATCCAACCACGAAGTGGCCTGCATGGCGCACTTCGCGACCTTCTAATGGCTCAGGATCTCCGACGCCGAGAACGACACCTACCGGGCAGAGAGATTCTCAAGGGGAACTCCCTTCACCAGCTCCTCCACGGAGTGATGGAGAGGAAGAGCGAGACTGGACTCACCCAAGATCTCAAAATACCTCCTCTGCTGGAGACGAGGAGGAGGCATGAGTTTGTTCCCAGCAGAGGAACGACTGGAGGAGGCAAGAATCGCGAGCTGGGCGATTCCCCTCCATGAAGAGAAGGCTCCCCCCTTGGTGCTGAGGGGAAGACTATCGCTTCACTGGATTCTCCCGAGGACGGAAAAGCCTCGTCCACGGGAGAAGGTGAAAACGCTCGAGCAGGGGAAGGGGCCTTCCCGACAGACCTCTTAGGAACCAACTTCTCCCTGGGGGAAGTCACCACGAAGTCCACTCCTCTCTTTCTCTTCAGCGTAGGTGAGGCAGCCGTTGGTTTGTTGCCCTGATCGGCGAGTACTGGTTTCATTACCCTCACTAACGCCTGCATCAGAGGACCAAACCAAGTCTGTTGTTCCACGGACACAGAGTCCGAAATCCTCGCTGGAGGGAAAGGGATCGGGCGATCCTTCGGAGTGGACACCACTGGACCTGCCTGAAAAGAAAAGGGGGAAGAAAGACGCACTGACCTCTCTGAAGTGTCTTCCGTGTCCTGCACAACAGTCCTGCGTTTAAATGGAGGCGATCCAGAGCGCTGTCTGGGTACACGCGCTCCTGCTGCTATCACTGGCTGTAAAATTCGGCGCGAACGGTGGTCGCGCGAAGGCGAACGGTCGCGTGGGCGCGCAGGCGAGTGATCGCGCGGGCATGCAGGCGAGTGGGCGCGAGGGCGTACAGGCGAACGAGCGCGTGGGCGAGCCGGTGAACGAATGCGTTGGCGCGATGGCGAGGGAACGCGTTGCCGCGTGGGCGAGCGAGAACGTTCCGAAGATCGTTGGCGACGTTGGTCAGGAGACCTGTAGCGCGAGGGAGAGCGATTGCGAGCAGGCGATCGGTGGTGCGCTGGCGAACGCTGGTGCGTAGGCGAGCGATGGCGCGTTGTCGCATGGTGACGCGCTGGCGAGCGATAGCGCGTAGGTCGCGCAGGCGAACGATCGCGCGAGGGCGAGCTAGCAGAGGGCGAACCATGTCCTTCCAGAATCTCTGGGCGACGGCGCGTTGGAGACCGCATGCGCGCAGGCGATAAGTCACGAGGGCGATCCGGAGATCGCCGATGTACAGGTGATCGCTGACGCGTAGGAGAACGCTGACGAGCAGGCGATTGTAGAATCGTCTGTGAACGCTGGCGAGCTGGTGATCGCTGGCGAGCAAGAGGGCGACGCGTGAAATCCTGTGAAGGAACAGTCGGCGCTGCGCGTTCAGGAACAGGAAGCGCGTAGGCGCGTGGGCGAACATGTGCTTTAGAAACACGCGCTGGAGAACGCGGGCGATGTTGTGCAGGAACAAGCTGAGGATCGCGAGAGCACTCAGGAGACTGATGGCGCGCAGGGCGC
This sequence comes from Palaemon carinicauda, assembly GCF_036898095.1. Classification (NCBI taxonomy): domain Eukaryota; kingdom Metazoa; phylum Arthropoda; class Malacostraca; order Decapoda; family Palaemonidae; genus Palaemon; species Palaemon carinicauda. The sequence goes on from NC_090747.1 coordinate 82,776,738, forward strand.
CCAAGAGGGACTGCAGGATATTCAGAGACCACAGGGGAGCGCTGGCGAGCAAGAGGGCGATGATCCTCAGAAGAGCGCTGACGAACAGGAGAGCGCTGACGATCAGAAGAGCGCTGACGAACAGGAGAGCGCCTGTGCGCTAACACTGCAGAAGGGCGAGCAAGGGAACGCTGGCGCGCTGAGCGCTCTTCAGGAACAACAGGTTGAAGGATGTCCTCAGGGGAGCGCTGGCGAGAAGGAGGGCGAACATCACGAGAGCGCCGGCAAACAGGTGAGTGCTGACGAGCAGGAGAGCATTGACGAGCAGGAGAGCATTGACGAGCAGGAGAGCGCTGACGAGCAGGAGAGCGCCTGTGCGCTAACACTGCACGTGTAAGGGAAGAATCCCTTTGCCCCGAAGGGACCGTTGCCCGTCGGGTGACGAGGTCCCCAGAAGGTGAAGTTCTAGCAGGAGTAGGAGACCGATCCCCAGAGAGGTCTAATGAAGCTGGAGCTGTAGGCTATTTAGGACGAGGAGAGACCCCTTCGGAAGAAGAAGATCCAAAAAGGCGCCTCTTAACACCCTTATAAGGGGATGGGAGGCCCTTGTGACACAGCGGACGGTGAGCCTTACGGCGAAGGCGGCCACAAGGAAGATCATCAGGACCATCAGTCCTCCGAAGGAGAGTCTCAGTCAAGGCACTCCCCTTAGAGGGAAGCTGGACAGCAGACGAGCCCGTAGGACTCCCTTCCCCCTTCAAAGGATGTACGGAAGGGGGAGGAGAGCCGTCAGCACTAACATCACCAACTGCACCTGCAGAGGATTGCCCCGCCCCGTCGGAGGCCTCTGCCACCACGACATCGACGATAGACGGAGGGTCTACCTCTGCTATCACCGGCGACTGCTTAACGGCGGCCCCCAACTGGACAAGGTCAATCAGGGCAACCCTGGAGGGCAAGCCCTTAAGCCCCAGGGAAGCCCAAATCTGTAAAAGATCATCATTAGACAGTGATTCATCAATAACCTCCCCCGGAGGAGGAGGGGGAACCGCCCCACTATGGGAGGCGACGCCCTCTCCCCCCACCCAAGGTCGGGAAACAGAACTAGGGCCTGCGCTACCACTCGGCCGACTCTCCTTAGGAGCCGAACGAGGGGGAGCTTCGGAGGAGGTTTGGGCGGCAAAAGAAGAGTCCCGAGAACCTTCCTCCTTCAAGGCAACCCCGGAAGGAGAACGGTCTCTCTTGGACTTCTTCTTACGCCGGCGGCCAAACCTCTCCCACTGGGAGGCAGACCATTCCCTGCACTCACTACACATATTTTCCTGATCACACCGTCGGCCTCGACACTGCGGGCAAAGGGTGTGAGGATCCGTATCCGTATCCGTATCCGTGGCCGACATAAAGGTACCACAAGGGCGGCCGGCAATACCAGGGCACGTACGCATAGCAATAATAAAGGTGGTCAACTTCTAACACACACACACGCTGTAGAGAAAAAGCAGAAAAAAGATTAAAGGCTGTCAACGAGGACGATGGACAGACACGTCTGTTCATCGCCGGAGCCAAAAGTGAAGCGAAGCAAATCACCGGTGTGTGGGGGGGGGGGAGGGGTAGCAAGCTACCCTTCCCCTACCCCCGCTAACTAGCGCGGGGGTAATTAACCCTCGTTAAAAACTATTGGCTCGTCATTTCAGCTACGCTAAAAGGTAAACCCACTGTAAATAGCGTGGTTTGTATTTCGGTTACGGAACAAACTGAGAATTATTGTCCTTAGGGTGTAATTTTATCTTATCTATTCCTTTATTTTATTGTAAGGTATAATTGTTGAGTAAAATATATATATTTAAGAATAAAACTAATAATATGGCAATACAGTACAATACATTATTTGTTTTTTCTTTAATTAATTTTCAAGCTACTTTCCATTATATTTCCTTCAGTAATCTATAGCATACATTCTTTTTCTATTATGCCCAATTATAACTTCTACCTCTTTTCAATATAATAGTCAAGTAACCAACGGTAATAAAATATATATTGACAGTAACGACAAATACAAACAAATTGTATGGCAATAACTTAAATGACAACTACTCATTACAAAGCTGTAGGCATTTGTATAAATATTCCTGTAGATTGTTTACAATTGTACACTAAAAAAGATCTAAATAGCAAAATAAAACCTGAAATCAAACTTAAGAAATGCTATTTGTGAGAAAAAAATATCCATATTCACTGAGGTCTGTAAAGAAATAATTAAGTAAACTCAGGTCCAAGAGGATTAGAAGTTTGGTCACTGTGAGCTATGAAAATTTGTTGATAAATATAAGTTTTTACGACTTGAGAAATGTTTGGAGCAATTCAATTATATTGTATTGAACTAAAAAAAAATTTGAAAAGGCAATATAAAATCTTAGTATGGTATAAAAAGAAAAGATAATATTATTAAATAATTTAAACAGATTCTTGATATAACTAATATGATTTAGCAGTGATGAAATCACACTGACTTTTTAAATATATAGATAGTTTTAAAAATAACAAACTATTATTATAATCATTATTACTTGCTAAGCTACAACCCTAGTTAGAAAAGCAGGATGCTCCAACAGGGAAAATAGCTCAATGAGGAAATGAAACAAAGAAAAAAAAATATTTTAAGAACGAGATTAAAATAAATATCTCCAATATAAACTATAAAACTTTAACAAAATAAGAGGAAGAGAAATAAGATAGAATAGTGTGCCCGAGTGTACTCTCAAGCAAGAGAACTCTAAACCAAGATAGTGGAAGACCATGGTACAGAGGCTATGGCACTATCCAAGATTAGAAAACAACGGTTTGATTTTGGAGTGTCCTTTTCCTAGAAGAGCTGCTTACCATAGCTAAAGTCTCTTCTACCCTTACAAAGAGAAAAGTCGCAACTGAACAATCACAGTGCTGTAAGAAGAATTGCTTGGTAATCTGTCTTTTCAGGTGTATGAGGACAGAAGAGGATGTGTAAGGAATAGGTCAGACTATTCAGTTCATGTGTCAGGCAAAGGGAAAATGAACCGTAACTAAAGAGAAAGATCCAATGTACTACTGTCTGGCCAGTCAAAAGACCCCATAACTTTCTAGCGATAGTATCTTATAAACTTTATTCATCTGGTACAGTAGTACTGTATTTCTATCACATAGTAACAAGAGTGTTACAACACACTGGAAGCTTCTTTTTCAGCTGGGTGACAAACAAGTCGATCAACGGGGAACCCCAATGAGCAAGAAGCCTTTTCATCATGCAGGGATGTAGGAACTACTCTGCTCCTTCCACCTATCCTGCCCCTGGTGGCTAAGCATATCTGCTGGTACATTCCTCTTCCCGGAAATAAACCTCACTGACATCTCATATGCCTAAGTGCGTGCCTGCTTCACCAACTTGCAGAGACTGTGAAACAGTTCCTCCTTACCTGCTGATGTAGGCTAATACAGCAGTGTTGTCTTTCATGAACGTTACTTCTGAGTGTTTTCAAACTATGTTGGAAAATATGCTGTGCTCTATAGAGGTATTGCTCACATTAGATGGGCAGGATTTTTTCTTCTTTAAACCATGAATGCATCTGCGAACAGCACCACCTCTTGTGAGAGTTGAGTAAAATTTCCCTGGTGAAGTTCTCATCATCCAACCCTAATAAGAGATATTTCCTCGCTTTTAGTTCCACCTAAACCTGAAAGTGAGGGTGACCCTGGTTGTTCACCAGCGACACTTCAGACTCCAATGAAGCAATCTCTGATGGAGATGCCCTTGAGGCACAAGTCCCACCCATTACGAAAGATGTCTCAAAGACTTTGCCACTGGTGAGCCAGAAGTTGTTGCATGACCATACATGGTTGCAATACCTCCTTGAGTCTGTTGATATGATCGTCTGATGGAAAGACACTGCTGCCGTGTCTATTGACATTCCCAAGTACATATACTGTTACTGTATATCGTTCTCGTGCCTGTAAGACTATTTTTCCTAATTGATCACAATCCCCAAATTGTGGCAAAAGGAAGAAAGTCTATCTCAAATCATGGAGCAAGTGCTTCCATGCAGATGAATGGATAAACCAATCGTCGAGATACCTAAGAAGAATAATTCGGTTAGAGCGAGCCCCAGCTGAAACGAGTGAACACTCAAGTGAACACTTAGGAAGCAGTAGACAGTCCAATGTATGTGGGCTCTGAATTGGTACAAGATCACTCGAGGATGAAGCAGAGGTATTTTCTGTCAGACTGATGCATTGATATTGGAAAATACACATCCTTGAAGTCCACAAAAAGCATAAAGTATTCCCTATTATAGCTGCATGTACCATACTAGGTGTCTCGATCTTGACCAAAGTTTAGTGAATAAACTTGCTCTGAGAAGAGAAATTAATGATTGGTCTTCATCCTGATGTTGACTTCTCCACCAAGAATAGCCAACAGTAGAATCACAGACATACATTTGGGACAACTTCTAGAGCGTCCTCACCTATCATCACTACTGTACTACCACTACCACAAGCGACAGAACTTTCCACAATTTCAGAGGGTAAGTCAGGAATGTCGTTGAAGAGCTAGTAAGAGAAAGAAGAGAACTGATGAGGCTCAATGCTACACAGTATACTAGAAATTTTATTCTATCTGTGACCAAGTTGTGAAATGATCTTCCTAATCGGGTAGTTGAAAAGTTCAAACTTGCAGCAAATACTTTAATGTTGAACAGGCCAACATAAGTCTCTTTTTTTATAATTTATTTATGAAAGATCTATCCTGCCTAATACAGTAGTAACTTGTTTGCCTAGCATTCACATGGCAGCAGGTCGATCCCTGCCTGGGACAGTGAGTTTAAGCTGTTTACTGGGGAGGCCACTGCTGTGGTAGGGCACCGCAATAGGGGGTTGGGCTTGCCCAGCTGACGTTCTGGTGAGCATCTATTCTGATGGAACTGGAACTGAAACTACTACACATTTAACCTTTAACCTTTAAAATGTTATTCTAATTGTTCATAACTTCTCTTGTAGTTTATTTATTTCCTTTCCTCCATGGGCTATTTTTCCCGGTTGAAGCCCTTGGACTTATAGCATACTGCTTTTTTAACTAGGGTTGTAGCTTAGATAGTAGTAGTAGTAGTAGTAGTAGTAGTAGTAGTAGTAGTAGTAGTAGTAGTAGTAGTAGTAGTAGTAGTAATAAAAATAATAATAATAATAATAATAATAATAATAATAATAACAATAAGAAGAAGAATAATAATAATACAGTACTGTAATAGGATCACAGAAAGTAAACTTTAGACACTGTGTCACTGCCACATTGGCCAATGGCTTGACAGATATCCCATAAATTTATGACAGTTGGAGAAGGGATCGCCAATCTTAGCATTCCTTTCCCAATTCCTACAACTACAACCTTTCCTAGCACGCTGCCTGACTGGATTGGGGTAGAAAACGGAGGGACATTGTCCTGATCTACTAATTTGGTGGGGTATATAGAAGACACTCGCATTGCAGTTGACTTAGAAGGACCAGGGCAGTTAAAATTACTGGTAACCAATCAGTGGATAAGAGTTATGAATCCTTTCTCCACTTCTCAACAATGGCATAAGACTGCAGTAAACTCCAGTACTGGTATATTCCGAAGGGTGAGTGCCACTTCCTGTCTCATCTGAATGGAGAAATGGGAAACCACTGCATCCCTTTTCTTGAGGATTCAATTTGCCCAATGGTTTGCTGACTGATGTGCCTGATAGGTCACTGCCTTCACACCTGAGAGGATGAAGTCAGTGTACTGTATTACTTCTTTGTCACCGGACAAATATGCTACTGCACCTGACCAGAGGGCAATCCAGGACATCACTTGGAGCTCACCATGGCTGCTGCTTCCATGGTAGCAGATTCAGAAATCAAGAACAAGGAGCTCTCTCCACTGCAGTACCTGCTGTCAGTGCTGCTACTGATGGATTGATCGGAAAAGGCAATGGATAGCGAACTGGAGGCTGGAACTTACTTTGGACTTCTTTGGACCAGTAATCTGATAATTCACCCTATTCAGAGTACCCCATACAAGAAACGACCACTGTCAAGGAAGAGTCTAGACCCCTAAGGGATGCCAAAGGATCAATTAATAGTCGTCATCTAGCCCTTAATAAGTTCCAAGGAAGACACTGAACTCGGATGGAGGTGGGAACCTTGACAAAATTGGATTCCATCTTGGGATTATCTGTCTTTGTTGGCACAGAACCTGAGTTGGGTGCAAATGGGTCCACCACCTCTCAAGACTCTGACCCTCTAATGAGGGGGACTCGACATAAACCACTGCACGTTTCTCCTTCCCTTTAGAGTACTCACGCACCATCCGAGAACAGAAAGGTGTTGATACTCCGCAGCAAAAGAAAGAACTGAAAATCATTGTCTCGATTTTAAAGTTTAGCCACGCTCTCTTTCCCTCTGAGACCAAAGAAGCACTAGTTGCCTTGGTTTCTGAGGTGCATGAGAGAGGGCAAGGCATTAAACAGCCCGAGGGCCCGTTCGGTGAGTGCTTGTCCTTGGAGGAGAAAGGAATTTGGCAAGAAACACGCTTTAGTGAAGAAGCCTCTTGGTGCTCTGAGGAGCGTTGCATCACCTGTTCCTAACTACTGTCACAACAGTATGAAGGAAGATCCCACCGGGAACACAATCTCTAAATGCTGGAGGGCTGTATTACTAGTGACAGACTAATCCTACCCCTAGGGGAACAGTTTTGGCCCGTAGGTTATCTTGGTGGCTAGAATCTAGGTGCAAAGGAAGGCAGTATAATGCCTGTCATTGACGAGGAGGAGCAGGTGACCGAGAACTGGAATCCCTGGGTAAAATGGAGTCAAGGTTTTGAAAAGTTGAAGTACAAGGGGTCCTGTTACTCGGTATCCACACTAAAAAGGTTCCCAGGTCAGCATCCTGACACGTGGTATACTCACTCAAGAAAAAAGAAAACTCAGTGAACAGTCACATGGTGACTAATCACCAAGTGATGGAGCATAAGGAGACCAGACAAGTGAAGACTGAGATCGTAAAGGCATAGAAAGAGGAGACCGATAACATGGAGACCAAATGCAAGAACCCTTCGCCTGTGGAGACTTAGAACATTGAGATCTGCTACCTGCTACCTACTGATCCTGTGTATGAAAGTGATCATGCGTGTGGAGGTGATCGTGCAAGTGATGACTGCACGCGTGAAGATCTGTGCGTGGTGAACGTGTGCATGGTGATCATTCACGTGGTCATCTTGTGCAAGGTGTTTTAGTTGTCATGCTTGTGGAGCTCATGTGTGTGGAGAATAGTCTTGAAGAGAAGGTGGATGAGAACCCCAATTTACCTTCTCATACATGTGTGGGAAGCTATCTTTGCTCGGAAGAGCAAGATGAACGATTGGAGGTCTTCTCGCTTCAGGCAGATTTCTTCAGGGTATTTTTCTTAGTCGGTGTCACCAAAGCAGGAACAGGGGAAGGCAAGCACATCTTTTTAGTTCCCACACGCTTCGCAGATATCAAGGATTTCCATGCTGGCAGATAATTCTCTGCAGCAGGTGAAGGAGGCGGCATCTCCACTACAACAGGCAAGAACAAGTCTAGGAGCCCTGCATCACAACACACCCCTTTGCTGGTATTACAGGTGAAGAGGAAGACGAAGTAAGGCAAGACTTCTAGGCCTTACAGGCAGCTAAATCTTCAAGAAGCTTTTCAGTTAATGAATCACTGTCAATACTTAGGGAAGGATATGAGAATATCATCTTTGTTGGGGGAAAGTTTATGATACTCTTGTCTCCTTTAAAGCAATCCTGATGGCAAGGTGGGGTCTCCCTTCCTCTTACAAAATCCTCTGGAGGACCCAGCCTCAGATGAAGACGGAGACAGCAGGGTTTGTAGCCGAAGATGGGATGAAGGAACTAAAGAGTTTCTTTTTCGGTATCATCTCGGGTTTTGCTAAGTCACATCCCGATGAATCACTCTTAGGCTTTTTCCTCCTTTTTCGGGAACTCCGCACACTGAAGAGAAGGCCACTTCTTACACTCATCACAGGGGGAAGACTGTGAGCAGATATGCCCCCTGCAAAAACCCTAGAGTTGATAGGGATACACACCTGGCTTACTCATACACTGGTCACACTTTCGGTTGTGCTTAGCAAGACAAAGCTGCATGTCTGCTGGTGGAATTGCCATCAAGAGGATCAGCAAAAACATTCAAGAAAGAGAAAACGGGAAAATAAAAAAGCATTAACAGCCAAAACAAGGGTGAAGGAAACTTTATCAGAGCAACACTGCAGCCAATGTCAAGCAAAGGTTGCTCCACTTGTTGGACGGGAAATTATGTTCAACTCATTAAGAGTTTAACAGCCGTTTCTAAAGTCATAATCATAATAAAGGACGAAGTTTTGCATTCATGTACTTCATTGTAAAGAACATTTATCCTGATTACAGTAACCTCGAAACTATCTTGCTTTGGTTTTTTGACAGCATATAAACAGAATACTGAAAGCAGTCTGTTATCAGATGTTAAGTATCTAATTATGTTTTATTCTTGTATACCATGATGCACTTAGCTGCTTTTATAATCAAAACTATAAAGGAAATCATATTAAAATGCCATTGAATTTGAAAAAAAAAATACCAAAAGATCAAAAACTTATTTAATGGCAATAAATACAGTATCCTATTATACCCATGCCTATTCCAATACAGTACTTGAAAATAAATTTTTAGATGAAAAAAAAAACAGATGATATGAAAATTTTTCAAAATTACATTACATTAAATCTGAGTAATATTCAGTCACAGTGACATCTAAATTGCAGTGCAGTATGCTTCCAAAAATTGCCTAAAGACATCATAAACCATCAATATCATTGTGAACTAGCCTTTCTAATTCAACAAATATATACAGTATGTTTACATATATAGCTATGCAAAGTATTGATGATAATTTTCAGAATAATACTAGTATTAACATTTAAGAACGAAAAAGGCTAAGCATATGTGCCCCCTTTTAAGTTTAGAGTAAAGAAAATATGCATAATATAATTCATAATTCAGTAAGCTACCATGAACTTTCAGATGAGGAAATCATGTTGAAGCACAATGTTTTTTTTTATAATGATCAGCTTCAAAGCACATCACTTACATAATCCTCAAAAGCTATAAAATCAATTCATAAACAACATACAGTAATATCACCGAGTCTAACACCTTACCTTCACTACCTACGGAGACAGACGCAATATACACAGATAGGGCTCTATGATTTATCAAGTAGACATTCTTATCTTAGCCTAATCTACAAGATAATGTATTGATTATAACACCCTTATCATACTGTATATCTAATGTACTATGACCAATGAACTGGACCTTGTACCATATTCACATTGTCCATTATTGTGATAAGATTCCTGCAAAGACTGTACAATACTTAACTAGATCAATAACAAAGTGAAAAAGAATCAATAAATGCAACAACAATAACAAAATGTTATTTTCATTAGTAAAATAAATTTTTGAATATACTTACCCGATAATCATGTAGCTGTCAACTCTGTTGCCCGACAGAATTCTATGGAGGGATACGCCAGCTATCACAATACTAGAAGGGGGTGTTCTTACCAGCGCCACCTGTGGCCAGGTACTCAAGTACTTCTTGTTGACACCTCCTCAATTATTCCTCGGTCCCACTGGTTCTCTATGGGGAGGAAGGGAGGGTCAATTAAATCATGATTATCGGGTAAGTATATTCAAAAATTTATTTTACTAATGAAAATAACATTTTTCAATATTAAACTTACCCGATAATCATGTAGCTGATTCACACCCAGGGGGGTGGGTGAAAACCAGTGTACAAGATTAAAGGATAGCTAAGTATCCCATATTTCATATAACAGTTATCTCAAATAACAATGAAATAATAAGTACCTGGTAAGGAAGTCGAATTGAACCGTTACTCTGTCTCTTTTTTAAGTTCGTCTTCCTTACTGAGCGCAGCGTTCCTCTTGGAGGCTGAATCAACCCAAAGGTGCTAAAGTATACAGGGCTGCAACCCATACTAAAGGACCTCATCACAACCTTTAACCTCGGCGCTTCTCAAGAAAGAATTGACCACCCGCCAAATCAACAAGGATGTGGAAGGCTTCTTAGCCGACCGAACAACCCATAAAAAGTATTCAAGAGAAAGGTTAAAAAGTTATGGAATTATGGGAATGTAGTGGCTGAGCCCTCGCCTACTACTGCATTCGTTGCTACGAATGGACCCAGGGTGTAGCAGTACTCGTAAAGAGACTGGACATCTTTGAGATAGAATGATGCGAACACTGACTTGCTTCTCCAATAGGTTGCATCCATAACACTCTGCAGAGAACGGTTCTGTTTGAAGGCCACTGAAGTAGCCACAGCTCTCACTTCATGTGTCCTTACCTTCAGCAAAGCAAGGTCTTCTTCCTTCAGATGAGAATTTGCTTCTCTAATCAGAAGCCTGATGTAGTAAGAAACTGAGTTCTTAGACATTGGTAGAGAAGGCTTCTTGATAGCACACCATAAGGCTTCTGATTGTCCTCGTAATGGTTTTGACCTTCTTAAATAGTACTTAAGAGCTCTAACAGGGCAAAGTACTCTCTCTAGTTCGTTCCCCACCATGTTGGACAGGCTTGGGATCTCGAACGACTTAGGGCAAGGACGGGAAGGAAGCTCGTTTTAGCCAAAAAAACCGAGCCGCAAGGAACATGTAGCCGTTTCAGATGTGAAACCTATGTTCCTGCTGAAGGCGTGGATCTCACTTACTCTTTTACCTGTTGCTAAGCACACGAGGAAAAGAGTTTCTAATGTGAGGTCCTTAAAAGAGGCTGATTGGAACGGTTCAAATCCTGATGACATTAGGAACCTTAGGACCACGTCTAGATTCCAGCCTGGAGTGGACAACCGACGTTCCTTTGAGGTCTCAAAAGACCTAAGGAGGTCCTGTAGATCTTTGTTGGAGGAAAGATCCAAGCCTCTGTGGCGGAAAACCGCTGCCAACATACTTCTGTAACCCTTGATCGTAGGAGCTGATAGGGATTTTACGTTCCTTAGATGTAACAGGAAGTCAGCAATCTGGGTTACAGTGGTACTGGTTGAGGAAAACTGCATTGGCCTTGCACCAGCTTCGGAAGACTTCCCATTAAGACTGATAGACTCTGAGAGTGGATGTCGTCCTTGCTCTGGCAATCGTTCTGGCTGCCTCCTTCGAAAAGCCTCTAGTTCTTGAGAGACTTTCGATAGTCTGAAGGCAGTCAGACGAAGAGCGTGGAGGTTTGGGTGTACCTTCTTTACGTGAGGTTGACGCAGAAGGTCCACTCTAGGAGGAAGAGTCCTGGGAACGTCGACCAGCCATTGCAGTACCTCGGTGAACCCTTCTCTCGCGGGTCAGAGGGGAGCAACCAACGTCAACCGTGTCCCTTTGTGAGAGGCGAACTTCTGAAGTACCCTGTTGACAATCTTGAACGGCGGGAATGCATACAGGTTGAGATGGGACCAATCCAGCAGAAAGGCATCCACGCGAACTGCTGCTGGGTCTGGAATCGGAGAACAATACAAGAGGAGCTTCTTGGTCATCGAGGTAGCGAATAGAACTATGGTTGGCAGACCCCACAGGGCCCAAAGTCTGCTGCAAACATTCTTGTGAAGGGTCCACTCTGTGGGGAAGACCTGACCCTTACGGCTGAGGCGATCTGCCATGACATTCATATCGCCCTGAATGAGCTTCGTTACCAGCGTGAGCTTTCGATCTTTGACCAAATGAGGAGGTCCCTTGCGATCTTGAACAACTTCCTCGAATGAGTCCCTCTCTGCTTGGAGATGTAAGCCAAGGCTGTGGTGTAGTCGGAGTTCACCTCCACCACCTTGTTAAGCTGGAGGGACTTGAAGTTTATCAAGGCCAGATGAACTGCCAACAACTCCTTGCAATAGATGTGAAGTGTCCTTTGCTCCTGATTCCATGTTCCCGAGCATTCCTGTCCGTCCAGTGTCGCACCCCAGCCCGTGTCCGATGCGTCCGAGAAGAGACGGTGGTCGGGGGTCTGAACAGCCAAAGGTAGACCTTCCTTGAGAAGAATGCTGTTCTTCCACCACGTTAGAGTAGACCTCATCTCTTCGGAAACAGGAACTGAGCCCGTCTCTAGCGTCATGTCCTTTATCCAGTGAGCAGCTAGATGATACTGAAGGGGGCGGAGGTGGAGTCTCCCTAACTCGATGAACAGGGCCAGCGATGAAAGTGTCCCTGTTAGACTCATCCCCTGCCTGACTAAGCATCGGTTCCTTCTCAGCATGCTCTGGATGCATTCTAGGGCTTGGAAGATCCTTGGGGCCGACGGACAAGTCCGAAAAGCTCGACTCTGAAGATCCATACCCAAGGAAACAATGGTCTGGGATGGAACGAGCTGAGACTCCTCAAAATTGACCAGGAGGCCCAGTTCCTTGGTCAGATCCATAGTCCATTTGAAAATCTCCAGACAGCGACGACTTGTGGGAGCTCTTAAAAGCCAGTCGTCTGACGGAGCCGGACACAAGATCATGATACTGCTGCACAGTCTGTAAACTGACAATCATGGGCAAGCGAGGAAGTACAGTGACAATCCGAATCTGTCTAGACTATCTGGGTCGTACAGACAACTCCTTAACGGGTTGCTGAGGTTGCCGCACTGCGTCACAACAAGTCCCTTCTGTTGGTTGTTGAACGTCTTCCCCGTGACTCATTGACTTCGTAAACAAAAATCCTCTAACAAGGACTAAGCTTGGACTGCATGTCATGCAACACAGCTCAAGGTCTATGGGAGCAGGTGTGGTAACAGACGGGATTAGCGGCTGAAGTGGAACCATTACCTTCCCTGTAAGCATGTTATGCTTAAATAAAAGTCCATAAGAGGTTATGCAGCTAAAGGCTCCCTCCAAATGACAGAGTCCTCAAGGGAATATCAGAAGGAGGGAGAAAAGAACTTTCTCATCTACAGGGACCTTATCCTAGAAAAGCTAAGTTCTCTGAGTGAGGGTTCACTGGTGCAAAAGCAGCAGACTAGAAGGCAACGTTATGAAATTGCTTGACAGTCTAGTGAGTTGGCAACAACCCAAGATATGTTGAGAAGCATGCGGTAAGGTATGCAGAGCATGATGAATGCAGAGTATGCTGTATGCAGAGCATGCTGTATGTAGAGCATGTGTTGTATGCAGAGCATGCTGAATGCAGAGCATGCTGAATGCTGAGCATGTAGTAAGCAGAGCCTGCTGTAAGCAGAGCCTGCTGTAAGCAGAGCCTGCTGTAAGGAAAGCAGAGCGTGTGCATGGCGTTTAACATTCCTCAGAAATTCCATGACCAGTGCTAGAGTGCTTTATGCATGCTTGCATGGGGTTTAAAAAATCAACATAATGTTTACCTTACATTCATAACTTATGATTCATATTTTTGCCATGGTTTGAAAATGGAGGTAAGGTATGCTGAACAGCAGAGTCAGAACGAGCTGGAACAACAACAGTGGAAGGTGCAGAAAGTTCCTGTTCCTGTGGTATGAGTGGAGCGTGAAGAGACCGAGGTTGCGCAGAACAAGGTAAAGTTCCCGCAAGCAGAGGTGTCTGAGGCGCAGGATCAGGGTGCACGGGTTGAGCTCGGTGCAGCAGCTGAGGAGACTGACTCACAGGTGGAAGAGGTTGTACCTCCACCGAGAGTTGCACCACCGGTGGAGCAGCCAGGGGAGGAGGAGGAAGAGTGGGGTAATCCTCCTGATCCCAAACCGAAGGTTGCCTTAAAGAAGGCTGAGGCTGAACAACACTGGGAACAGCGAACACAGAAAGAGGTTCAACATCGTACGCCTGGCAGATGGTGCTGCGACTGGGTGCAGCGAGTGCAGGCGGGTTGAGCACAGGCTGAACGGGTGCAGGGGAGGTGCAACACTCTCAGCCCGACACTCACACAACAGGTCCGAAAGCTGTGCTTGCATGGACTGTAGTAGAGTCCACAACATCGTACGCCTGGCAGATGGTGCTGCGACTGGGTGCAGCGAGTGCAGGCGGGTTGAGCACAGGCTGAAAGGGTGCAGGTGGAGGTGCAACACTCTCAGCCCAACACTCACGCAACAGGTCCGAAAGCTGTGCTTGCATGGACTGTAGTAGAGTCCACAACATCGTACGCCTGGCAGATGGTGTTGCGACTGGGTGCAGCGAGTGCAGGCTGGTGCAGCACAGGCTGAACGGGTGCAGCCGGTTGGTGCACCACCGGTGCAGGCGGGTGCAGCACAGGCTGAACGGGTGCAGGCGGTTGGTGCACCACCGGTGCAGGAGGAGGAGGAGGTGCAACACTCTCAGCACGACACTCACGCATCAGAGTCCACAACATCGTACGCCTGGCAGGTGGTACTGCGATCAGGCGGAGCGAGCATAGGGGGGGGGAGTGTAGGCGCACTCTCAGCCCGACAAACTGATGACTGAGGAGAGTCAGAGCTAACCCAATGACTGCATCCGGGTTGTTGAACTTTACTTCGTACGTCTGGCATAGGTCTGGACTTTACGTTTAAGAGGTCTTGAGACCTGAGACCAGCGTAACTCTGCCTTTATTTTCTCCTCTAAATCTCTTCTGCAGACGAGCAAAATAAGGGCTCAATCGTCTGCGGGTGGGAGTGACGGTCTCGGTAAGACACGCCCACAACCACCGAGGATACTTCTGTGCGCCGATCAAGGCCTGCCGAACCCTTTTGCCCTTCGACATTGCTTCTCCCCTGGGCTTGGGAGCTTGCAAGAGGTCCCGGACTGGGAGGACGACTGGCGCGCACAAAAGTACCCTCACGCATAACACTGACATACTTTGCACTAATCACTTATCACTTTGATTTCTGTTTGCACTTATTTCACTGAACTCGAAACTTTAAGTGGTTTGTACCTGAAACACGCAATTCTATCCTTCTCAAAAGTTAGTAATTGCGAAAACAGAATTACAATGTAACAGAAAAATCTAATGAAAGAAAATTCAGTGGCTGGAAAGAGACTAAACACTAGATCACTCTAGAAACGTTTAGTTTCTTCCCCTAAAGAGACTAGGGATAAGAGCAAAACGATAACGACGTTACTCGTACGCCTGGCAGGCTTGAGGGAAACGTTTATCCTCTTTCTCCCTCCGTCTCTATCTCTCTCTCTCTCTCTCTCTTGACTTAGAACCTGAGAGAAGAGCCCAATCATATATATCGTTAAAACATATTATTGTTAAAGGAAAAAACTGAAATATTTCCCAAAAAGAAAAGTTCCTTATTAGGAACAAAACCATTAAGTTAAGAAAGAATGAACAAAACGCTAGACACGGTTACTCTTACTGCAATGTGAAACCGTGAACATTCTTTCTCTATCGTAACGATAGAGTGCAAGTTGAAACGTTCTGAACGTCAACAACTGCCGAGACAAACAAAACGTTAGTTCAACTTTGAAAAAGTACGAGACTATCAAAGAAATTCTTTCAAAGACCTTAAAATAGCATAATATGTTAACAGGTAAAACCGAAATGACGGGCTCACGATAATTAACTTCGGTACCAAGAAAAGACCGCCTACTATTAGGAAGGTCGAATATAAACAAATATAAAAATTAATTTTAATAAGTTTATAATAAAAGGAAGTTAATCGAAGAGGCCTATAAGAGGCGGAGAGATATAAAATAAATCTATAACTTTTGTTAAGCAAAATTAAGAAAGAGAGTCTATACTCTCTTAGACACCAACACTTCCGTCTAAGGGAAGGGTCGGCCATTGAAAGGTGAACGAGAGTTCATACTCTCTTCGTCACCAAAATTAATCAAATTAATTCCAAAAGCTAACTAAGCTAAAATAGAAGTTTCCAGTAAAGCGACAGCCGAAATCAAAGAGAAATACTTCACCAAAGTCGTGAAAATACTCCAAGAACATAAGCGTATCCCAGAACGTCTTGTCAGAAGCACGACAGAGGAATAATTGAGGAGGTGTCAACAAGAAGTACTTGAGTACCTGGCCACAGGTGGCGCTGGTAAGAACACCCCCTTCTAGTATTGTGATAGCTGGCGTATCCCTCCATAGAATTCTGTCGGGCAACAGAGTTGACAGCTACATGATTATCGGGTAAGTTTAATATTGAAAAATCCCTTTGTTGCCAACAACGTAAAAAAATGGTAAAAAAGATAAATAAGCTCTTTTGCCTTTAGAACAAATTATTTTGAAGATATGGAAGATATGGATCCAATCATCACTATTTATCAAAAGGGATTTTAAAAAATCTAATGATCTTCAATTCTGAAAATGTTAAGAATAATGATTACTACTGTAAGTGGTTGAATTTAAAAGTGAGGTGTATAAATGTATAAGTCCCTTATCTTACCAATGCTTCTGTGGAGGATTAATTTTTTATTTATTTTTTGTTTGCCAAATCCTGAGAGAGAGAGAGAGAGAGAGAGAGAGAGAGAGAGAGAGAGAGAGAGAGAGAGAGAGAGAGAGAGAGAGATGGGTAGTTAGTGTATCGATTGTTTGTTGTGAGAAAGACTGTTGGTACAAATGAGATTGTTTGTTTATGTTTTTAGTTAGGTTACGACAGTGGTGAATGTCTTGGGTGAATGCTTATTTTGATTTTGACTGCAGCTAGAGGCTGTTGTGAATGCTGGATTATATTTTATATCATTTTTCGACCAGCGTGGAAGTTTTTATATATTTCAAAAGTAAGTACAGTTTTGTTTATCTTTGCTTGTCGTGATTGTGAATGATAGGAACAATCTATTATTTATCTTTGATTATAGTGCGATAGTTTAGTTAGCTAGGAGTGTTCATAAGTGTTTTTCTTTTTTTATTTTGGCAGGCCGTGATTCCTCCTTTGGAGTGACTCAATTTTTTGAAAGTGGATTATTGTTGCTGACCAGGCCTGTATAGGATTGTATTTAGACTTCGCTATTCGATTGCTCAACTGTTGATGACCTAGGCCTGTGTATCTTGATTGATGATGATGATGATGATTATTATTATAACTATCAGCGAGGCAGTTGTGGCAAATTGCCACCCAGTGGATTGTTGACCACAGAGCTGTGGTAGTGGGCTGCAAAAGACAGTTGGCAGTGTGTGGACGACTGTTAGTGTCCATAAAAAGGGATTTTGACGTAGGAAAAATCTATTTCTGGGCTTGAACCTGTGCCGGCCAGTGAATAAGCTCCTATTAGCACTTATTCTTAGGTAATTTACTGCTAAATATACCAGAGAAAAAATGTAAAGGAGTGCTAGGTTGACTAGCTCGCTCACCTATTGGTGTCGGTATGGAATTGGGCGTATAATCCAGAGGTCCCGCACCATTTAGATTCATCCACGACAAAGACCCCCAATAGAGGAGAGCCGTTCAACCTCACTCGGCACCACCAACTCTGCATCCGCTCAGAACCCAACTCCTTAGCACCCAAAGTTTGGGGACTCCAAGGGAGAGGAGCTGGGAGGGTTCACTGGGCGGCACAGGTCCCTCGCCCAGAAATAGATTTTTCCTACGTCAAAATCCGCCGGCCAGTGAATACATACAAGAGAAATGTCACCAAACTTGAAAAATAAAGGAAAAAACATAAACACAAGGGAAACACAAGTTACTTTAATCAGAGTTGAGTGCCAAAAACAACTATAAAGGTACCTTAAAAAGAACATAAATCCACTTGGTAGAACAATTGACAAAAAAGGTAAGGTATAATAATGCCGTGATTGATGATATATACAGATACTCAGGAGTCATAAAATTAACAAATATAGGAATAGTAACCAGGTGCAAAACCAACGAATACAAATAGGGTATAAATGAGGCAGGTAAGGGGGAGAGATAAAATGACAAGGAATTAACATGTGAGTTACCTGGGGGGAACTACGCTCCCTGCAGCTACCGTAGGAAATTTAAGGGCTTCCAAATGTTTAAGATAGTGTTTCTTGAACACTGACGGTGACTTCCACCCTGTGTACCTAGAAAGATCCGTAAAATTCATGTGGTGAAAAAAGTTCACCGAAGTAGCAACTGCTCTAATATCATGTGCAAGAGGAAAAGAGTCAGGGTTAGCTTGTTTAATAAAATACAAAATTTGTTGCCTGATCCCTTTAATGGTAATGGTACCGCCTTGTTCTCTAATGAATAGAGGCCCGGAGGAGTTAGAGGAGGTCCGGGATAAATAAGACTTAAGAGCAGTAACAGGGCACAGAGACGGATCTTGCGTGAGGGGAACAATTTTCCAGGAGGACCATCTGTTCTGAGGGTCTTCGTTCTTAGCTAAAAAGAATTTGTTAGGTGAAAGAAGGACCTCTCCCGAAGGAAGGAACTCAATATGACCCGGGTCTCTTGACAAAGCTGCCAGTTCAGAAATTCTTGCCCCGGAAGCCAAACTCACAAGGAAAAGTGTTTTCCTGAGAAGGGGAATATAATCACAAGAACTGTTAATGGTATCAGAAGCCAATTTGAGCACATCATTAAGGAACCAGGTAACCGGGGTAAGACGAGTAACCGGTTTCAGTCTGGCACAGGCTTTCGGAATTGAAGCTAACAAAGAGTCGGTTAAGTCTATGTTAAAACCCACTAGGAAGATCTTTTTCAAAGCAGATTTAATAGTGGTGATAGTATTGGCTGCCAGACCTGATTCTAATAAAGTTCTAAAGAAAGTGACTGTAAGGTTCAAGTTCATACAGTGCACGTCTGAGTCTATCAGAAATTTAGCCAACTTTTTAACTGCAGAATCATATTGGCGGATGGTGGAATCCCGTTTATCTGATTCTAGGAACAGGGTGTTTCGAGGATCGATATTGGCACCATGCATAGCCGCAAACTTCATGAAGTCCATAAAGTTAGGGCGCTCTGAATGTTTGAGAAAGCGTACACAACGCGTGTTTGTACTATCTGAGACAGAACCGGATTGGGTATCGGGTGAGGATGTAGTCTCAACTCTCGCAGGAGAGGGTACCAATTGCTCTTGGGCCAGTTGGGTGCGACCAAGGCTACTCGTCCCTTGAAGGATCTCAGTTTGTCTAGGACTTTCAGTAAAAGATTCACCAGGGGAAAGAGATAAATCCTTTCCCAGTTGTCCCAATTCTGTGACATGGCGTCTGTGGCGTAGGCCTGAGGGTCTAGATTGGGAGCCACATATACTCTCAATTTGTGGTTGGACTCCGTGGCGAAGAGGTCTACTTGGAGACCCGGAACCCGAGAGAGAATCCACCGGAATGACTTTTGATCGAGTGACCATTCCGACTCTAGAGGGGAGGTCCGGGACAGGGCGTCTGCAACTACGTTCCGGACTCCCGCCAGGTGGACAGCTGAAAGATGCCAACGGTTCGAGGCTGCTAGGGAGAATATGGCTACTAGAACATGGTTCAGAGGCCCTGATTTTGATCCGCCTCTGTTGAGGCAGCGGACCACCACTTCGCTGTCGAGAACCAGACGAAGGTGTTGTCTCTTGGATGGAGAGAGACGTTTCAGGGTTAGTAGAACTGCCATGGCCTCCAGCACATTGATGTGAAATTGGCGGAATAAGGGAGACCAAAGACCTTGAACTTTCCTGTGCTGAGAATAGCCTCCCCAACCTGATAGGGATGCGTCCGTGTGAATGATTAACTTCGGAGGCGGAAATCGAAGGGGAACTGACTTTGACAGATTGCTGGCCTTTGTCCAAGGTAGAAGTCTTTCCCGGAGAATGGGAGGAAGGCGGACTTTCCTGTCCCGGAGCTTCCGATTCGCCCTCGAACGCCAGACACGATTGATATCTTTCAACTTCGCTTTCAGAAGTAGATCCGTCACTGAAGCAAATTGAAGGGACCCTAGGATCCTCTCTTGGAGCCGTCTGGAACTCACTTTGTCTTTGAGAAAGCGTTTGGTGTTCATTGCAATCTCTAACCTCTTGGGTTTGGGAAGACACAGAGTGTGAGATATAAGATCCCATTGCAGGCCGAGCCATTGGAACTTTGATTTCGGAAGAAGACGGGACTTCTTGAAGTTGATCTGAAAGCCTAGAGATTGAAGGTATTGGATGACTTTGTGAGTGGCTTTTAGGCAATTTTGGGAGGTGTCTGACCAAATGAGCCAGTCGTCCAGATAGGCTACTACTTGAATACCTTGATTTCTGAGTTCCTGAACAGCAACTTCTGCTAACTTTGTGAAGATCCTTGGGGCGATGTTGAGCCCGAAAGGCATCACCTTGAAGGAGTAATTTTTGTTTCCTAGGCGGAAGCCTAGATACGGACGGAAGTGTCTCGCTATCAGAACGTGATAATAGGCGTCTGTAAGATCGATAGAGGTGGTGACGGCCCCACGGGGAAGTAAGGTCCGCAACTGCGAGACGGTAAGCATTCGAAACTTGTCGCATTGAATGGACAAGTTGAGAAGGGATAGGTCTAGAATCACTCTTCTCTTGTCCGAATCCTTCTTCGGGACACTGAACAGCCGACCCTGAAACTTCAGGTGTTTCGTTTCTTGTATGGCGTTCTTTTGTAACAGGTCCTGGACAAACTCGACTAGGTCCGGAGTGGAATGCTGATGAAATCTGTTCGGTGGAGGAGGTCCTTGAATCCAACTCCACCCCAGTCCCTTGGAGATGATACTGAAAGCCCAGGGACTGAACCTCCATTTGTTGCGGAAGGCATAAAGCCTCCCCCCTACCCGCTGCACCTCAGTATTGGCTTGAGGAGTTGCCTCCACGTCCACCTCGGAAGTTCTTTCCTTTGCGAAAGAATCTACCCCTACCTCTGTTCTGGTATGAACCACGGTGGTAGCCTCTACCTCTGTTATAACCCTGGGAAGAGCCTTGAGCTTCATAAGATTGGTTAAAGGCTGGAGAGGTGGTGGAGGCACCGGGAAGCTGGCTCTTAGGGAACAGAACGGTGACGTAGTCGTCCGAGGAAGGAGCCTGAGAGGTGGAAGGCTGTGCAGGAACAGCAGGAGATGGTGGGAGAGGCTGCCGGAAAACGGACGAGCTACTTTGCTGTTGCCGGAACTGAGTGGAGGTATACGGGCGGAGCTTCTTCCTACCACGGGCTTGGTAACTTGCGGGATCATATTTCCGCTTAGGAGTCAAACCCCAACGAGCTTTAAGGCTCTGATTAACTCTTGTAGCTTCTGTCAAGACTTCCTTCACAAGATCCTCAGGGAAAAGATTTGGACCCCAACAAGAGGACCGGATAAGTTTATTCGGTTCGTGCCTAATAGTCGCCTCAGCCAGGACGTGTTTGCGGCATCTACGTTTAGCAAGAGCAAAGTCATATAGGTCAAAGTACAAAGACTGCAAAGTAGCCTTATTGAGAGACTTAAAGATACTCTCAGTATCATAAGTTAAGGCTATCGACTCCGTAGAAGTGGCCAAGTTCAAGGTTCGACCAACACGTAGGCGGGAATCATACTCCTGTTTAATAAGGGATTCCGGGAGACGGGGAAGCCGTTCACTAAAATATTACTGACGCACAGTCCGCTGTCAGCTTGCTGGAAGTAAAGGTGGTATGGACATTGTCCCAACACTCATTATCTGAAGGAAGAAGGAGGGAGATCGGATCTACCTCTCGGATGGGAGGCAAGGGCTTCTCCTCCAGAGCGTATTGAAAGGCAAGCTCTGCAATCTTAGTGACGCATGGAGTCACGGTATTCTTGTCCATTAGGAACATTGTAAATGAACTCTTATGAGGCGTCAACATGGTATTGGTGCAACCTATGTCATTTAGAAACCTAGCCCAAACAGATTGGGCTTGTTCCTTTGGGAAAATGACGGTCTCTTTAGGGACCTTATCCAGCCGAACCAGAGCTTCCTCGGTAAGCCTGGCATAACCATGAAACGGAAATGCGAGACCAGGAGGAAAGAATTCAAAGTCCTCTAGTGGACGAGTACCAAGACCTTCCAACGTTAACATCCCGTCTGAGAACGGGGAATGAAGAGCCATGCGCCAAGGGTTATTCTTGGTAAACGGAGGAAGCTTAGAGGCATCCGGGATGAGAGAGCTTTGAACTTGCTCCGGAGCACCTTGCTCTAATGCCCCAAGTCTCTGACCAATGTTAGAAAACATCGTGTCCATCTTGGCCTGCATTTCTGACACAATCTTAGATTGCATCTCTGACACAATGCGAAGCATGGCTGATTCGGAAAGGCCCGGGTTAGGAGCAGAAGTGGCGGATTGTACTCCCGGGTCGTGAGACTTAGAGGAGGAGCCGGAAGCCTTAGATGATGGGTTTGCTTTCGTTTTAGAACCATGGGAAGCCTTGTGGGGCTTACGAGCTTTTGGCAAAGTTCTAGATTTAGATTTATCTTTGGGGGGAACCGGGTGTGATCGGTGAGACGAATCGCGGTCCCCAGAAAAACCATGAAAAGAAGAGAGATCAGATGAAGAAGAAAGAGCGGGGCTGGGGATAGGAATCTCAGCGCCGGTAACACCTGCCTCACTTACCACCCTACCTGCATCCGGATCATCTAACAACATGGGTTCCACATCCAAGTTCAAGGAGGCAACATTGTCTTCCAGACCTCTGGGGGCATCAGACGTATCTTGATCTTGATCCTGATCGATGAATCCAGAAATAGTGGCATCAATGTCGGCAATGATGGGTGCCGCAACAGCTCTAGCCACAGCGGCTGAAGACTTAGCATTAGGATAAATCATTGCACAGTAGTCTTCAGAGAGGACGTAAGGCTGCTTTGATTTCACATTTCGGGCAAATCCCCCAACCCACACTTTCAGGGTGACCCGAGCCGCAGTCTTCTGCTCCGGGGATGCCTGAAATAATAGTGGGAATTAAAGAAAGGAAGAGTCCAGGAGGTCCTTTAAAGACCATAGAAATCTTACTAAATAGTGTATGTATACCAAATAAAAGTAAGAATAATTAGAAAAGTCAACATAGCCAACGGGACTCACCGAATCAGATCCAAGGGTGGTAATGAGGTCAAAACAGACCATACAATTATCAGGATGCCAGACTACGATATCTTCCAGTTGTACTCCGCAGAGGGCGTGAGACCTACACACCGTATGGCCACAAGGCTGGTGAAGAACTGCCGCACAGGCCGTCGTCTGGCAATGAACCATCTGTAATAAGAATAGTATATGATAAACTGTAATTCTCTTAAGTAGGGGCGGGTCCGGAGGACCCGGGCCTAAACATGAGTCTAACTTAAGACTAGAGCTTAACTATAATACTCTTAAGTAGGGGCGAGTCCGGAGGACCCGGGCCTAAACATCAGTCTAACTTAAGACTAGAGTATAACTATTCATTCCGGACGAGCCGGGATCATAAAGAAGGATGCAACAAAGAATTAACACACATGGTGTCTGACTTCCCGGAGCGAGGTTAAGCCCCGGACCGGGATATATAAAATTACATCCATAAACTAATACATATAGGAACTCCGGGGTAGTGATCTGTCATATATAATCATAGTAAATGTTATAAAATAAGGAGGGCGGAACCGTAGATAAGAACCACCAACAGAACCCGGAGGTTTTCGTATAACATAAATAAAAGTGTGATAGGTGAACATTTATAAAAAAGGGTGCACCGGGATTCCTACTCTGTTGACCGGTGGCCAACCAGTCTAGACAGAGACAAAACCACCGGGACACCCGGAGAGAGGACATAGTCCATAAACACTGAACTACCCCCTCTGTAGGAAGGGAAGGCAACGGTCCCCTAGGGGAGGGGGGAGAGAAGCCTAGCCACCAACCTAGCGAGAGGGGGAGCTTGGGGGAGGATCACGTGACACGGAGCAGCAGGGCTACCAACTGACGATCCCCAAACACTACCAAAACAGATCATACGGAGTAATAAGCACAAATATTCATTATAAAAGTAATAGCGTTGAAAAATATATAAATATACACATAAAAAATTAGGGCAAGGCATGCGAAATAATGAATAAATCCCGAAGGACAACAACCTGATGGCCGAAGGCCGGCAAGCCACCTACGATACGTAATCTGATATCGGCCCTAAATATGAGCCACAAGGGCTCTGAACGCTAAAAAATGAATATCCACTATAAAACATATAAAAATTAAACTAATAATAAAAATAATACACTTAGTAACACCGCGAGTGAAACTAAAAGCTCTCGAAACAGGAGTACCAACCGTAAGCGGAATCGAGCAAGACCGAGATGATCGAAGAGAATAAACTCTTATAACTTAAATATTAAACGATCTAGATTGCTCAAAACACAGCAAAACATAGCTTGGTACATAACTTAGACGGTGTCTCCTGGGAAACCGATGTAGAAGCCATAATCACAAGGAAAATAAGGCAAAAACACGAGAGCACAAACTAGCGGGTTACCACACAGGCGTGCTAAAAAGGAGTTGGGTTCTGAGCGGATGCAGAGTTGGTGGTGCCGAGTGAGGTTGAACGGCTCTCCTCTATTGGGGGTCTTTGTCGTGGATGAATCTAAATGGTGCGGGACCTCTGGATTATACGCCCAATTCCATACCGACACCAATAGGTGAGCGAGCTAGTCAACCTAGCACTCCTTTACATTTTTTCTCTGGTATATTTAGCAGTAAATTACCTAAGAATAAGTGCTAATAGGAGCTTATTCACTGGCCGGCACAGGTTCAAGCCCAGAAATATATATATACATATATATATATATATATATATATATATATATATATATATATATATATATATATATATATATATATATATATATATATATATATATATATATATGTATATATATATATATATATATATATATATATATATATATATATATATATATATATATATATATATATATATATATATATATACATGCATATTTTGGTGTTGGTGGTGTGAGGTTTATGTTAAGCTTATTTTGAATGCAGAATTTTTGTTTTAGTTTTAAGAAATATAGTATTAAGGGTATGGTTTGTTTTAATTTCCCTTCTGTCCAAGAGTCCAGTTGATAACGTAAGGTGAAAGTTTGTGCAGAGGAGACTATTGTCAGTTAATGTGATTCAAGGGTGTGGGGGTTGTTTTGCAACATCCCGCCACACTTCATACCAAGAAAGATGAACCTTTCAAGTCTAAATATTAGTAGTTTAATATAATTAATATGATATTTTAATTATAAAATAAATTTTTGAATATACTTACCCGGTGAATATATAATAGCTGCTGCTCAGCGGCTCGACAGAAAACACACACAAAAACTCGCGAGCGATCGCTATGAAGGTTGCGGGTGTGCCCACCAGCGCCAACTATCGGCCAGATACCACACATGCATGTAAACAAGCCTTCAATTCTTCTCGTCCCGCTGCGTCTCTATTGGGGAGGAAGGGAGGGCCTTTAATTTATATATTCACCGGGTAAGTATATTCAAAAATTTATTTTATAATTAAAATATCATTTTTAAATATTTAACTTAGCCGGTGAATATATAATAGCTGATTCACACCCAAGGCGGTGGGTAGAGACCAGAGTTAATTAAGTTTACAGCGTATATGCTTAGAGTTTTTGACAGTTATCAATATAACAAAACCCAAATATATAGGTACCTGGTAAGGAAGTTGACTTAGACGATTACTCTGCCTTGTAAGTCTGTCTTCCTCACGAAGCCCAGCGATCCTCTTAGGATGCTGAAGGACTCCCAGGAGCTGAAGTATGAAGGGTTGCAACCCATACCAACAGGACCTCATCAAACCCCTAATCTGGGCGCTCTCAAGAAATGACTTTGACCACCCGCCAAATCAACCAGGATGCGAAAGGCTTCTTAGCCTTCCGTACAACCCAAAAAAAACAATATTAAAAAACATTTCAAGAGACAGATTAAAAAGGATATTGGAATTAGGGAAGTGTAGTGGTAGAACCCTCACCCACTACTGCACTCGCTGCTACGAATGGACCCAGTGTGTAGCAGTCCTCGTAAAGAGTCTGGACATCTTTTAAGTAAAATGACGCGAACACTGACTTGCTTCTCCAAAAAGTCGCGTCCATGATACTTTGCAGAGATCTATTTTGCTTGAAGGCCACGGAGGTTGCTATAGCTCTAACTTCGTGCGTCTTAACCTTAAGCAAACATCGGTCTTTCTCATTCAAGTGGGAATGAGCTTCTCGTATTAAAAATCTGATAAAATATGACAAAGCATTCTTTGACATAGGCAATGATGGTTTCTTAACTGAGCACCATAACGCCTCAGATTTACCTCGTAATGACTTAGTACGAGCTAAATAGAACTTAAGAGCTCTAACAGGACATAATACTCTTTCCAGTTCGTTGCCTACGATCTCTGATAAGCAAGGAATATCAAAAGATTTAGGCCAAGGACGAGAAGGCAGTTCATTTTTGGCCAGGAAACCAAGTTGAAGAGAACAAGTGGCTTTTTCTGTAGAAAAGCCGATGTTCTTACTGAAGGCATGAAGTTCACTGACTCTTTTAGCCGAGGCCAAGCACACTAGGAAAAGTGTCGAAAGACTTAAGGAGATCTTGTAGATCTTTATTGTTGGAAAGATCTAAGCCTCTATGCCGAAAGACCGAAGCCAACATGCTCTTGTAGCCCTTGATCGTGGTAGCTGAAAGGGAGCGAACCTTTCTCAGATGTAAGAGAAAATCAGCGATTTGGGCTACAGAGGTACTGGACGAGGACACAGATGCTGACTTGCACCAGTCTCGAAAGACTTCCCACTTCGACTGGTATACTCTAATGGTAGAAGCTCTCCTCGCTCTTGCAATCGCACTGGCTGCCTCCTTCGAAAAGCCTCGAGCTCTAGAGAGTCTTTCGATAGTCTGAAGGCAGTCAGACGAAGAGCGGGGAGGCTTTGGTGTACATTCTTTACGTGGGGCTGACGTAACAGATCTACCCTTAGAGGAAGACTCCTTGGAAAGTCTACCAGCCATCGAAGTACCTCGGTGAACCATTCTCTCGCGGGCCAGAGGGGAGCAACCAACGTCAACCTTGTCCCTTCGTGAGAGGCGAACTTCTGCAGTACCTTGTTGACAATCTTGAATGGTGGGAATGCATATAGGTCCAGATGAGACCAATCTAGAAGAAATGCGTCTATGTGTATTGCTGCTGGGTCTGGGACTGGAGAGCAATAGATTGGAAGTCTCTTGGTCATCGAGGTTGCAAAGAGGTCTATGGTGGGTTGACCCCAAGTCGCCCAAAGACTCTTGCACACGTCCTTGTGGAGGGTCCATTCCGTAGGAATTACCTGACCCCTCCGACTGAGGCAGTCTGCTAAGACGTTCAAGTCGCCCTGGATAAACCTCGTTAACAGGGAGATGCCTCGATCTCTTGACCAAATGAGCAGGTCCCTTGCGATCTCGTACAGCGTGAGGGAGTGGGTGCCTCCTTGCTTGGAAATGTATGCCAAGGCTGTGGTATTGTCGGAGTTGATCTCTACCACTTTGTTTCGAAGGAGACTCTCGAATTTCATCAAGGCCAGGTGGACTGCCAAAAGCTCCTTGCCGTTGATGTGCATGCTCCTCTGACTTGAGGTCCACAGACCTGAGCATTCCCGACCGTCCAGGGTCGCACCCCAACCCAAATCCGACGCGTCTGAGAATAGTACGTGGTTTGGGTTCTGAACTGCTAGGGAAAGTCCCTCTCTCAGACTGATATTGTCGTTCCACCAATTCAGGCATGCCTTTACTGGTTCGGAGACCGGGATTGAGACCGTCTCTAATGTCTAGTCCTTTTTCCAGTGAAAGGCTAGATGGAACTGGAGAGGTCGAAGGTGTAGCCTTCCTAGCGAGACAAACTGCTCCAGGGATGATAGAGTTCCTACTAGACTCATCCAATTCCTGACTGAGCACCGTTCTCTCTTCAACATCAGTTTGACTTTGAGCAGGGCTTGCTCTATTCGGGTGGCAGACGGAAAAGCCCGAAAAACTGGACTGCGAATCTCCATCCCTAAATACAGTATAGTTTGGGATGGAATCAGCTGGGACTTTTCTAGGTTGACCAAAAGTCCCAATTCCTTGGTCAGATCCAATGTCCAATGAAGATCCTGCAGACAGCGATGACTGGACGAGGCTCTGAGAAGCCAGTCGTCCAAGTACAGGGAGGCTCGGATTCCCGATAAATGGAGGAATTTTGCTACATTCCTCATAAGCCTCGTAAACACGAGAGGAGCAGGACTTAGGCCAAAGCACAGGGCCCGAAACTGGTATACCACATTGTTGAAAACAAACCTCAGAAACGGTTGGGAATCTGGGTGTATGGGGATGTGGAAGTACGCGTCTCTTAGGTCGAGAGAGACCATCCAGTCTCCCTTTCTGACCGCTGCTAAGACTGATTTCGTGGTCTCCATGGTGAACTTTGTCTTCGTAACAAAGACGTTGAGTGCACTGACGTCTAGCACCGGTCTCCAACCTCCTGTCTTCTTCGGTACTAGGAAGAGACGGTTGTAAAACCCCGGTGATTGAAGGTCCGAGACTTTCACCACCGCTCCCTTCTCTAGCAATAGAGACACTTCTAGGTTTAGGGCTTGTCTCTTTGACTCCTCTTGGTACCTGGGAGAGAGGTCGATGGGGGAAGTCGCTAGAGGAGGTTTGCGTACAAATGGAATTTTGTACCCCTCTCTGAGCAACCGAACAGATTGTTGGTCTGCGCCCCTCTTCTCCCAGGCCTGCCAGAAGTTCTTCAATCTGGCTCCTACTGCTGTCTGAGGCTGTGGGCAGTCAGACTCTGCCACGTGAGGACTTGGCTCCTCTCTTCTTTCCTCTCTTTCCCTCGGCACGAGTACTTGCCCTGCTGGGAGCTCTGCCACGAAAGGGCGGAATAAATCTGGACGCCGGAGTGTCGATCCTAGGTCTAGCAGAAAAGGATGTAGAAGGAGTCCCTTTGCTAGCAGAGGACGCCACCAAGTCATGGGTGTCCTTCTGCACGAGTGAAGAAGCTATGTCCTTAACCAATTGTTGCGGGAACAAAAACTTTGATAAGGGAGCAAAGAGCAGTTCAGATCTCTGACAGGGAGTAACTCCTGCCGAAAGAAAAGAGCAAAGGGACTCTCGCTTCTTTAAGACTCCCGACGTAAAAGAGGAGGAGAGCTCATTGGAACCATCGCGGATGGCTTTATCCATACAGGACATAATCAGTAAGGAGACATCTCTATCAGCCGATGAGATTTTCCTACTTAAGGCTCCCAAAGACCAGTCAAGGAAGTTGAAAACTTCAAAGGCTCTGTATATGCCTTTCAGCAGATGGTCAAGGTCCGAGGAGGACCAACTAATCTTCGAGCGTCTCATGGCTAGGCGGCGGGGAGAGTCTACGAGGCTTGAGAAGTCACCCTGGGCAGAGGCAGGGACTCCCAAGCCGAGAACTTCTCCCGTGGCATACCAGACGCTCGATCTAGACGAGAGCTTTGACGGAGGGAAGGCAAAGGCCGTCTTCCCCAAACTCCTCTTGGTTTCCAACCAGTCGCCTAAAAGTCGTAAAGCTCTCTTGGAAGAGCGAGAGAGCACAAGCTTTGTAAAGGCTGGCATGTTAGCAGGTAAGCCTAGAGCAAACTCAGACGGTGGCGAACGAGGAGCAACAGCGACGAAGTGATCGAGAAAAAGCTCCTTAAAAATTAACATTACTTTCTTAAAGTCCATTGATGGAGGAACTGTTCTAGGTTCGTCTACATCCGAAGGATGATCATCATGATGAGGGTCAGCAACGTCCTCATCTGAAGGATCCTCATCTGACAACTGCTGAGTAACAAGCAAAGGGGTTGGCAATGCTTGACACGCAGAGTCCACACGCACTGGTGCATTAGTAGCAGTCCAGGACGCAACGTCATGTAACTGCTTAACAGCCTGTGAACTGTCAACAACAACAGGAGCAGGAGGACGCTCGACGTCAACTCGAGACTGTTTTGACTGCCTAGACTGAGCAGTCAAAACAACTCTAGACTGCGGTGGTTGACGCTCAGCGTCAAAACAAGTCAACTCCGCTGGTTGGCGAACGTCCTGAACGTCAACAGGAGCATTAGGAAGTGGCCGAACGTCCAAATGCGGCTGAAAGTCAACACGTGACTGCATCGAGTGAGGCTCTACATAGCGTGACTGACGTGACTTGGCTACACCAACGTCAACAGGACGCACAAAGGAACGTTTGGGTGGCTGAAGGCCAGGATCTCGATGAGATAAACGGCGAGGATCAACGTGAACCTTATCGGCAGAATAGTCTTCCATAAGGGAGGCGAGCTTAGTCTGCATGTCTTGCAGTAAAACCCATTTAGGATCAACGGGAATGGGTGCGGTAAACGACGGGGTTAACGTCTGAGACGGCACAACCTTGCCTACACCAAGACTCTCTGAGCCTGTGTAACGTTGTTGCTTAGGCGGCGAGCAGTCATCCGATGACTGCAACGGGTCAGAGCTGTCCCAATGACTACAGCCAGGACGCTGGACCTGTCCTGAAGGGACCGACTTTCGCTTAAGGGGCCTAGAAACCTTGCTCCACGGTTTCTTATGCGAAAAGCCTTCGGATGACGAGGAGAAAATGGGCTCTCTCGTCTTATGGTAGGGGCGATCTTGGTGAGACACGCCTGATACCATAGAGGGAACGTCTGTTCGCTGATCAAGGCCTCTCGAACCCATAAGTCGTACGACATTACTTCTCCCCTGGGCTTGGGAGCTTGCAAGAGGTCTCGGACTAGGTGAACGACAGGCACGAACAGACGAACCCTCGGTCGCAACACTGTTCACAACACTTTGCGCATTAATCACTTTCCCACTATTTTCCGCTGTGGCACTCTGACACTTAAGCTCTTTAACGTCAGCCATGAGTTGATTACGATCAGTTGCTAACGCTTCAACTCTTTCACCCAAGGCATGAATGGCACGTAACATGTCTTGCATTGATGGTTCCTGAGTGCCAGAAGGGGGGTTAGGCACAACCACTACAGGGGAAGGATTAGGATCAGGGGCATGTGGAGAGGAAAAATCTACTGACCTAAAGGAACTCCTCCTTACCCTATCTCTCTCTAGCTTACGAGAATACTTGTCGTATTCGAGCCAATCGAATTCCGAAAGGCCCACGCATTCCTCACACCGATCTCCTAATTGACAGGTTTTACCCCGACAATTAGAACACACAGTATGTGGGTCGAGAGAGGCCTTTGGAAGACGCCTATTACATTCCCAAGCATTACACTTACGAAAACGAGGGGCTTGTGAAGCGTCAGCCATTTTGAATTAGTCAAAGAAAGTCCAAAAAAACAATCCAAGTCATCAACAATTAAATCTGTCCAATAAAGAGTTCAAGAGTTTAAGTTGAGGAAAAACACCTGCACTGCGAAATCTCAAACCAAAATGAAGTACTTCACCAAATATGTTGAGAAAACTCCAGGTTATACAGCGAGTATTGATACGTCTTGTCGTCAAGGTCGACAGAGAAGAATTGAAGGCTTGTTTACATGCATGTGTGGTATCTGGCCGATAGTTGGCGCTGGTGGGCACACCCGCAACCTTCATAGCGATCGCCCGCGAGTTTTTGTGTGTGTTTTCTGTCGAGCCGCTGAGCAGCAGCTATTATATATTCACCGGCTAAGTTAAATATTTAAAAATAGATCACTTTAACAATACTATTGAATATATTTTCTAAATTCTCATGAAGCTGAGTGGCATTGCCTGGGCAGTAATGTAATCTTAAGTTCAAGTCCTGATCATGGTTTAATAGATTTCACTAGTACAGTAACATGGTTCTCCTGTCCCTGTCATGTAAGGGAGCCATTGTCTGATTATCACTGCAGAAATGTACCCATCCCCACCCAAGAGATTTAGAAAAACAGAACTTTGATAAATTTTGTTATTTCTATACTCACCATTAAGTTCACAAAGTTTCTCTCTCGATGCCTGGTTTATATCAACATTTACCCCCAAAAATGACAAATTTGGAAATAATTTGTATTTTTCCTAACCATACAAACCTGTTGCTCTTTACTATGGATATATATTTCAGCAACAGCCAAAACTAGCCAAAAGACTTTTAACGAGGTGTAGCTACAAACTACTAGTTAGCGGGGGGGGGGTAGCAGGGGGAAGGATCAAACCCCCCCCACTAACAAATTGCAGTAGCCAAAACAAGCCACTTTGCAATTACAGGCAGGAATTTCATGGGTAGGTGATAGCAGGCCAGTATGTGTAGAGCTTCAGGTTTGTATGGTTAGGGAAAATACAAATTATTTCCAAATTTATCACTTGTTTCGACACCAAATACAAACCTTTCAGCTCTTTACTATGGAGACTCACATCTAGATGGGTGGAAGTCCAATACCAACCGGCTGGTAACTGACCTGGAGTGCAACTCTGTGCTTCGCATGAGCTGTGGAGAGCTCACCCTGTCACCTCGCTAACTTTCAAAATTGTGAGAGCTAACGGCCTGAGAAATTGTGCAAAGGTGTGATAATTAAGCTCTTGTGACTCGACCAGGTAAGTGTTACCTTGGAACTTAGCTCCACACTTACATTAGACGTTGCCTGACTCCTATCTCGCCAGGAGTTTGGGAATATAATGAAAACATATTACATGTATCTGGATAAACAAGCGACAATGGTACCCACCTACAGTCAGAGGAGGTCAACTTGCAGGGTTCTTCAGATGCTAAAACCCCCAGAGAGGGGAGAATGAAAGATGAAGAGGCCTGTCACTTACACATTCATTATAGACTTACAATTGGGCAACAACTGCTCTCGACCGACTGCTACTTGTCCTACAAGGGAGTTGAGGTTTTCAGGACCATGTTTTGTGCAGCCACCACAGGACTTATTGAGAAGGTATCTAGGTTCCTATGAGTTATGTCTTGCAAGTAGTGGGTTGCGAACATTGACGGTTCGACACGGTCGCTTGTAAAACCTGCGTCACACAGAAGTTCTTTATTACTCCAAGGGTGTACTAATACCCCTGATGTCATGAGTTCTAGACCGACGGTCGAGAGGAGTTGAGTCTGCATGTAGGCTCATTCTATCACCTGCCTGGTTCAGGAAGAGATCGAGTTTATTCTTCTCTTGACTCTCCCTATGTTGACTAAGTCTATTAACCTGAGCACGAGCAAAACGGTTCGTTTGAGAAAATTCCTCTGCACCCTCACAGGGCAAAGTAACAATTAATCTGAGACATCAGTTACAGAAATGGAGACTCTCCTTATGGAAAGACTCCGATTCTAGGATCCACTACAGCCGGAGTTTGAATCTCAGCAACAGATTCAGGGAAAAGGGCGAGTGTTACTAGATCTCCCACCATGGCTTGGGTACGTTTAAAAGAGACCATTTCCTTTGCTGGCTCTCATCATAGAGATCAAGGTGAGATGGAAAAACCTAACTAAGAGTCAGGTCCTAATCTGAGGGCTGACTAGAGGTATGAAGCACTCCTTTTCGGGAACATGGTCCAAGAAGTACGGTCCGAGGAGGCGGTCTAACTTCTGATTGGGGACCTGTAAGTTCGACACTCCGTAGCTGCACGGTTGACTCTGTTCAAAACGGTAACCAAGACTCAAAGTTCAATGGTATTCTATCTCCTCGAGGTAGTAAGCTTTGATGTCCTACGGAGAGAGATATCGAACGTTGAGAAGCCTCTGCAATAACCTCGATCTTAGTGGAAAACCCCCTCGCCTGATGGAAGGCAAATAATGACCTACAGGGGTATCTAGCCATCATTTTCATGATTACTTGCAAAACTCCTCTCTAAGAGGGGAGATTTTGCAAACCTTCCAAGAGAAAAGTCGTAGGGGCACGAGTGATAGTGGTGAATCTAAGACTGAGATTGTATGGGCCACTCAGGAAAGGAGGGAACTGTTCTCTCAATATCTCTGCAAGCAGGAATAGAGGGTCTATAGTCTATTTTTTATAGCGGTGCATATTTGCACTTACTCACAGGGGTGCCCTTTTAGCTCGGAAAGGTTCCTGATACCTGATTGGTCGGAAGTATTTTTGTCCGAACACCTTCATTATTCTCGAATGATTACCAAGTAATGTGAATCGAAACTTATTTATTAACTTATAATTCTCCATCAGATATATGTTTTGTCAATAAACAATGTGAAAGAATGAATATATTATAAAGAATCGTCTTGGTAAGTCTAAATTTAATCACACAATCCGCCGAAGTCAACGACAGCAGCTTGTTTTCGGATGCACGCTTTGTAATTTTGTAATTTTTCACATATTTTAACACAAATTGGGATAAATTACACTCAGCATAAGTTAAACATGTTATTATAAACTTTCTTTGAATACCAGAATTTACCAAAAACATGGAATTAATAAAACCCGATATTTGTGAAAACTTATGGGGAGGTTAAAGAACAGCCTGTAGCGGCCTGGCGGGAAAACGATCCCTTCTGGCTCGTAGACGCAGTTTTTTTTTCTTTCGTAATATAGTTCGGCCTATTCCTTTCAGTTTAAATAGTCTTGCATTGTTTCTCTTCGAATTATTTTGCTTAGTATTTTCCCACATTCCTTTTCCTCACCTAATATCTATCTATTTTCCCCGATATCCCTTCTTTCATATATGGGATATCCGCACTACGATTTCTTATCCTCTGTCGAAAGTGATGGCTTGAAGGGAAGCGCGTGCTAGTCTCATTGAAATAGTGTAGAGGCGGGAATAAAAAAAATACTATGCTTAATTTCAGGTTTACAGAATAGGTTATACTTGCTACACAGCATAAAATTTATGTTGTTATTATTATTTACATACTTACTGACGTAAGGTACAAAACATAAGGAATCGTAGCGCGGATATCACATAGGCCTATATGAAAGAAGGGATATCTGGGAAAATAGATATTAGGTGAGGAACAGGAATGTGGGAAAATACTAAGCAAAATAATACGAAGAGAAACAATGTAAGACTATTTAAACTGAAAGGAATAGGCCGAACTATATTACGAAAGAAAAAAAATGCGTCTACGAGTCAGAAGGGATCGTTTTTCCGCCAGGCCGCTACAGGCTGTTCTTTTACCTCCCCTTAAGTTTTCACAAATATCGGGTTTTATTAATTCCATGTTTTTGGTAAGTTCTGGTATTCAAAGAAAGTTTATAATAACATGTTTAACTAATGCTGAGTGTAATTTATCCCAATTTGTGTTAAAATATGTGAAAAATTACAAAATTACAAAGCGTGCATCCGAAAACAAGCTGCTGTCGTTGACTTCGGCGGATTGTGTTATTAAATTTAGACTTACCAAGACGATTCTTTATAATATATTCATTCTTTCAAATTGTTTATTGACAAAACATATATCTGATGGAGAACTATAGGTTAATAAAGGGATTTTGACGAAGGAAAAATCTATTTCTGGGAAGAGGCCTGTGACGCCCGGTGAGAAAGGTCCTTCCTTATACCTTTCCTAATATAAATCTTCCAAATATACTAGAGAAAGATAAAAGCATGGAATGCAGAGGTTACAACCCTCGCGCGAACACCTTGTAGGTGTCGTGTATTAAACAAAGGCGTGTGTAAACCACTATTCACAGGTTGTCTTCCATTTAGATAATCCCTTCATCAATGGGAAGGGCCGTGACAGGCCCTAGATAACATGGTTGAACTCCCCAACGACACCTACCACGCGCGCCCTCTAGGACATCCTTCTTTAATTGGACTTGCAGCAAGCATAGTTTTTTTTGGGCACAGTGTTTTTTCGAAGAATTTCTCGTTATTTCAACATGACTGACGTTGTTACTTCACCCTTACCAATGTTAAGTACCATAGTTTGTTTTGGCAGCTTTTGGCAGTACCGGGCATTTGTTCTATTTCCATTATGGTGGTTTTTAGTTTTGGAAGCGATTATCCTGCCGAGGTATCGGCAGCCATTTTGGGTATGTTCGCTTCGGTAAATTTTCTAGTTATTTTTGCCCATCTGGTACTCTGTCAGATAGGTTATATCTCTTACGTTTTATGGCCTTTTATGTTATCATTAATTATTATTAATTTTTACTATGGTATTTATTTGCTTGCAAGTCCAATTTGGACCTACGAAGAATAGCGATTTAAGATAGCGTTTTAAAGCATAGTAACGATTTAAAGCTTAGCGATTTAGTCTGTTAATTTGTACCCTCCTGGAGGGTTCGTTTTAGACTATATCCTTGTTTTTTTGTTACGTTGTCGTTATTCTTCGTTATTACTATTACTAAGAAAAGCAATCAATTTTATTAATTTTCTTATTTATTGTGTGATGTTAATTTTTAATATGTAACCTTGAGAGCGAAAGCATAGAGTGCTCGTTTCCTGTTCTACAGGTATGAGTTATCCTTTCTCTCGTTTTCTTTGAGTAAGAGAGGTGAATTTCCCGTTCTCCGTTTTTATACGACCACGGGTTATTCAGGCCTCCTCTCAAATACTTCCGACCAATCAGGTATCAGGAACCTTTCCGAGCTAAAAGGACACCCCTGTGAGTCAGTGCAAATATGCACCGCTATAAAAAATAGACTATAGGTACTATTGCTTGCTACCACCACAGATCTATGAGGATTCTCGACCAATCTGTTGATACCCTTCTTGAACGGGTCTCCTTCTAAAAATGGTACCTCGTTACCCCATACTGGTTAACAGTACTTTAGCACTTCTGGACATGAGATGTTCTTTTATCTGCAACTTCTGCCAGGGGCACGACTTGGATGGTTTATTGAGGGAGAGACAGGTCTCTCGAAGCCAACTATCTGAGTCCGCCTGGTTGGGATGACTGCTAGGAATGTTTTTGCCAGTACTGAACTGGGTTACAGGGGCCAAATGAGTTGTCTCAGGTTCAACTCCATCTTGTAACAGCTAGATAAATAGGAGTATTTCCCACCCACATCTGGTGTTCCCAGGCGGTAACCCATCCAAGGACTGACCAGAACCAATGTTGTTCAACTTCGCTGATTGGACGAGAAGCAGTGTTTTCAACATGGTACGTATGGTCATTGACTCTAAGGAATGTCTATGTCTGTGTGTTCTATGCTGTGTCAAGAATACACTTGTCTGGCTATTCTACCGCCATCGTGCTTCCATGGGAAACACGACAGTGTGGCAAAAGGGAGTTATTGGAAGAGATTAAGAGCCAGCAACACTGTATTCCAATCCAGGGAAACTCGTGTGACTGCTGATAGGTGTCGTGACAGGTGAGCCCCCTTTTCTTTTGATGCATCCCCCAAGCATCAAATGTGGGGAAGGAGAGAGGATTATCCCTCTGAAGAGGTTGATAATCTGTACTTTCCAACTTGGGCCTTTCTTTCACTCTGATCCTATCAGACTTGTATGTCCATAGAATCCTTGCTAACACTAAAAGGATCAACTGCCACTAGAAGAGACTAAAGCTATGACTTTTGCCAGGGCCAAAGAACTCGGAAGTTCAGGTGCCCCAGTAGGCACAGACCTCGGTGTGCCAGTAAGAAGTCTCGCTTGAGGAAGGGAAATTCCACTTCCATGAGTCTTTTATCCAAGACTAGGGATTACCACTTTGGTGACACCCTATATACCTTTCCCTGCTCTCACCACCTGTCCATAGCGCGCTGAAGAGTGCACTGGCGAGGTAGGGCTCATCTGTGATGCATGCGAAGTCCATGCTTGGTGTGCAGGTTATTTCACCACCTGTGCGTAGCGCGCTACCGAGATAGCGCTCACCTGTGGTACACGCGAAGTCCATATTTGGCATGCAGGTGAGCTCACCACCGAGAAAGTGTGCAACTGTGACAGCGCATATAGGTAAGGTAGGGTATACCCGTTCCTGTTTTCTCAACGACAGCGACGTAGCATACCGGTGAGCGTGACCTGTGAAGTACGTGAGATTAACCCCTGCATGCAGGTAAGCTAGTTGACTACATGTGAAGACCAAGATTGGCAAGTTAGGTATAGCATAGTGCATTGTTGGAATAGAGTGCAGGCCCATAATGCAGAAGAGCTCAATCACCCATCTTACTAAGTGATTGGGTGCGCAACAGTGAGCAAGACTTGTCCGCAAAGCCAGGATCTGTGTCTCATCGAACTAGCGCATCCTGGAGAAAAAACTCCTGCTCGTCTCTCTACTACGCATGCAGACTGTTCGCACACCAGGATGTGAAGAAGGATGTGTTGTTTCTGTGCGCTGGCATGTGGGCAGACAGAACAACAGATTCTCCCTTGATCGCAAGGTGGGTTACGCTTCCACGTGCTGCGTTCCCAGAGAAGAAGGCCTTCACTCATAAAGAGAAGAGAAAGGCTTTGGAAGACCAGTTGTACAAGGAAGCCTTTCATGAGAAACTAGCCTTTCCCTACGAGTCATCTGAAACTCGGATACCTGATCAGCCAACTTCACCCAGGTACTGTGGAGAATTCAATTGTGACGATGAAGGAACATGTGACTCTCAAGAGAAAGGTTGGTATCAGGACAACTGCCCCCGGGACAACTGCCCCCGTAGGACAACTGCCCCCGTAGGACAACTGCCCCCGTAGGACAACTGCCCCCGGGACAATTGCCCTCGTAAAACCCCTGGACAATGGTGTAAAACAAATAAAAATACATAACTAATAAAACCAATGTTTTATTATTTTTAATAAAAAATACATGATTTAAAAATAAGTTTTAAAAAGATAACATTATATACTAAAATTTGTACATAGATGGGTTGCAAAAATATTGAAAAGGGATTTAAATACTAGAATTTTAAATTGTGGGCTATGTATCTCAAAAATTCCACTATATCGCGGTTCTCAAATTCTTGCACAATGTTTGCTATTCGTATGCTAGAATCCGGATAGCGATTCCGCTTAGGAGGTACTGGATGCCCAGCAAGTATTTGATTAATTATAACGCTGGATAGTGCCTGTTCTCTCTTCAACACCCCCAGAAATTTCCATATATTTGGATGAAATGACGTAACGCTTGCTTGCATATGGTTATGCCAGCCTTCTACGGCGTTGTTGTTCGAGGTAAATCTTCAACAACACGAGTATACATACTCCACATGCTTATAGGGAAATGTGGCTGTCTCCTTGTATTTCGACGTCTTCTGCCGATGTATGTATCTTCAAAATAATCTATTATTGCATCAGCCTCAGGTGGCAACATCTCTTGTAGTTTCTCAAACGCTTCAATAACTTTTTCTGCGGGAACAAACGCTAATGCAGGAATCATACGTATTTGCAAGGAAAAATAGGCGTCAGTTTGGTATTTAGTTTGGAGACCTTCATTTTGCACCTTACGGTATATGCTTTGAGATAAGTGGTAAAAACAATTATTTCTTCAATGACCGATTATGTAATTAGGAGGAATATCTTCATAAATCGTTACTAAAAAGTAATTACGTAAATGGCAATAAGGGGGGCAATTTTCCGGGGGGCAGTAGTCCTACGGGGGCAATTGTCCTGGGGGCAGTTGTCGGGGGGCAAGGCAGATGAGGAGGGAGAACTAAAAGTGGAGAAGGAGTGGACACACTTCTTTCCAGCCTTTTTTGGGATCGAGGTTTCAGATACCAATGACGACACTCCCACATAAGAAGAGACCACAGGACATTTTTCAAAAACAGAAACGACAAAACCAGCAATGCTACACCCTTCAGCAACTCCCCGAGAGAAGCAAGAGTTGGGAAGACAGGACAGGGAAAGCCTTAAAAGGTCTGGCAGTGACAAAGAAAAAAGCTTTCTCCTGCTTATAGAGAGCCAACAATGTTTAAGGAAGTCCAACTTCCTTAAGTTCAGGTTTTCATTGTCGTCGTTCAGTCACATATAGCAAGGGGATGACTGCAAACAGTTATGTTACCAGCAAAAGGCACATGGATGATGAGATTAATGGCAGGTTTATACATAAATCTGCCACACAACTGAGACTAACCAGGTAAACAACTGCATATTCTTGTACTTTTCACTTAATTTATCAAAAAAAAACCTGAGATACTACAAGAGTACATGTGTACTGGTACTGCTTGCGGCCGGAGTCAAAAGCGAGTGTCTAGCTGACTGTCAGGTGGGTGGGGTTCAGTAATAATTACCTCATTAAAATTTTAACAGCCATTCAAGCTTCCCTAAAAGTTGCACTCCTATTAATGGACGGTGGTTTGTATTTGTACACGAAAAAAATCACATAGGGAAACTATGTCAAATGTTAAATAAATCAATAATCAATGGTAATAAAAATTACTTAGCATCTTGCACCTATAGTTAAATATCCAATTCCCATTTTTTTATTCTAAGCTTATTCATACACAGGATCAGAAGTCAGGTCATAATGTATGTACACTAAAACAATTCTTACATTGATATAATCAAAAGTTCTAAGCAATTCAAATTCTCAGTTATCTAGTATCAAATATATAGGAAGTTAAAGTTAACTTAAAGACATTACGTACAGTATTTTGCTTTGACAAAAAAAAATTCACCCAAGCATTACTAATTCTTAAAAGGGAAAAAATCGAAGCAATAAAGCACTAAAGTATGTAACTTTGAATTTTAAACTACCAATAGTTTTCTAATACTTAACTGCATGATAGCTCTTGCTGCAGCAACTTACTTCTAATTTACTTAACTCAGTATTCAATTTTCTGAGTGTAATACTCAAACTAAGTCCCGTATAATATCGAATATAATAAAGGGGGTTTCATGAAGGAAACACTTATTTTTTTGGGAGGTGCTGTGTGGTCTCCAAGGACTTTCTTGTGAAAGACTAAAACAAGTGAATTCAATAAGACAAATACCAAAGAATAATTATCTCATCTACTCTAGAGCCAGTGTATTGTGCAAAGCATGGACTCAATGTGTTTAAGGTTGATACATTGGCCCTAGAGCAGGAGAGACGATATTTCTTTGGTATTTATGTTGTATTGGATTCCCTGTTTTAGCCCTTCACGGGAAAATCCTTGGGGACCACACAGCACATTAACCCAAAAAATACAACATACGGTATGTTAATTAATGATAGAACTGCCTAAGATTCCATAGATTTGATAAACTGGTGGATGTATGTAGGATAGTAACATTGTCTAACAAGAGAAATCAGAGATTTATGAACTAGGCCAAAAGTTAATGGAGTTATCCATGGTCTAAGATC
The DNA here is from genome assembly GCF_036898095.1 of Palaemon carinicauda. Taxonomy (NCBI): domain Eukaryota; kingdom Metazoa; phylum Arthropoda; class Malacostraca; order Decapoda; family Palaemonidae; genus Palaemon; species Palaemon carinicauda. The sequence goes on from NC_090747.1 coordinate 82,817,651, forward strand.
TGTCCGTGGTGGAAATTTCATCAAAATCCATCAATTTGTTTTGACATTATCTTTAAAATGGCAAAAAATGCAAACACGAATCTAGAATCCGGATTCAGATCATCTCCAAAATTAATGGGGTCATCCATACCCTAAGATCTATCTGTGGTGAAAATTTTGTCAAAATCAGTCAAGTAGTTTTGACGTAATCCTGTCAGCAGACATACAGACATATAAATAAATAAACTAAAATCCAAACCTGATCAAGATCATCTCCAAAATTGAACAGGGTCGTCCATGACCTAAGATCTAACTGTGGTGAAAATTTCATCAAAATCCTTTGAGTAGTTTTGACGTTATCTTTAAAATGGCGAAAAATGCAAATGCGGATCTATAATCCGGATCCAGATTAGGATCATTTCCAAAATTTAATCGGGTCGTCCATGACCTAAGATAGATCTATCTGTGGTGAAAATTTCATCAAAATCTGTGGGGCAGTTTTGACGTTACTGTATCTTTAAAATGGCGTAAAATGCAAATCCAGATATAGAAACCGGATCAGCTCTAAATTGTAATGGGGTCGTCCAAGACCTAGGATCTATCTGTGGTGAAAATTTCGTCAAAATCCATCACATAGTTTTGACGTAATCATGTCCACAGATACATAGACAAACAAATAAATAAACTGACTCGATTACACAACCTCCTTGACGGAGGTAATAATCCTCTACGCATGTCGTCTGCTTGCTGTTTGTTTTGGTCACCATCTTGTTTTAAAAAAGAATGACCTGCCAGCTCAAACACTCGAGATTCGTGTGAAACCATGCAAAAACGACAGGATAGCAGCCTGTCTCACTACTTGGTAACACAACCTCTGATCTTAGGTGTAAGAAAGACCTGTTTCTGCTCTGATTATTGATAGTGGGAAGGGGGGAAGGCATCTGATGTTGACTGTGAAGGTAAGCATTAGAAAACTAATTCTTAATTCAAAATTACATTTGTCTAAAACTCCACTGCATAATGAACATCAGCCAATTCCCTACACTCCCAAATCAAACCATTGTTCTTCCACTGTCTTGGGATAGAGCTTTCATGATTGAGGGTACACTCAGGCACACTATTCTACCTTTTCCTTACTTCCTTTCCTCACAGGGCTATTTAACCTGTTGGAACCCTTGAGGTTATAGACTCTTATTTTTCCAGTAGGGGTGTACATTATCTAGTAATAACAACAATAGTAATAATTTGTAGGGTGAGGGACAATGATCTTCTGATGATATGATGTATTACAGCATGATCGTCGGCTCATGTCACCATGTAAGGACTATGAACATAGGGAACTACTGTCTAGGAACCCTTTATGGTCGCTCTGTTGGCAAAGCTAATGGTCTAGTAATCCTCTCCCAAACGTCTCGTCATATTTCGGACACTTACAATGTTGCGCGAGAGGTCCTAAACTCAACAATCTAGTCCCCCAAGGTGTCACTTCCATTGAAGCTGTTCAGTTGGTGGTGCAAAGTAGTCTGAATTCAACAATCTAAGCCCTCTAAGGTTCCACTTCCATTGAAGGGGTTCGTATGTTGATGCACGAGGACTTGCACTGTACAATCTCTGCCCATAAAGGTGTCATTTCCGTTGAGAAGGTACGATAGCTGTGCAAGTTGATGGTACCAAAATGCTGTCATAGTTATGTCTCCTCAGTCATCTTCAGCATAAAGGAGAGGGAACAGCAATCACAGTGGTTGAGCAACTACATCTAAGTAGTAGGTTGGCTAGGGTACCAGCCACCCATTGAGATACTATCGCTAGAGTTATTGGGTCCTTTGACTGGCAAGACAGTACTACACTGGATTCCTCTCTCTGGTTACGGCTTATTTTTCCTTTACCTACACATACACTGAATAGTCTGGGCTATTCCTTCCACATTCTCCTTGGTCCTCATGCACCTAACAACACTGAGATTACCAAACAATTCTTCTTCACCCAAGGGGTTAACTACTGCATTGTAATTGTTCAGTGGCTACTTTCCTTTTGGTAATGGTAGAAGAGACTCTTTAGCTATGGTAAGAAGCTCTTCTAGCTGGACACTCAAAAATCAAACCCTAGTTCTCTATTCTTGGGTAGTGCCATAGCCTCTGTACGATAGTCTTCCACTGTCTTGGGGTAGAGTTATCTTACTTAAGGGTGCACCCAGGCACACTATTCTATCTCGTTTCTTTTCCTCATGTTTTTTTGAAGGTTTTAAAGTTGATACTGTATATGAGGCATTATTTTAAGTTACTGATCTTAAAATATTTTATTTTAATTGTTCATTAGTTCTCTTGTAGTTTATTTATTTCCTCATTTCCTTTCCTCACTGGGTTATTTTCCCTGTTTGAACCCTTGGGCTTAGAGCATCCTGCTTTTCCAACTACTATAGGGTTGTAGTTTAGTCAGTAATAACAATAATAATTTGTTTACTGTAATAATAAGGAACGGACATTATCATATACTAACTTCAGATCTTTTAAATAAAATGAGGAAAAAAACAGTGGGACCTCCCCTCGAGGACTACGGGATGGAGAACTTTGACATGTTGGTCCAAAAATGTAGAGAATTAGTCCTACCCCTAATAATGTGGGCTTCTGATGCTTTCCCTTGAGACGATGATAGGTGAGATAGCCCCAACACCTGCCCATTGACATTTCAAAGAAGGAAGACCATTGCATTCTTAGACTAGAAAACCACTTGAGAGTGAAGACCTTAGCTATGGCAGCTTATTTCTCAAAACCAGCTTGCCTTTCCCAGAATCAATTTAGACTGTAAGTGTATTTGAAGTCTGTGTGACAACCATGTGCAATCTTGGGATTAAGGTTGGGGTTAATTCGGTCGACCTTTTTCTCGACCTTGATCTTTGGCCTTAAACTTTCAAAATTGAATCACTTTCACATCTCAATACAGTATAACAATTAATCCCAGAAAGTTTCACTGCTCTATGAGTAATATTGTGGCCAGGAAGTTGTTGACAAACAGGTGCGAAAACACAACTTCCTCCAAACTTCGTTGGCGGAGTAACAAGCCCTTGTTTGGAAGTTTAGGTGAGATGAAGAGCAATCAAGGACATGGCTGAATCATCTTCATCCTTTTCGGGTAGTAACGAAGAGCTCTTACTGGGTACAGAATTCTCTCCTCCTCATCTCTACTCACTGTCTCAGAGACATCAGAATGAGTCCCGGAGGAAGAAGATTTCGGGATGATTATGTCTGCTCTAAATTCTGGAAAGTAGTTCAAAACTGAATCCCTTCCTATCCAAGCCATCTCTGCTGAAAGTGCCTGCAATACCCCAACCTTCTTTGCAGCTGCTCAGACCACTAAGACTACCTTCAAGGTTATGGTTTACAGATCTGCTGTTGCTAGTGGTTTGTAGGGTTTGCTAGTTAAAGCCTTAAAGACCACATCCAAGGCCCACAAGGAAGCTGAAATTGTCCTAGGGACTTCTATCTCAATAGACCTAAAAAGATGTGATGATTGGTCCTTAAACACCACCCTTAAGGTATTCTCTGTTTGCTGAATCAGATAAGTGCTTCGCCTTACAAAGGAAGAGCAATAACTCAACAATCTTTGCAAATGACAGGTTCGAAATTGAGTGTTTGGAATTGTTGCACCACTTCCAGAATATCTTCCGCTTGTACTGGTAGTTTATACAAGTAGATCTTCAAGAGAGGGTAACTTGTTGGGCCAGGTACCAAGTCACTCCCCAAGCCCTGGCAAATCTGTGGATAGTCAGAGCTAAAGAGCTTGTGGTCTGAGATGGAAAAAATGTTGAAGTGGTTTGAAAAGCTGCTCCTGTCTGACATGCAACTTCCTTGTAATGTCTATTGGCAACTCCAAGAGGTCCACAAACTAGTCTTTCTGTGGCCAAAAGGGCATAACCAGAGTAAGAAATCATCTTGTAGATCATCAGTTAGTGCAATCCATTCCTTATCAGAGGAAACGAAGGGAAGGCCCACCCTTGTAGACCCCTTCAGTCTTGAAGCATTGCATCTGTTACTGACCCTGGGTCGATGTGATAACTGAAGTACGCTTGAAGCCTGTGATTCATCAAGGTGGCAAACATGTCCACTGTCACTGGCCACAGATGAACTAAGTAGCTCAACACTTGTTGGTTTATGGTCCCTTCTGAGTTCAGGATCTGGTCCCTTCAACTCGGAACATTTGCTGTCACGTTCGCCTTGCCCATGATGAACTGTGACATGAGTCCAGTTCTCCCCCTCTACTCAGGCCAGAATTTCTTGCGTGAGGTCATCCAATGTCTATGACCTCCACCCACCTTCCTTCCTTGGATAAGAAATAGCTGTTGAACTGTCGGCAAACACCTTGAGGACTCTTGATAAGCATAGAAGGATGGAGACAGAGAGGGCCAGCTGATTTGTCCGTGGCTACCTCCAGTTGATGGATTCCCCGGATTCCTGTCATCTAGGTCTCAGACATGAACTGGCCCCTATTGTAGCTCCTCACCTAGAACTCAAAGTATCACAAAACAACATGATGTCTAGGAGCGGGGTCGAAGATGGAAGACATTGTTACACTGGATTGGACCATCGGATGAAGTTCTGTCTGATTGTCTACATTCATTGACCCTAAAAAGACTGTTCCTCTTGATGCCATAGGTTGTGTAGCTGGTGTTGCAGTGGTCTGAGTCTCCTCCTTCCTTTGGGAACCAACACAATTAAAGACTGCAAAAGGCTGATGGGTCTCATCCACAACTTGGATGGAGGTATATTTGTCACTAGAAAAACTGAGGTGCTCTCCTGCAATCATGTGTCAGAAAAGCCTTCATCCTCAGATAGATTGAAACTTGACTTCTCTAAATTGATCTTCATGCCTAATCTGATGCAAAATCTCAGAACTATATCCCTTGTGTGATTGGCTTCCTGTTCTGACCTCGACAGGAAGAATCAGTCATTCAAGTATTTCATCATCCTTATGCCTCTCTTGTGGAGAATTACTCCCACAGGTGCAAAGAGAAGAGTGAAGACCTGTAGTGCCATCGTCAGGCCGAAGCAAAGAGCTTTGAACTGCCATACTTCCTGTTCTTAGCAAAACCTCAGTTGATGTCGAGACTGAGGATGGATGGGAACTTGGAGGTTTGCATCTTTCAGGTTGAAGGAAAAGAACTAGTCTAACAAACAAATTATCTGATTTTGAAGTTCCTATTTTTAAATTAATCTTCATAGTAAATGTTTAGACAAGAGCGGTCCATGATAAATCTTAAAGAACTGGATGCCTTTCTGAAGACAAACATAAGGCTGTAGAAACTAGTGAACGAAAGTGAAGCTGATTTGATTGCTCTCTTTCTTCCCAGTTCTTCTAACTCTGCCTGAAGAGCTCTGTCCTTCTCTAACGACTCTTGGTATGAAATGAACACTATTGGATTATTCAATATTGGTGGATGTTGACCGAAAGGAATCTTGTACCCGTACTTCAATAACTGAACAACCCAATGGTCCAGATCTATCATTAATCAACATGAATACACTATTGACTTATTTACCGACACAGTTATATAATAATCTTATGTTATTTAGGCTTGTATGTGTGTATCATACTTATGAAAATGGATTACAGAGTAAATCAAATTAGAAGCAAGTTGTTGCAGTTAAATTTATTGGCAGATGATAGTTCAGGTGAGTAGAAGACAAACTGCCATTACTATCAAATCAATGATAGCTACTTACTTTAAAAGCCAAGGACCAAGCATCAGATATGTGTGTTATGTTAAAAGCATAGTGGTTATCCAGACCGCATGCTGTACTATACCATTATGTAATAAAAATAAAATTCTTTCCCACAGAAAATGTTTCTTTGATTAGCATATACCTTAATGCTACCCACCACCACTGCAGCTACATTTCAGTAGATCACATACAGATAACCTGAAAGGAAAATGCTGAGTGTTAACTACAACTGCTGTTTTAAACAAGGAAGACAGAGAATCTTAAAAATAATATGCATTTTTCTCAGACATAAAAACCAGAATCAGTTATACAAGATTATTCTAGGCACCAACCAGACATAGTAGTTGAAGTTTGGTGACAGGTTAGTAAATTAGAGGTAAGTAGATGAGTGGCAAGGTAACTCCCTTTGTTGAGACCCCAACACCATTTAGTCAGCACCAGGGAATATGTGGGGAAGGCTGATGTCAGATTATGATCTAAAGACTGGTTTTTATATCTAGGAATAATTTTTTAATAGGAGTATCACTTTAGCAATGCTGGAAAGGCTTTGGAAAATCATATGAGATAGTTAAAACTGGTGGCAGGTAACTCTGGCACACCTGTCAGTCAGTTAGATACTCACTTCTGGCCTTAGAACTTGGACTTGTGGGTAGTTGAGGTGGGAACAATTTACTTAAAAGGACTATGTTTATATAATTAGGTAGCAGGTGGTAAAGGTGGACTGCCTCTTCCACACGCCTGCTTGGAGCACCTGCGCCACAGAGAAGTTTCTCTTTAATGCCAGGGACATGCTTATACTCCTGACGTCATGAGTTCTGGGTCTTCTACTCTGTTGGGTAGAGTGAATATCAAGAGTGTGGTCAATGACCTGCTGAATCCAAGAGGAAACTGTTTTTGGTAATCCTTTTAAACCTACCCGTACGCACAAGCAGAGGCTTGACATGAGGGCAAGCTCTCTTTGTATGCTTGAGATAGAACCTTAATGCTCTCACAGGACATAGTAAGAGATGGTCAAGATCATCAGTTATTTCCCAAATGCTCAAAATGTGGAAGGGACCGAACCTAGAGTAGAGTCCGCTACAGCCGGATTTTGAGCATTAGCAATAAACATTGGGACGAAGCCGAGTGTTACTTGCCCCTTTCCCCTTAAATGGACGATGTAGTACGAGAGACTATACAACTCATTAACCCTCTTGTAGAGGCAAATGCGAGAGGGAAGACGGTCTTGAGAGTTGAGTTGCAATCTTGACTCAAAAGTTCATAAGGACCTAACCCAACCAAACAAGTAAGCTCGAAAGATCGAATGAGAAGAGACCATCGAGAAGGACATGTCAACTCCTTTCAGTCTAAGGTCTTTCCTTAAGGCATGTCTGTGGTCTTCATCTTGAATGGAGTCCCAAGAACAAACTTGTTCCAGATCAAGAGGTCTGTGACTGGTCTCCAGCCTCCAGACATGGTCTCGACAAGAAAAAGTTGACTGAAGAAGCCAGGGGGACCTGTTGACGACCTCCTCGGGAGTGCCCTTCTCTAGTATGGTCTGGAGTTCTGCCGGAAGGGCAAGATCCTTTGCTGATCCCTTTATCAAGGAAGATGACACCACTGGATGATGTGTCAAAGGAGGGTGAGAGCTGGTAAACAGGATGCAGCACTCGATCACACTGCCCCTGGGGATCTTGACCATCCAAGGATTGGCCCTGTGGAACTCCAATCTCTGCCACCTGCATCTCAGGCATCTCCCACCAGTGGTAGGGAGGAAGGAATGGACCCCATTGCGGAAGCGTCCACGTTTTCACCACTTCCCACCCCTTTCACGAGCCCTCTTAACAAGAAATGGCTGCTTGAGGTTCAAGGATTTCTTGGCGCTGGACTGCCTAAAAGCAACGTTCGTCTTCATGTGAGCATGTCTGTACAAGGATGACAATTCTGGTGCAGTTGGAGCCGAAGAAGAGGGACGAGATGTTACAGCTCTATATAGAAGGGACTCTTGACTCACCTTTCTCCATCGCTCTGCAACTGCGTCGAAGTCTTCCAAGTTGAACAAGGAAGAACTTGCAACTGACGAGTTGCAAAGACGAAGAGCCTCTCTCTTTGGCACCTGCTTCTGGAATCTTGAAATAACAGTGTCACACCTTTTCAAGATCCAGTTAGCCCACCAGTTGGCTGCATTGTGTGCTCTAGCCCTGGAAAGCAAAATGTTCTTGAATGCTTTCTGTTTATCTGGGTCCGACAAATCCTCGTCAGATAGCCAATGTAGCTTGGCCAGTAGTCTATCCATGAAGAGGCTTGTAAAATTTCCTTTGCAATTCTCTCCATGTTAGCAGCATCTATAGCCGAAAACATCAACTGTTGAAGATGCCTGCTTGTCAACCATCATACAATGTGTCAGTATGGACACTGTCGGATCAAAAGGGATGGGTGAAGGATCGCCATTGAGCACGATGTAGTACTTCCTTTACCCGATGAAAGACAGAGGAAGTAAACGAGACAAGTTGCTTGCCCTCACAGAGTCTTCTTATCTGTTATCTGGGATATGACCTTTTTAATGGACCATGACACCATCTTATACCAAGGCAACTCTAGCCTATTCTTGCCAGGTTGTGGGGCACGGCTCAACAAGTCTAAAACAGTGTCTCTCCCTTCAAGAGGAAAGTATGTGGGTTCCTTGAGTCCATTAATCTTCCTCATGCAAGTCAAGACCTGCATAAAGGAATAGTCTAACTCCCCTTTCTTTGTGGCAGGAGCTTTAGGAGTAGCCAGTAGAAGTAACACACCATCTGAGTAGCCCGAGTGTGAATTAAAGGATTCATCCAACTCCAAACTCATACCCATGTGAGCCTGAGTTAGGTTAGGATCATCATCCTGTATCTCAGTATGAGGTCGAGACCTGGGAGGAGCATCCAGAGTCTCAGGCAGCGACAGAGTTGCCACTGCATCCTGAAAACTCTTCTGTAGAGCTGGGTTATTAACGACCTTCAATCCCCTGTTCTTTGGAAGAGACTTCAAACCATTCCACTCTCAAGGCTTTGAGGAGGAGGCTATAACACAAAGCAACCTCCTTCTGAGGTGTTTCCACAGGTTGCCAAGTTTGCGGGGGCTTGATGAGAGCAACAGCATGGACCATCTCGACAGATAATAGTCGCTAATTGTCCGTGAACAAGACCTCCCTTATAGCCTTGGGTGAAGGGTATCTCCCAGAGGAGGCATAAACTGCCCGTCTCCTCCGTTTCTTGGTTACTTTGACTGGGATAACACTCACTTTCTCCCATATGGGACCAGGCTTAGGATGGCCAGCCCTGGAGTCACACTTTTAGGGTTGTGGTGGCCTATTGGTAACGTCCTTGCTTGGTGGTTGCCAGACTGGGGTTCGAGTCCCTCTCAAACTTGTGAGTTCCTTTGGTTGCTGCAACCTTAACATCCTTGTAAGCTAAGGATGGGGGGTTTTGGGGAGCCTGTAGGTCTATCTGCTGAGTCATTAACAGCCACTGCCTGGCCCTACTCGGTCCTAGCTTGGGTGAAGAGGGGCCTTGGGTGCTGATCATATTACATATGGTCAGTCTCTAGGGCATTGTCCTACTTGATAGGGCAATGTCCCTGTCCCTTACCTCTGCCATTCATGAGTAGCCTTTAAAAACCTTTGAACTGGTGATTGAGTAAGTGTGCACCGCAGTAACGTAGTTAACTAAAGGAAAAGGGAATGAGGGGGAACCTGAAGTGTGCACGTCTGCCACCAGATCATGAACTGTTTGCTCATGAGACTGAGCTCCACGAGCAGGTGCACGAACGCTTGCAAGAGCACTTACCGATAATTTGGATGTCACCTGTACCTTTCATGTGCCCAGGTGTGGGCGCGCGCCTACAGATGGTGGCGAGCAATGTAAGGTTGTTTTGATTGGGAAAGTTTGTTGTTGTTATAATGATCTCCAAACCAAACTGGTCATACCCCTGACAGGGCAAATAGCCAAGGCACTCTTGCGAGACTCACAGAGACTCATGATGCCTGAGGGGCATGCTGAAAGGCCCTTCCAACTCCAGGGAGTCATCCAGTCACAAACACCAGAATGCTCCAAAGAGCCTAGCTGCGGAGAGCTAGTACAAGGTAGTAACAGGTCATGCACCCACTCATGAGAGGAAAACCTTTCTCGCTGATGTCGTCCATTCTTGTGGGGGTTGAGGTTTGCGTGGTACCTCAGCGCTCGATCTCACTCCCGAGGGGGTAGACGCACCATGTTGAAACTCCAAAGAGAACCAGCAGGACTTGCTCTCAGGTGTAATTCCTCAGGTGGATGAGGAATAGAGGAGGAAGTATCCACATGAAGCACGAGACTCATTGAAATGGACTTCCCTCCAGCAACTCAATGGGGAAGGTCAATACTGACCTCTGCAGAGGCAGCAGTGCACTCCTGCTAAGCCTTAAGATTCAAAATCTCTAACAGCCGTTTCTTCCTTGGGGAACCCAAAAGCCCCAAAGAAGATCACAATTGATGTTGCGCGGTAAGAGAACTACACTCCCCACGGGGGATAGGGGAAGCACCAGGGTCTGCCGCACTGACAACGCCTTGCAATACACAATTATCACAATAGACCGATCATGCGAAGACTGATCACTTGTCCCTCTCACCTCACCATGAGCAAATTTCTCCCCCTTAGGTACCATAGCATCCTCCGGTAGAGAAACCAAGGTGGGTGTACGCTACCTCAATTGTCCAAGAAAGGAAGGGAAGAGCGGCACCCTTCATATCGACCGACAATGAGAATGCTCAGATTGGTATGAGACTGTGTGAGTGCATGTACCACGTACTAAGACAGTCTCCTGGACTGGTTAACTCTCAGTACCACACCACCTCTCTCATGCAAACTAATGAGAGTTCAGTCATAGTCTCCTGTAATTCCTGCAGATCGGTCTTCAACAAATTCTGCTTCTTCACAGCAAAAGTAGCAGCGTCAGAAGGATCAGCCAATAACGAGGCAGGGCTGGAGGAAGAACTAGAAGAGGAGCACAAATTCTTCTTTTTGTTGCCAGTTTTCAGGGTGAGATCTTGGAGGACAAAAATTACAATGATGCATGGGGAAAAGCCATAGGGACCTCTCCAACAGCAAACGAGACCTCAGTAACAAGTGACACATCAACTACAGTAGTGCCTTTACATTGTTGTTGCAGATTATCTATCCATTCTGGCCAAGCACAGGGACTTGCAATTCCTCTAGCTATTTTCCCTGTTGGACCTTGGGCTTATAGCATTTTGCTTTTCCAAATAGGGTTGAAGCTTAGGAAGTAATAATAATAGCCAGTGATGCAGGAGATAGGGAAGACACAGCAAACAATATCTCAGAAGTCACAGCGATGGCCGAAATCTTCAAAGGGTTTCCTGCTGACAGGGCAGTGGCAATGCCCTGGGCATATCACTTCTACATCAGCATAGGTGAAGAATCCCACTTACTCTTCTTCCTCTTCTTGGCAAACTTCACCCACTTCAGAGGAGCCCAAAAACTACACTTGATATGAGGGAATGACTATGACCAGTCATGCCCTC
>NC_090747.1:82833877-82848877 GCF_036898095.1 Palaemon carinicauda
AAGGATGGAAGCGTGTTTACGTTTTGGGGTAAGGTAGTTAGCCTGGGACTACTGGTTAGGAAGGAGGGATGGTAAGCTCAATGTCCAGTTGTCTCTCAGGTGTATAAAGGATCAGACAAGTTATAGGCGGAGCCTAGTTGCCTTGGAGACAAGATCTGTTAAACAGCAGATCGTCCTCTCAAGAATCTCGAAAGTTCCTGGAGTTAGTTACACAGAGAGGGAAATCTTAAAGCTTCCAGATATCCAGTTGGACAAACCTATCGTAAAATTGGCTGCAATGACCACCTTAACTGTAACTTCAACGAACCTCGGCATCAGGGGACCCCAGAGACAACCATTGACCTTAGCTGACATCTGCTCAGGCCTCCCCGTCAATCCTCTACCTCCACCTCAGCAACGTGATCCTAATATCGCGCATGCACCCGTCAGGACTCACAGTCTGTCACAAGAGCAACAGCAGGTAAGAACAAATTGCTTTTGATTGCTGTTGGAGAAAAAGTTTCTAGTTTTAAATTTCTAAGAGAAAGGGAAATGTAATTGGGGAAGCAAAAGTAGGAACTGATAGAAGCGTAGATTAAAAGATTCACAAACTGGTAAGGCAAATCAAGGTCTATGGAATTCTATAGACTTTGAGGCAGACGATGAAAGTAGATGATGTATATATAGGTTAAAATATGGTAAGGTAATTGAAAATTAACGATAAATCAACTTATAAAATATTATAACCATACTATATGGGAGAACGCTGAGGCCATAGTTTAGTTTCAACTGAAATTATTATTATTATTGCTCTTGTGTTAATTACATAGAAAACCATTGTTTCGGGAAAGATTGATAGAATAATTCAAATGTGAATACGTTTTACCTATTTTATTATCTATATAATCTATCACTATTCTGTATCACGAAAATAAATTCTCATTCTGTTCGCATATTGCTCAAAAAGCACACCAGTAAATACCTTTTAAATCACATTAAAGAATTTCCTTACGCAATCTTGTATAAGCTTTTTTTTTTTTCTCTTCTCTTTCCGTCTTTATTCTTTTGACGAGGTAGATCTTGGCGACACCTAGGTTAGAACTCGATGTTTGTCCCAGCATACCAACTCCTCCCATCTCCGTCGGGGGGGGGGGGGGGGGTTGTCAGTTACCCAAGGTCGTTAAGGACATTGTCAAATGTTGGCCCATATTGAAATTATTATAGGAATATAGGAAATATAATTCCTTTGCCATATGTTCATCCATTTCTCGGCTTTTATTATCATTCAGTAGTAAAAAAAACAGGTAAAAATAATAATGCCAAACTATCTTTGGCGAGTTATTAATTCCATTCGATTGGATGACGAGAATACATTGTATAAATTAAGGTCTGAATATGATTCTTGGTATAAATAAACAACAAGATTAAAGTGGTGTCCAGGATAACCCTAACTCATTAACTTTCATGAGATTATTCTGACCACTTTTGATAAGCCTCGGTGATAAAGTTGTTTCGACTTACATTGTCCATATATGAATTCGTTAAAGATTATACTAGTCTTATGGCAGCATGGGTTCTTGTTCCTGATTTTTTTTTTTTTTTAAGTTGGAAATAATCTTGTATGAGATGAGGAAATTTATGTTTGCTATTTATAGAATTACATTAAAGTCATATTTGTATATTAAAATAAATTTAGTGGTAAACCACGGAATGTAAAGATGTAATAGAATAACTTTTACCATGTAATAATAATAATAAGAATAAGGAAGTGGGGAATATGGGGAAAGGAAGAGTACCCCTGGATACAATCCAGTTTATAGGTCAAAGGCAGGTACTCGGGATGGGAAAGATTTAGGAAATAGGGAGAAAGAGAAGTACAGGAGAAGAATAAAAGAGAGGGGCAGACCCTCTTGCGATATTAAGGAATTGGTATTAATTTTTACCAAGTGGTATTAGTTAAAAACTATTGATAAAAAATACTTTTCGTAAGCGACATAGTTGCGAGTCTTATACAAATTCGGTAGTTTAAAAGCTTGTTCATAATGATGAATGCCATAACTTAATTGCCTTTATATAGTTACAAGAAGATACAATTATACAGTTAACCATCTGTTCGTTCTTACGAGGGTAAAACAGGCCATTATTATCCATTTCGTGTCTTTATTTCGTCTTCATTTATTCTTAGACATTAAATCCGGTAAAGGTGTTTTTGTCTTTTATTCCAATCCGTTAAAAGAAAGTTTTTAACATACATAATTTAGAAATGGTGCATGAGGACTAAAGCCAATATAAATTGCTGAAAATCCTATGTAATGTCATTGTCACATTAGTTCCTGGTTCCTTATTGCTCACTCCGCAAAATAAGTTTGCGGGCACTCTATCTCTTTATAAATAGGTGCAAAGCTTCTAAGCTTATTCTTATTATGGCAATTAAGCTTATTTTACCTGTGCCATAAATAAATTAATGAGATTCTCAATCTTTACTTTTATCCCATTCTACCTTGAAATCGGATATGATATCACCCTGCTATCATGAGTTTTGGGAACCTATTGTGGTCAGTTTGGACTTCTTAAATTCTTTTTTTCATACGCATTGCCCTACTTATAAATGCAGCCAGATCCCTGCTAGGATTTTTCAGCGTACCTATACTTATGTCTACTTCTATCAGCTGTCCTAATTTTGGGCATAAAAATATATGTTTAGTAGTATCTTCTTCATCTTTGCACAGGTCACACAAATTATCTTCATATTTACCCCTGAAATTCGCTTTTAGATTGAGCATATTTAATCTTGTCTTCATTAAAAGGGATGCCTTATCCAGATTAATTTCTCTGATATAAGACTGTGGGCCATTTCCTTCTATAAATCTTAATTTTTTCATCACTTTTTTTTTTCTTCAATAGTTTCTTCTATTTTTTCCATAATAGTTTTCTTGATTTATTTTTTTAGGGTCCTTTTCCCCAACTTCTTATTTCTTCAACTTCCATCCCATATTTACTACAGATTTCTTCAATGCTCTTACTCCAGCACTTTCCATACGGGTTCTTCAACTGATCCTCAATTATCTCTCTTACTAATCTTTTTTTATCAGAGTTTATGACGTTATGGAAGAGCATAATTTCTTATATTCTATTCTGAAGGACACCCTCCATATTCCTTGTCTCTGCAAGGATGCCCCAATATGGAGTACTTGCAGGTTGTTCATACATATTCCTTATTATCTTATATTGAAGGTTTTCCAGATCTTTCATATCTTTATTTCTTATTACACTGCAGGTCTCCACATTAGCAAATACACTAGCAATTTCGTTTGGCATCACGCGATTCTTCATCTCCAAGAAAGCTCACAGGAGTAAACAGGGTCCAGAGAGTAAACTAGTCTCAGGAACCTGTTCGTAAACAGACATTCTATATCTTCACCGGGGTTGTTTGTATTTGCATTTACTTAATGCTATCCATTACGTAAATCTTCAGCAAATCAATGTCATATTTATAATGTAATTGCTAAATTTGATTTTAACATCCAATTGCGTATATGCTGGAGGCTCTGAGGTATTTCTTGCATCCCAACAAAATTATTAAAGATAAATTTCAGTAACTCAGGCTATTTTTGAGAAACCCCTAATAACGGGGTTTATAAATTTAGGATTAAACACTCGCTTTCGTGCGTGCATCCATATTAATTTTTGAAGATATTCAGACATAACATATAAGCGGATTCTTATTCAAAGAGAAAATTCCAAGTAAACAGAAAAAAGCATCTCTATAACAAGATCTTCGATTGTCACAGCAGTGTTGCCAAAGTTGGGGATTTATCCCTATTTTTAGGGATTTTGGTTGCTGATGGGGATTTAAAGTCTTTTAAGACCCTAATCTTGGGTTAAATTGTCCGTAATTCTCGAGTATCTTAATTAAGGCTAAAAAATATTTTGTCTTTTTTAAATTCGAATGATATGTTTGTAATTCTCCAAATGTGCATTTTATTATCATATAATTGTGAACGAAAGATACAATTTCCTTAAGGTGGCTCATCTCCCAAGGTAACCGCCAGTTTGGTTCTGTTAATGAGGTCCTGAGTCTTATTCTTGACACCGGATGAAATACCTATACCTTTACTTACTTTGATGGCTGCTTTTCCGGTCCCATACAGCAGGGGAACCCCGCTCACTACAGGACCTCCACTGTCGTTGTACCTTGTTCGTTCAGAGTATTTAAAGTTTCATATCGCGTATTGTTCATTTACTGTTAAATCGTCACTGTCATAAGACTCATGAAATAAGTAAGTCTTCTGTTTCTTCTTGAAAACCTTAATGTCTTCAATCATTCGAATGTTTCGTGGAAGCTTGTTATATAGTCTCGGGGCCGCATATTTAAAGGCTCTGGAGCCTAAAGTAGATATGATTCTAGGTTCCAACTGTTTGAAGTCATCTATAACTATACAGTATTCGTGTCGACACGATTCGTTGGCTGCGCAATATGTAGCAGTTCTCTTAGTATTTTGGACGCCCTGTTCTGATAACTTGGTGGAGTATTTTACATATTTTAAATTTAATTCTCGCTTTAATCGGCAGCCAGTGTAAATCAATTAGTATAAGGTTGATCCTTTCTCTAGGTAGGACATCATTTATCAGTCTCATCCTCTGTTTATTATGTTTTGTAATTTCTTAAGTTGCACTTTTATTAAATTGTAGAGTTGCAGTAGTCAATCCTGGTTATAACACAGTTTACCACAAGTTTCTTTACAGAATTTTCGTCCAGGTACTTTTCTTTATAAACGCAATATTTCTTAGATGATAACCATCAGTTTTTATTACATTATTTATTTGGACATTTAGAGACAGGTTACAGTCAAGAAATACACCTTGATCTCAAACTTTATTAGATATCGGCACCGAGTCATTATTTATGTTCTTTTAAACGATATTTAAAAGACATTACTTGCTCTAACTTTCCAATTGATAAAGCAGTAATTAGTAAAATGAATTCCAGCCTCTATGTTGATAGGGAAGCTGATTCTGATTTAAGGTGTTATTCATACCATTACCAATTTTCATATGCAACCCGTGCTTTTGTAATTGATGAAGGGAAAATGCCAGTTTTCATTTTGTATCATAAGAAAGTTGTTAAATTGCATTTTTTTCTAATCAAATTAATATTATTTTTCCTGATTAAAATGTCAATTCTGCATTCTATAATATTGTAAATCTTGAAAGTATTAAATCATTAATTTTGCTTCATTTTTCCTGATATTACTGTATTTTCTTTCTTATGTAAAGAATAAGGGTATATATATATATATATATATATATATATATATATATATATATATATATATATATATATTTACATATATATATGTATATATATATATATATATATATATATATATATATATATATATATTTACATATATATATGTATATATATATATATATATATATATATATATATATATATATATATATATATATATATATATATATATATATATATATATATATATATAGAAAAAAATATCCACATTTTAAGGGCTATTTCGGCTTGAGACTCTGGCAACACTGCTTCCAACATACTCACAGGGTTAGATGGACCTGCTGGTTATATTATATGTGTGAGGCTGTCAATGTAAATTCAGTGTCTTGATAATGAAGAGTAAACTATGATAAAGCAAACAATGTTTGAGGAGTAAATGGTTATCAGGAATAGTAAACAATTTTAGGTCTGATACATACCTTGAAGCAGATATCTTAAGATGAAATTTCAAAACAAGCCACGTACTTTTGCCTATTCAGTATTTTGTGACATTAAGTTACTGCTTCGACACGATCATTGTCTGTGGGTGATTACAGGTTTTTTTTAATCATATTTCTAACAAGAAGTGTTACATTTTCAACGTCTCTTTGAGTAGGCCCACATTTCTTATAATGGGATTCAGATTGTGTGCAAGTGGTAAAAGTCCAAGAAGTTTCTTTAAGAATGCAATCGATTTTGACTACACCTATTGTTTGTAAGGGTGGCTAAGCACTTATTTGCTTTAGATGCATACACATACATATACCAAGGCACTTCCCCCAATTTTGGGGGGTAGCCGACACGAACAAATGAAACAAAAACAAAAAAGGGGACCTCTACTCTCTACGTTCCTCCCAGCCTAACAAGGCTGCTTCCTCCACCTGCTGCTTCCTCCGATGCCTTAGATGACCGCGGAGGTAGCAGCAGTAGGGGATTCAGCATTATGAAGCTTCATCTGTGGTGGATAACGGGGGAGGGTGGGCTGTGGCACCCTAGCAGTACCAGCTGAACTCGGTTGAGTCCCTTGTTTGCTTTAGATACCCAATGCAAATATACAATCTTTTCTAAGCAATTTCAGAAATATGTTTATAGTACAGTAAATGTATAGTTTTAGAAACAACGCTCACACAAGGGGCAGTAATTATACAGTACATTTGATTGTATAGTCTGCTTGTCAGCGCATGGACCAGGGTGAAAGTCGTTCAACGACAAAATTATAACAAGGAACTCACTTTGACAACCTTCAGGTGTCTTAAGGTGCTCCATTCTGAAATTTGTATGCATGTGTTTATTTGTACACACAAACGCACACATCACATACAAACACACACACACATATATATATGTATATATATATATATATATATATATATATATATGTATATATATATATATATATATATATATATATATATATATATATGTATATATATATATATATATATATATATATATATATATATATATATATGTATATACATATATATATATATATATATATATATATATATATTTATATATATATATATATATATATATATATATATATATATATATGTAATGTTTGTATGTCCGTGTATGTATGTGTATATATATATATATATATATATATATATATACATATATATATATATATATATATATACATATATATATATATATATATATATATTTATATATATATATATTTATTTATATATTATATGAATGTGTGTGTATATATGTATATATGTATGTATATGTATATATGTATGTATATATATATATATATATATATATATATACATGTATGTGTGTAGCCTATGTATGTATGTATGTATACGCAGCAAATTACACGTTGATAAATAGATTATTAGATTAATATATTGGTAAATATCTAACGAGAACGTGTATTTCAGCGACATATAAATAGCTTTTCGGTCATATATATTATGAATCAGGAGTTACGCTCTCCCAATTAAGATTAGACCTTCTTCATCAGAGTCTAGAGGATTCAGAGTCCCCTTTATTTAGCATAGAACGATTAATCAAATGCTTAAAACGACTACATAATGCATATAAATCAACCTGCTCTCCAGTTTTAACGTCCCTAGGAGCTGTGACGCCAGTTTACAGAATAATATCAAATCAAACCTGTTCCTTCGATTCGTGTGCTCACGTAAGAAGAAGAAGAAAAAAAGAAGAAGTAGTTCGAGATAAGGAGAAACCAGTTCCGGTGGTCGCCAGAACAAGGTTGATTTCTGAATCCCTAGATGCTTGCATACTAATGCAAAACCTGTCCTCAAGTCCAAATCTGTCTACGAATTCTTCAGTTTTCTGTATCCACAACTCTCTGATTTTATAAAATTCATCCATACTTTTGCATTGTGTCGAAAGAATTGCCTTCTAAGAGGATCATAAAGGAAAAGAAGTCTTAGCTATTGAAAACATTTTAGCTTTGAATAACAAGATTATATTCATTAAGCTGTTGGCATACACACACCACGAAAGAAAAAGAAACTTCGCTCTCAATACCCATATCTAGTTAGAAAACTATCAGATAAGATCCAAGAAAGTAGACTGAGGTGGTATGGTCATGTCATGAGAAGAGATGAACAGAGTATTGGGAGGAGAGTGACGGAAATGGAGGTACAGGGAACGAGAAGGAGAGGGAGACCAAAGGGAAGGTGGATGGACTGTATCAAGGATGACCTTCGATCAAAGGGATTAACCGGTGATGAAGTGTGGGACAGAGGAGAAAGCTGACCAGAAACATCGACCCCACATAGAAGTGGGAAAAGACGTAGACAAAGAAGAAGAATAAGAAACATTTGGGCTTCTATTAGTGTTTAATCCTGGGTTCTCTTGAACCCAAGGTTGCTGCCATAGACCACTGATAGTTCAGAGTGAAATTGGAATGAAGCAGCTAATCATAATGCAATTTCACTTTTGAAACAGATATATTCATATCAGTTGAAAAGGAAATCTCTACGCGTTAATTAAAAGTTAAAAATTGTGGGTTAAGTACTTCTGTAATAACAGACAAGCAAAGGCTTCACCTCAGGGATAATCTAACGATCTAGATGGGCTTGAAAGATAACAATACTTTGACCCCATAATTTACTCTTAAAAAGTATTGCCTTGATTTATCTTGCGCCCCTTCGGTATTTTCTGTTTTTCCTGATTAGTTGCGATATACTTGACTTTGTTTATTTATTTCTATTTTTCTTTTCCAAATGCAATGTTTTTTTTTTTTTTTTTTTTCCTTTTTTTGGGGGGTGGGGGGAATGAAAACATCCAATTATGGTAGGCCTATTTAGAACTACAGCCTGATTCAAGTTATCGTTATTTCATTTTCAATTAACTTGAACTTGATATTAACATAGATAATCTTCTTTTCCATAAAGATATGTTGTCATCTTGAACTGTCCTTTGCTTTCGCATGTTAGAGAAAATTTTGCAGGGATTAACTTTAATTCCTTTGAGGATTGCACGAACTAATGACGAACGGGAACTATGTAAATATATATTCAGTGTAACCCAACTTATTACTCAGCATAACTCTGAATAACTGTAAACACTGAAAATATTTGTTTGTTTTTCATATGTTGCAATGTAATTTTTGTTTGATCTCAGGTTAGGTCTATATTTAGAGTTCACTAGAGCCGATGAAAATTTAAAGATCATAATGGACAATCATAAGTTAATTTAGGAACTTTACCACTTATTTGATTTACCGAATGTAAGAAATAGAAAATGAAATGTATATTTGCATCTGTATAAAAATTTAATAATTATTGTCAATAACTAATTAACTAACTAACTATTATGATATTGAGATTTATTGAAGAGAGAGAAAGGCATCTAAAACATATAGTATTTTTTATGAAGAGATTCCCCGAGATGAAAATTAATGCAAGAAAAAAAAAACTGTTCACAGGAAAAAAATTGTTCCAGAAACTACATTGCTGTGGCCTGATTGGTAACGCCTCTGCCTGGTGTTTGCCAATCGGGGGTTCGAGTCCCGCTCAGACTCGTTAGTGCCATTAGTGTCTGCAACCTTATCATCCTTGTGAGCTAAAGTTGGGGGGTTTGGGGGAGCATATAGGTCTATCTGCTGAGCCATCAGCAGCCACTGCCTGGCCCTCCCTGGTCCTAGCTTGAGTGGAGAGGAGGCTTGGGCGCTGATCATATAATATATGGTCAGTCTCTAGGGCATTGACCTGATTGCTAGGGCGATGCCACTGTCCCTTGCTTCTGCCATTCATGAGCAACCTTTAAACCTTTAAAACCCCCTCACCTTGTTTCTGCTTGTAGCGTAAGAAATAAAGTTCTTTAATGAAGTAAATTCGTTTACTGTCTTTGTTTATTTACAGCAAGCCATAATAAACGCACTGAGGTACTTTCCCAAAGAATGCCATCACCTCCTAGTTCAAGAATTTGCCGACGAGTTTCGTCAGTATGGCCACATCTATATGTATCGATTTTTTCCAAACATCGATATGAGGTTAGTGAATGTTTAATATGATATGGACGACACCTTTCCATCATCTTTTCTTGATATTGGTGTCATTAGAAAGTGTGAATCTATTGTAAAAGTTAAGACAAAAATTGATTTTTATGAGATGCATAGGTGATAGAGAGTGGTGCTTATTCTATATCCTGAATTATTAATTTATACTTGATAATTTGAGTTTTACTCTTAATACTGTATTTGGCTAGGAATGAAACTGTCTTCAAAACGAGAGAATTTTGTATGTGGAAGAAGCTCAATTGATTTAATAGAAATCGCGAGAAAAATCTGTAAAGATTTAATGTTGTTACTTGATTATTTATCCCTATTAGTTTTTCAACTGATAGTGTTGATATCCGATTCATTTTCACTCTGATTATGTAAACTATAATGTTTGGGGATGAATATTGATAGTTCAAAATTCAAATTTAATTGAATGTAGTGTGCAGATTTTGTTTATTACACTAAAGAAAAGAAATTTAAGGTAATTGCAAAAAATATATGTTTAATAGAGTTGTAGAAATACACACACACACATATATATATATGTGTATATATATATATATATATATATATATATATATATATATATATATATATATATATATATATATATATATATATATATATATATATATATATATATATATATCTGCAATTAAGATCACATACATTTAAAAAGGAAATATTAGTTAAACTAATTAACCACGTTGCCTCATCATGTCCCTGTTTCATAAATTTGACGAGTTTGAACTTTCAAAAAGCAAAAATATCATCCACGGTATTATTATGTCACTGATGACATTTTAAAACAAAGTAGCCCGCAAAATGAACAAATATAATCAGTCCTATGTTTAACGACGAGAAAATAAGATATTGAAAGAGCCTACAGTATATCTTGTCCTCTGAGAAGTTATAATAATCTATTTGCTTCTCTCTCTCTCTCTCTCTGTGTATATATATATATATATATATATATATATATATATATATATATATATATATATATATATATATATATGAATATATATATATATATATATGAATATATATATAATGAATATATATATATATATATATATATATATATATATATATATATATATATGAATATATATATATATATATATATATATATATATATATTCATATATATATATACACACATATATATATGTGTATATATATATATATATATATATATATATACATATATATATATATATATATATATATATATTCATATATATATTCATATATATATGCATATATATATATATATATATATATATATATATATATATATATATATATATTCATATATATATACACACACACACACACACACATATATATATATATATATATATATATATATATATATATATATATATATATATATATATATTGATATCTTCATCATATTCCACAGAGCCTATCCAATCGAACAATACCCTGCCAAGACGAAGAAAGCCGCAGCAGCCATGCACATGATCATGAATAACCTTGATCCAAGGGTAGCTCAGTTCCCCCAGGAATTAATCACTTATGGAGGTAACGGACAGGTTCTCTCAAACTGGGCCCAGGTAATGTTAAATCTGACTAAGACATATTGTTTGTATTGTGTAGTCGTTAAAACAGTGAAAATGCATTTTGAAGTTTACGCTAGTTTAGTCAACTATAGTCCATTTCTTTTAGCGAGTCATATTTGCACCGACTCGCAGGGGTGCCCTTTTAGCTGGGAAAAGTTTCCTGATCGCTGATAGGTTGGACAAGATAATTCTAACCAATCAGATCCAGGAAACTATTCCGAGCTAAAAGGGCACCGTTGCGGGTCGTTGCAAACATGACTCGCTAAAATAAATGGACTATAGTTCTATTATTCTCGATTTCTTGTCTATTTCTTAGTAAAATACGATTAAAACTATTACTTTTTTATTTACAAAATTCTCGTAGTTATTTTCCTAATATTGAGTGTTCAAACAAGTATTATTGCTAATATCTCTTATCATCAATATCATGTTCTTCCATATATTCTAGTTATACATTTCTCGATTTCTTTTGCTTGTTTCTGAGTAAAATTCGAGTTAAACTAAATATACATATATATATATTTCTATTATTCACGTAGAGTCATTGTCCTGATATTGAGAGCTCAAATCATTATTATTGCCAATATTTATTTTATCATCAGCGTTATCATCATGTTCTTCCATATAGTTCTAGTTATACTGTTCCCGATTTCTTATCCGTTTCTTAGAAAAATACGAATAAAATAATAATGTTTAATTGTCTTCAATTCCTTATTGAGAGCTCAAACAATTAGTATTGTCAATATCTCTTTTATCATCAGCATCATCATGGCCTTCCTTATAGTTCTGGTCTATTTCTTATTACTATATGATTAAAACTATTATCTTCTAATTCTTCTAATTATCATAGTTTATTTTTCTTATATTGAGAGCTCAAACCAGTATCAATGTTAATATACCTTTTGTCATCATTATCATTATTATGTTCCTCCATAGTTGTTTTATTTTCCTAACATTGAGTTTAACCCATTATCATTACTAATAATCCTTTATCATCAGCATCATTATCATGTTCCTCCATAGTTGTTTTATTTTCCAAACATTGAGTTTAACCCATTATCATTACTAATAATCCTTTATCATCAGCATCATTATCATGTTCCTCCATAGTTGTTTTATTTTCCTAACATTGAGTTTAAACCATTATCATTACTAATAATCCTTTATCATCAGCATCATTATCATGTTCCTCCATAGTTGTTTTATTTTCCTAACATTGAGTTTAAACCATTATCATTACTAATAATCCATTATCATCAGCATCATTATCATGTTCCTCCATAGTTGTTTTATTTTCCTAACATTGAGTTTAAACCATTATCATTACTAATAATCCTTTATCATCAGCATCATTATCATGTTCCTCCATAGTTGTTTTATTTTCCTAACATTGAGTTTAAACCATTATCATTACTAATAATCCTTTATCATCAGCATCATTATCATGTTCCTCCATAGTTGTTTTATTTTCCAAACATTGAGTTTAACCCATTATCATTACTAATAATCCTTTATCATCAGCATCATTATCATGTTCCTCCATAGTTGTTTTATTTTCCAAACATTGAGTTTAACCCATTATCATTACTAATAATCCTTTATCATCAGCATCATTATCATGTTCCTCCATAGTTGTTTTATCTTCCAAACATTGAGTTTAACCCATTATCATTACTAATAATCCTTTATCATCGGCATCATTATCATGTCCTTCCTTATAGTTCTAGTCTATTTCGTATTGCAATACGATTAAAACTTTTATTTTCTAATTCTTCTAATTATCATAGTTATTTTTCTAACATAAGTTCAAAAAATTGTTATTGTCAATATCTCTTTTTATCATCAGCATCATTATCATGTTCCTTCATACAGTTTTATTTTCTCAACATTAACAGCTCAAACTATTGTTATTACCATTATCTCTTATCATCAGCATCATTAACATGTTCCTCCATAGTTTTATTTTCTTGACATTAACAGCTCAAACTATTGTTATTACCATTATCTCTTATCATCATCAGCATCATTATCATGTTCCTCCATACAGTTTTATTTTCTTAACATTAACAGCTCAAACTATTGTTATTACCATTATCTCTTATCATCATCAGCATCATTATCATGTCCTTCCATACAGTTCTGGCTTGTGATGCACTACCTTTCGACGATGACGGAGGAGCAGACGCTAGTGTTGTATTCTGGCCATCCTCTGGGGCTGTTCCCTTCCGATATCCACTCTCCGAGGATGGTCATCACCAACGGCATGATGATACCCAATTATTCCACTAGGGAAAACTATGATGATTTGTTTGCCCTGGGAGTTACTATGTAAGGGGCGACTACAGAGGTTGATTTAGTTCATCACTGTGATAAATTACCGTATTATTTCTTATTTGCTTTGCAGCGTTTTGGCCAATTTCAACTTTAAATGAATAAAAAGTCTCAAGTTGATAAGGTATACTGTTCTATATATAAAGTTAAATGAAGGTTAATAAAATTTGATGAATTCTATCATTTTGCTTAGCATTCTGGTCCTTAGTTTTTTTTTTTTTTTTTTTTTTTTTTTTTTTTTTTTTTTTTTTTTATAAATGACTATTATAGCCTCAAGCCAATGAGATAGACTGTTCTATATATAAACTTGAATTAAGATTAATATAATTTGGTAAATAATATAATGTTGCATAGCATTTTGGAACTTCTTAACTTTGAAATGGTATTAAAAGACCTTAAGACTATTCTATATATAAAATTAAATTAAAATTATTATGATCTGATGAATACCATCACTTTGCATAGCATTTTGGCCCCTTTAAATTTGAATGGGTATTATAAAGTCTCAAGCCGATAAGGTAGACTGTTCTATATATAAAGTTAAATGAAAATTTATATAATTTTATGAAAACATACAGTTTCAGATGGCAATAAAGGGTAAACAGTATATTCCACGAAGAGCATTTATTATCAAACCCTTGTTTATTCTTCTTCTCAGGTACGGGCAAATGACAGCTGGTAGCTATTGTTACATTGGACCACAGGGCATTGTCCATGGAACTACAGTAAGTGGCACTTTCATCTTGTCTAAACTATTTGGTTACATGCTTACTTTACTTTAAGGGCTACTTTTCTGGTCCTATAGCCTAGAGCAAGGGAACCCTACTCTCTGCAGGACCTTCACAGTCTTTTTATCGTATCTATTTCAAGGCATTCATTATTTTACATCGCTTATTACTAGTTTATTGTCAAATCCACATTATCGAAGTATTTAGAGAACAATAAAGTCTTCAGTTTCCTCTTATGTGACCCATTTATTTAAGAGGAGAAATTATATCTTTATCCCGGGGACACTTGAGGTGTTGTGCCAGTAGCAAAAAACTGCAGATTTTCGTGTCAAAGTAAATAAAATTATTAGGAGAATTTAAGAAATCCCCGAGTTTGGTAATAAGTCACATTTTCTCTAGCACGATTTTTCATTCAAAGAAAACGAAATTAGATACCACACTCACATAAAACAGCCTTCGAAGTTACTTTTTTATTTTCGTAAGTTGAAGGGACGGCTTTTGAACATGACACTCTCCCGAAGCATTATGTAAAGAACTTTTCGAATAACGAACCCGAAATATTTATCTTGACGGAGGCAGTAAGGG